>NC_054884.1:2689403-3000653 GCF_018320785.1 Cheilinus undulatus | reverse complement strand
ACTGGATGTTCCATCCTTGGCAGCAACAAGTAAAGCAAGCGTTTGTGATAACTGTCAGTGAGTCTTTCACTTCTCTGTGGAGGAATGTTGTCCCACGTTTCTTCGCAGATTTGTCGAATTTTTGGAGGGTTTTCTAGCATGAACGGTTGAAAGTCACACCACAGCATCTCAATCAGATCTAAGCCCAGACTTTGACTAGACCACTCCAAAACCTTCATCTAGTCCTTTAGCCCATTCAGAGGTGGACTTGCTGGTGTGTTTGGGATCATTGTCCTGCTACATAACTTAAGTGTGCTTGAGCTTGAGGTCATGAACTGATGGCTGGATATTCTCCTTCAGGATTTTCTGGTGAGGGCAGAATTCATGGTTCCATCAATGACAGCAAGTGGTCCAGGTACTGGTCCAGACCATCACACTACCACCATGTTTGACTGCTGGTCTGATGTTCTTTTGGCCTTGGAACTCTCCCATGATGCCATTTTTGCCCAGTCTCTTTCTTATGGTTGAGTCATGAACTCTGACCTTAACTGAGTCAGTGAGGCCTGCAGGTCTTTAGATGTTGTTCTGGGTTCTTTTGGGATCTCCTGGATGAGTCGTCCATGCACTCCTGGAGTCATTTAGGTTGGCCAGATACTGCCGGTAAGGTTCACCATTGTGCAAAGTTTTCTCCATGTGTGGGTAATGGCTCTCAGTGTGGTTGGCTGGAGTCCCAAAGCCTTGGAAATGTCTTTTTAACCCTTTTAGGTTTGGATTTTTTTTCCCTTAATAAATGAAATCATGGTTTAAAAACTGACTTCAGTATTGACTCAGGTTATCGCTGACTAAATATAACTTTAGTTTGATGATCTGAAACATTTCAGTGAGACAAATCTGCAGAAATCAGACAATCCTTCAGCTCTGTTTACTAACAGCTTTCAGACTTTTCATGCAGTGTTCTGACAATCTCCCACTCAGCCTTAGAGCAGATTAGGAACAGACGCACAGATGTAGATGTCCTCCTTTATCAGAGTGATGATGTTCACGACCATTTAAACCACCACACCGACGGCGAGCACCATGACGCACACAGACAGACACAAACAGACGCCAGGTGAGAACACCTACCCAGATTTCCACATCTACATGCTGTGTGGAAATGAGAGAGAGAGCAGAGTAAGTCTGAGCCTGAAGAGACTCCACAGAAATAAAACAGAAATAAAAACACAGAAATAACAGAGAAAAACATAAAAATGAGATAAAATCATCCAACAGAGAGCAGGCTGTTGGATCAGGAAATGATTTCTATCCACAGTTGTCACATTGTATATAAACCAGGGTGAAAGAAGAAAGAATCATTCAGTTTTCTTTGTTACTGAAAAACTGGACTAGGTCTAATCCAAACAGAAGTTTTAAAACAACGTTTCTTCCTCTAGCTTCAAAAACAATTCTACCCACACGCTACGTTTTCAAAAACATCTTCATACTCATGAAAACTCCGACCCTCACTGTGATGGTGAATCACTTCACTCAGACACCAATATCACTGAGACCACATCCCCCAGGAACCACCATCCCAGTCTAAAGAAGTCCCCACAGCTTGGACCAGGGCTGGTACCAAACCGCAGGTGTTGGGGCAAGGGAGTGTTCAAGTAGGCAGCAGTGACCTCTGAAGTCATCTTTAACGGCAGGGATGGAATGTTTGATCAACTTTCAAGGATGACATAAACTACAAAGGCAAGGATGGAATGTTTTATTGGCTTAAAAGGATTATACCTTTAACGGCAAGGATGGAATATTTTATCAGTTTTAAAGGGTTACATGATTAACAGCAAGGATGGAATGTTTTATTGGCTTTAAAGGGTTACATAATTAACAGCAAGGATGGAATGTTTTATTGGCTTTAAAGGGTTACATAATTAACAGCAATGATGGACTGTTTTATTGGCTTTAAAGGGTTACATAATTAACAGCAAGGATGGAATGTTTTATTGGCTTTAAAGGGTTACATAATTAATGGCAAGGATGGAATGTTTGATAAACTTTAAAGGATGACATGAACTTCAAAGGCAAAGATGGAATGTTTTATCGGCTTGAAAGGATGATATCATCTCTAATGGCAAGGATGGAATTTTTTACAAGCTTGAAAGGGTTACATCTTTAATGGCAAGGATGAAATGTTTTATGAGCTTTAAGGGATGACTTTATCTTTAAAAGCAAAGATGGAATGTTTATAAGCCTTAAAGGATTACATCTTTAACAGCGAGGTTGGAATGTTAATAAGCTTTAAAGAGTTGCAACTTTAACCGCAGGGATAAAATGTTTATAAGCTTTAAGGGATGACATCATCTTTGATGGCAAGGCTGGAATATTTATAAGCCTTAAAGGATGACACCTTGAATGGCTTGGATGGAATTTTTATAAGCTTTAAGGGATGATACCATCAAGGACACAGTGTTTTATAAACTATAATGGATTACATCATCTTTAATAGCAAGGATGGGATTCTAATTGGCTTTAAAGGATGACATCATTTTTGATGGTAAGGGTGGAATGTTTTATAAGCTTTAAACTTCCTCTCTCCTCCATCCTCGCCTCCTCCGGATGCATTTAAGGATTTTGAAGATCCTTCGTCATAGCAGAAGGAGAACGATTTCCGGTAGGACCAGGCCTTCTGCTCCAGGTTTAAATGTATATCAATAGGAGCCATGTGTCTGTATGTCATCCATGTTTCTGCATATTCATTCAAAGTTAAAGATACTGCCAAACTCCTGTAATACCACCAGAAATCCATGGAGGCAGCGTGGTGTGGTGTGATGGTGAGGATTCAGCAGTGCAGCTTATGCTCTGGATCCTCTTTTTAAAATGTTTCATACACCCATAACACTTTGTTGAACAGCTCAAATCCAACCAAAGATTCATGCTTTCAGATGAGATAACTTGTGTGAATTCAGCAAAAAGTCATTCAAAAAGTCAATGCTAGAACTACTAGGATGATCTGAAAATCTAGTGTATGGTGAGATAGCTATAAGCCTCCTCTGTAGTGATGTCATAGTGGTCACATGTCTGCGGATGGTCAGTATCAGCTGTAAAAGTCAGCAGGAATGTTCCTGTAGACTGATTCATCTATGACAGTAGCCTTTGTGTTCCTGATCTACTGACCACAGCTACACTGGTGACTGAAAAGTGTGTTTTTATGCCCACGAGACATTGTTCAGATAATACTGTGCATCCCTACCAAAAATCCCATTGACATCTATCTACTTACTTCCTCTACAGACCAAAATCCCATGCCAGTGATCTGAGATAAGATCCTTCAGTCGTCTGTGCTGTGATGCTGATCTCAGTCCTTCATGGTGGACTTGCTAATGTTTTCTGCATGTTAACTCTTCCTGTAGAGCTCCCAAGAGCTTCCTGTTTCTCATCTGAATGATGATTTACTATCAGAAAACACCTCAGGATGATGGAAGCTCAGTCTGATCTCGCCATGAGAATGAATCAGCAGACGGCGTGTTGGTGATGACAGATTGGATTCATCCTGCATGAAGATCGGCAGATCAGCTGACAAATCTCTCACTGAGTTGACTGACTCCTCAGAGAATAGGAATTTAAATAAACAAGACAAAAACCTTCAGTTCATGTAAATGAGCTTTGCAGCAAACAATCAGACCCTGGTTCAACCAATCAGACTCAGAGCCTGTGACCACAGTACCAGGAAAGACCACCACCTCATGTCAGAGCGCTAAGCAGTGTTTACGGTTTCTGGCTGCTTCTCAAAGAAGATCCACCTGGTCATTTTTAAACAGCGCTGCATTCTTCTTGGTTTCAGTTATGAGAGGAAATCTGACCATTAAATCATCTCCTTATCAGCAGCTGTACACCTGAAAACTTTAACCTCTGGTCTGACTGGTTCTAGGGACCAGTCAGACCAGTAACCTCTAAAAGACCAGTCAGACCAGTAACCTTTAAAAGACCAGTCAGACCAGGAACCTCTAAAAGACCAGTCAGACCAGTAACCTCTAAGGAATGAGAGATACCAGTAAACTCTAAAAGACCAGTCAGACAAGAAACCTCTAAAAGACCAGTCAGACCAGTAACCTCTAAAAGACCAGTCAGACCAGTAACCTCTAAAAGCCCAGTCAGACAAGTACCCTCTAAGGGACCAGTAAGACCAGTCACCTCTAAGGGACCAGTCAGAGCAGTAAACTCTAAGGGACCAGTCAGAGCAGTTACTTCTAAAGGACCAGTCAGACCAGTAACTTTTAAAAGACCAGTCAGACAATTAACTTCTAAGGGACCAGTAAGACCCTGAAGGAGCAAATGTGACCAACTGTGGTGTGTCTGTTGGATGTGTTGGATGTCTGTCCGTTGGATGTCTGTTTGATGTATTGGACATCTACTGGAAGTCTATTGGATGTCTGTTGGTGTTGGATGCCTGTTGGATGTCTGTTGGATGGTTTGGATGTCAACTGGATGTCTACTGGATGTGTTGGATATCTGTTGGATGTCTGTTGGATGTGTTGGATGTCTCTTGGATGTCTGTTGGATGTCTGTTGGATAGTTTGGATGTCAACTGGATGTCTACTGGATTTGTTGGATATCTGTTGGATGTGTTGGATGTCTGTTGGATGTGTAAGATATTTGTTGGATGTCTGCTGGATAACTGTTGGATATGTTGGATATTTGTTGGATGTCCATTGGATATGTCAGATGTCCGTTGGAAACGTTGGATGTCTGTTGGATATCTGTTGGATATGTTGGATATCTGTTGGATGCCTGTTGGATATCTGTTGGATGTGTTGGATATCTGTTGGATATCTGTTGGATGTGCTGGATATCTGTTGGATGTGTTGGATATCTGTTGGATATCTGTTGGATATGTTGGATGTGTTGATATCTGTTTGATGTGTTGGATATCTGTTGGATGTGCTGGATATGTTGGATATCTGTTGGATGTCTGTTGGATATCTGTTGGATGTGTTGTATATCTGTTGGATATGCTGGATTTCTGTTGGATGTGTTGGATATCTGTTGGATGTTTTTGATATCTGTTGGATGTTTGTTGGATGTGCTAACTGTCAGTTGGATATTTGTTGGATGTCTGTTGGATGCCTGTTGGATATCTGTTGGATGTGTTGGATATCTGTTGGATGTGTTGGATATCTGTTGGATGTGTTGGATATCTGTTGGATGTGTTGGATATCTGTTGGATGTGCTGGATATGTTGGATATCTGTTGGATGTCTGTTGGATATCTGTTGGATGTGTTGGATATCTGTTGGATGTGTTGGATGTCCATTGGATATGTTGTATATCTGTTGGATGTGTTGGATATCTGTTGGATGTGTTGGATAACTGTTGGATGTTTTTGATATCTGTTGGATGTTTGTTGGATGTGCTAACTGTCAGTTGGATATTCGTTGGATGTCTGTTGGATGCCTGTGCATGTTAGTGCTCACCCCCTCATTCCTGTCCTCCGTGTTGGCCAACATCTCCTGCAGCGCTCGTACAGACAGACTCTGCTCCAACACGAAGGTGCAGATGGACAGATCAGGAGGAACATTCTGGAACGACAGGAACATCAACATGACTCACTGCACATGCTAATTACATATTAACACATACCAACACATGCTGAAAAGACTAACTACACATGAACACATGCTAATGACGAACAGTGATATACATCTGAATAACTCTGTCCCATGGTACAGTACGGTACAGTAGGGTACAATATGGTACAATATGGTAGAGTACAGTACAGTATGGTACAGTATGGTATGGTATATTTTCATATTGTACTGATGTTGTTTCCTTGGTTTTACAGTATAATTATATTAACTATGGTATGTTTACCTTGTTGTGTATTAAATTAATTTACAGTGTAAATTCTACAGACTATAGTGTCAATACTTTCCTTTATTATCTTGGACTGATGTGCATTCAAAATATTTAAAAGCATTAACATATATCAGGTATATTTTCATACCTTGGGGATGTGTGTTACATTGAAGACGTTACAGTATTAGTATCTTACATATTTATATGTTTTTTAGATTGTACATTATTAAATATATTGGAGTATAAAATAATAAGATATATTTAATTACCTCAAAGTTGTGTTCTATTAAATAAAGTAATGAATTCCCCTACATATGGTCTATTTTGTTACCTTGTAGTTGTTGATAATATCAAACATGTTAGTGTGTATTAAATATATATATGTTTTAGTATCAGATATATAACAGCTTGTGGTATTTCTTCTGACCTTGGAGTTGGAGATGGACTCGAGGAAGCAGAGTCTGTTCCCGAAGCCTTCAGCAGCCAAACAGAGTTTCTGTTGTTCTTTATGGAGAGTGGCCGAACACTGCAGGACCACCTCATCATCCTACAGAGGGATAAGGGAAAACACAAAGGTAAGGTCCAGAAATATACGCACAGGTAAATTAACAGAGATAAACCTGGAGGAACAGGTGATTAACTTCAGACTGAGAGACGCGACAGAGTCTGTCACTGATATTTTCAACTGCTGGTCAGAGGAGAGACGGGAACTAAACAAACAGAAATAAACAGCAAATAATCTCATCTCAGAAAAAAGCTATGTCTTTAAGTCATCTATCCATCCATCCATTATCCATCATCCAACAATCCATCCATCATCCAACAATCCAACCATCTATCATCCATCCATCACTCATGCATTATCCATCCATCCACCATCCATTCACCCAGCCATCCATCCATCATCCATTCACCCATCCATCCATCATCCAACAATCCAGCTATCTGCCATCCATCCCTGTATCATCAATCCATCATCATCCATCCATCCATCATCCAACAATCTAGCCATCTATCATCCATCCATCACCCATGCATTATCCATCCATCCATCCACTATCCATTCACCTATCATCCATCCATCCATCCATCCATCCATCATCCATCCATCCATCATCCATCAATTCATCCATCCATCATCCAACAATCCAACAATCCAACAATCCATCCATCCATCATCCAACAATCAAGCCATCTATCATCCATCCATCACCCATGCATTATCCATCCATCCATCCACCATCCATCCATCATTCAACAATCCAGCTATCTGCCATCCATCCCTGTATCGTCAATCCATCATCATCAATCTATCCATCCATCCATCCACCATCCATCCATCATCCAACAATCCAGCTATCTGCCATCCATCCCTGTATCATCAATCCATCATCATCCATCCATCCATCATCCAACAATCAAGCCATCTATCATCCATCCATCACCCATGCATTATCCATCCATCCATCCACCATCCATCCATCATTCAACAATCCAGCCATCTGCCATACATCCCTGTATCGTCAATCCATCATCATCAATCTATCCATCCATCCATCCATCATCCAACAATCCAGCCATCTATCATCCATCCGTATATCGTCATTCCATTTTCATCCATCCATCCATCCATCCATCCATCCATTCACCCATCCATCTATCTGTCATTCAACAATCCAGCCATCTGCCATCCATCCCTGTATCATCAAGCCATTACCATCCATCCCTGTATCATCAATCCATTACCATCCATCCATCATCCATCCAACCAGTTTTCCAGATGTAAATTGTTCTCTTCATACCAGATTCGGTTCTATAAATTCACCATTTAGGACACACTCATACTCAGTCCAGTTGCCAGCACCAGGCAGTGTGTCAGTTTACTGGTTGGTCTCTGACACTCCTGTCTATGATAGATAAGTGCTTATTTTTTTATTGGGTCTGGAATGATTAGAATATTAAGAATTAAGATAACCCTGTGGTAATCCTGGTGATGATGAAAGAATAATCTGACTTTAACTTTTCAGCCAGCTAATCACATACAGTACATGTCTGATCTACATGGATATATCTATGTGTATTTTAAGTCTATTTCAGCCTCTGATGCTCATCAGTGAGAGGAGAATCTGCAGAGAATCTTCCATTAATCTACGGGCCGAGGGTTTCCTCTGTTTCATCATTTATAACCCTCAGGGAGGGCGGGGGTCGATCACAGAGAGAGCACTCTATCTGCTGCAGAGGAATGATGATGATGATGATGATGATGATGAAGAAGGCCGGAGCAGAGACGTGTTTCTGATCACTCCATCACCACTATGATGTTTTAATAAGTCAGTATATCAGGATAATACAGCTGTAATCAGAGAACAGAGCTGCTGTCAGGAGAGTACTGAGGATTCATCACTCACTGCTCTGCTTCATTATCTACACATAAACACAGTACACACACTACAAACTACACACTACTCACTAACAAAATACACACTACACAATACACACTAACAGAGAAGGTTAGCCCGTTAACGTCTTCATAACTGCAGCTCTCGCTCACTGTAAGGTAGGAGATCTATTATGGCCGTCATCAGCTGGAATAAGAGCGTAGTGACATTAATAACCACTGAGAGGTCTGGAAGATCTCTGAGTTTACATCCAGCCTTCTATGGAGAGAGAGAGACTCCTGAGAGCGTCAGACAGCTGCTGCAGAAACTCTGTTCACCTGCAGAATCCTCAGACACAAAACCAACCAGATTATTCAACAACCAAAGGAAAACTAGTTCACTCATCAGCAAGATTCAACCAAAAAATAAATCAACTATAATTCTATTTGTCCCTTGAAAGTGAATATGTGGTTGCAGACTACTAAAGCACTGTGACTGATCCACGGCTGAGGAAATGTTTGTCCATGCACAGACTCGGTGAACACAACCTTGCTGTCGAGACAGGACACCAGAGACAAAACTGGGTCCCCAAAGAGGAAAGACTGTGCACCCGACAGCATTGTCCAAATGTCTTGAAGCATTAAGATTGGCCTTCAGTTGAGATAAGGGGTCTAGCCCAAAGCCTGAAAAACAGCCTCATACCATTATCCCTCCTCCACCAGACTTCACAGTCAGGCAGGTATCGTTCTCCCAGCATCCTCCAAACCCAGACTCCCATCTGACTCCATATCCACAGATGTTTGAGACTGCATGGCTAGGCTAGAGGATGCTTTTATACACCTGTGGATCTGATTGAAACATCTGAATTCAAGAAATAACAGGCGTGGACACATACTTTTGTCCATACAGTGTATTAAACTGTCACAACCCACAAACTCCCATGTGTTCTCAGCAGAGCCTGGGCTCACTAAAGGGTTGAAAAGAGAAAATGACCAAGTGAATAAAGATAACCTGTATCTATATGTGTTACCTCTATAATATTAAAAATACATCAAGGATGGAGTCAGGTCTGCAGACTTAGGAGCAGGAAAGTGTTCAGTTCTGATTTATATATGTAGCTTTAAATGATTTAGTATGTGCATGCTCATGTCAGTTCAGGTGTGTGCATAAATATATATATATATGTTTATAAATGTGTGTGTGTGTGTATATATGAGAGTGTGTTAGAATAGAGGCCAGTGTGATTCAGTCATCGGTGTGTGGGAGGAGGACAGATGCAGCCTGATGGAGGAAAAGAAAACCATTCTGTTTCTACACAAACACACAAAAAACACACACTTAACACACAATAAACACAGAGAGAGAGAGAGCTGGTGAATGTTTCTGTGCAGCAGCAGAATAAAAGGAGCTCTATAAAAAAAATAAATGTGCACAAATACAGTGAAATCACATTAGAGGGAGAGTGGTCAGAGCTGAATGAACACAGAGTTACATCAGAGATTATTCAACTACTGCAACCTGAGGAGAGCTCTGGGCGAGGGGTGGGGGAGAGAGAGAGAGAGGGGCGAGAGAGAGGCGAGAGAGAGAGAGAGAGAGAGAGAGAGAGAGAGAGAGAGAGAGCGCTCTGGGTGAAGGGTGGGCAAGAGAGAGAGAGGGGCGAGACAGAGAGAAAGAGAGGGGCATTAATCTGAGGTAGAACAGTTGATAATCTTGAGCTTGTTTAGTCATATCACTAAAACCACCACAGTCTGTGGAACAGCTGTGGCCATGTCATATGTTGATGCGTCCTGAGGCAAGACCCTGAACCCCAGTTTGATCCCACTGTAAACTCTTAAATCAGATAGATGGTTCGTATTCATGTCTTTCATTAGGCTGATCCATCTGTCAGAGCCCCAAAACTCCAAGTCTGAAATGGACCTGACCAATCAGCTTCAACTGAGCAAATCCAGGAAGTAGCTCCTGGTGAGCAGTGAGGTTTTTATAGACTTTAATATATGTCATCACTGGATGTCTTATCTTCAAAGGCAAGGAAGTAATGTCTTAAAAAGCTATAAAGGAAGACATCATCATTTTTGAAACCAAGGATGGAATGTCTTGTTAGCTGAGAAGGATGTCTTAAATCCAAAGGCAAGGGTGGAATGTTTTGTAAGCTTTAAATGATGTTTTATATCCAAAGGCAAGGGTGGAATGTTTTGTAAGCTTTAAAGGATGTCTTATCTTCAAAGGCAAGGGTGAAATGTTTTGTTAGCTTTAAAGGATGTCTTATCTTCAAAGGCAAGGGTGGAATGTTTTGTAAGTTTTAAAGGATGTTTTATATCCAAAGGCAAGGGTGAAATGTTTTGTAAACTTTAAAAGATGTCTTATCTTCACTGGAAAGGATGGAATCTTTACTAAGCTATGAAGGATGACTTCATCTTAAAGCACAGATGGAATGCTTTAAAAGCTTTAAAGGATTACATCATCTTCAAGGGAAGGATGGAATATTTTTTACGCTTTAAAGGATGAGATCATCTTCTTGATGATGACATCATCGTTTTCTAACGCAGGAATGGGATGCTTTATAAGCTCAAAGGGTGACATCATCTTTGAGAAAAGAATGGGATGTTTAATGTTGACGAAACGATGGTGTCATTTGCAAAGACATTGATGTTTTGTATCCCTAAAGGGTGGCATCAACTTTGAAAGCAAGGATGAATTGTTTTATAAGCTATAAAGGGTTACATCATCTTCAAAGCAAGGATGGAATGTTTTCTAAGCTTTTAAGGATGACATAATCTTTAAAGGCAAGGATGGAATGTTTTTTTAAGTTATAAATAAATTACATCATCTTCAAAGTAAGGATGGAATGTTTTGTAGGCTTTTTGAGGATGACATCATCTTTAAAGGCAAGGATGGACTGTTATATAGAGGTTAAAGGATAACATCATTATCTCCAGAAGTAGGAATGTGATGTTTTATAAGCTCTAAAGGGGAACTTGTCTTTAAAGAAAAGGATGGAATGTTTACGTTCACTGAAGGATGACAACATTTTCAAAGGCAAGGCTGGAATGTTTTATGAATCTAAAAAGATGACATTATCATCAAAGACATATCTATATTATATTATATTTATAGACATTAAAAGATGACATCATCTTGAAAAGCAAGGATGGACTGGTTTATTGACATTAAAGGAGGAAGTCATCTTCAATGGCAAGGATGGAATGTTGGTAAAGCTGGGGATGTTGGGGGCTTTTTCCCTCCTGGAGCGGAGTCAGGCCCCCACTGCTCTCCACTCTTCCAAAAGTGAGGGAATATTGTTGGAACATCTGTGTTCTAATGATGACAGAGAAAAGGAGGACGCTGAGGGTTTTTATAACTCGTCCATTTTGGTCTGAGGAAGGATACCAGTAGAATGGTATTAGGGGCGTGACTTAGTAAGAATTCTTAGAATAAAGATGAATCCTCTAACATGAAGAAAACATCTGACAGATTACCCTTAAATCTAGAGATTAGACATGTGGTAAAAGTTTAGATGAAATCAGAATAACCCGACAGTAAAATCTGAGTACCTTAAAGCCATAAATCTGCTAAAAACACTTAAACAAATCCTGGACCATCACATGTTCCTTCAGGTAAAGGTGGGCTCCTCTCTACAGCTCTCTAATGAGGGTTCTATCAAACAAACAGCAGGAATCTATGCGTTAGTTAGGGACTATTTCCACAGGCGGATAAATCAACATTTGGACCAGTCCTGTGAGTTTTAGTGGTATCAGGACGGTGTGAGTGGGATGTGTGACTCACTGATGTGTGTTTTCTCCAAGCTCCAGGAGGATCTCAGCCTTTTTATTTCATTTATTTATAAGAAGAAGGTGTGAAACCAAATCAGACTGATCTCTGGAGTTAACCCGTCTGCAGTCTGAAGACGTTATCTCATCACTGCTCAGAAGTCTGTTGATTAAATCTGTGAACACACACCTAGACACTGATCTGAATCTATTACCCAGACCTCCTCAGGGTCACAGAGGGCTGGAGCTGATCCCAGCTGTCATTGGCTGAGAGGCGGGGTTACAACCTGAAGTGGTGGCCAGTCAATCACAGCGCTGACAGACAGAGACAAACAAACAGGACCACTGAGTTTGGTTTATACTCTGCAATCTAATCTACATCACTGTGAGGTCGACATAGCTGGAGAGTCTGATAAACTCACAGCAGAGAAGGTTCTTTAAACGTCCTGCCGCCTAATCTCTCCTAACCTCCATTTATCAATCAGCCCTCAGATTTATTACTAATGACCATTACTCTACTCATCATCGCATTTTATATGAAAAGGAGATCCTGGATTTGGAGGCATTAAGATAACTGCCATCCATGAGGACGCACAAAAACATATTAACCATGCCAGGCCAGTGGGTGGCACTGTGACATTGTCATAAAACAACCTCAGGATGCTCTAATCCCCTTCCTTTACAGAGCGCTGAGGTGTTAATGTCTGAAAATGGCTAAGACATTAAAATAAGACATTAAAATAAGAAATTAAAATAAGACATTAAAATAAGTTTAGACAGAGGTTGAGGTGGAGGAATTCCTCCAAGTGAGTCTGAACTACAAAGAGGAAATATTTAAAGACCTCCATTGTTGTTGTAGTCATCCTGCTCTCTCAGGAGGCCTCCATTGTTGTTGTAGTCCTCCTGCTCTCTCAGGAGGCCTTCATCGTTGTTGTAGTCCTCCTACTGTCTCAGGAGGCCTCCATTGTTGTTGTAGTCCTCCTACTGTCTCAGGAGGCCCCCATTATTGTTGTAGTCCTCCTGCTCTCTCAGGAGGCCTTCATCGTTGTTGTAGTCCTCCTACTGTCTCAGTAGGCCTCCATTGTTGTTGTAGTCCTCCTACTGTCTCAGTAGGCCTCCATTGTTGTTGTAGTCCTCCTACTGTCTCAGGAGGCCTCCAATGTTGTTGTAGTCCTCCTACTGTGTCAGGAAGCCTCCATTGTTGTTGTAGTCCTCCTACTGTCTCAGGAAGCCTCCATTGTTGTTGTAGTCCTCCTACTGTCTCAGGAGGCCCCCATTATTGTTGTAGTCCTCGTACCGTCTCAGGAGGCCTTCATCATTGTTGTAGTCCTCCTGCTCTCTCAGGAGGCCTTCATCATTGTTGTAGTCCTCCTACTGTCTCAGGAGGCCTCCAATGTTGTTGTAGTCCTCCTACTGTCTCAGAAAGCCTCCATTGTTGTTGTAGTCCTCCTACTGTCTCAGGAGGCCCCCATTATTGTTGTAGTCCTCCTACTGTCTCAGGAGGCCTCCATTGTAAATGTAGTCCTCCTAATGTCTCAGGAGGCCCCCATTATTGTTGTAGTCCTCCGACTCTCTCAGGAGGCCTCCATTGTTGTTGTAGTCCTCCTGCTCTCTCAGGAGGCCTCCATTGTTGTTGTAGTCCTCCTGCTCTCTCAGGAGGCCTTCATTGTTGTTGTAGTCCTCCTGCTCTCTCAGGAGGCGTCCATTGTTGTTGTAGTCCTCCTACTGTCTCAGGAGGCCCCCATTATTGTTGTAGTCCTCCTGCTCTCTCAGGAGGCCTTCATCATTGTTGTAGTCCTCCTACTGTCTCAGGAGGCCTTCATCATTGTTGTAGTCCTCCTACTGTCTCAGGAGGCCTTCATCATTGTTGTAGTCCTCCTACTGTCTAAGGAAGCCTCTATTATTGTTGTAGTCCTCCTACTGTCTCAGGAGGACTCCAATGTTGTTGTAGTCCTCCTACTGTCTAAGGAAGCCTCTATTATTGTTGTAGTCCTCCTACTGTCTCAGGAGGACTCCAATGTTGTTGTAGTCCTCCTACTGTCTCAGGAGGCCTTCATCATTGTTCTAGTCCACTTTTTCCCAGGAGGCCTCCATTGCTAATGTAATCCTCCTTACTCAGCCTGATCATTAGAGGAGGGTCCTGTTTCCTGAGGGCTCAAACTGATGTACTCCTCTCCCCCCTCTCTCTTGGATCGTTCCAACATTACTAAACCAGAATCACACACACGCATTAATACCATGAGCTTATTACTACCATGTTTATGCTGACTCTTGGTTTCATGTGTTATTATGGTCTCAGTCCAGGTCTGTAAAAGAACCTGAGAGGATCATGTGTTTCTCTGTCTGCAGCAATGAGGGGCCATTTGGTACCATCAGGGCCACAACAATTTTTTCTCACAGCAGAGGGGCCAAATTATCAAAGCGTAAACAACACTCTCTATCAGATGATAATAGTTATTCATAATCTTAAATTAAAAGCAAATATACCACTCTGACAGCTCAGGTTTATAATAATTCAGTTATTTATAACAGCAGCAGAGCATGAGTGTGTTTACTGCTCATAAATTAATCTCACATTATAGGGTTCTCTGCAACCCAGTCAGAGTCTACCGGTTGACCAGGAAACTTTGGCAACGTAAAGGCAACCTTGGCAATGTAAAGGCAACCTTGGCAATGTAAAGGAAATCTTGGAAATAGGGTTGTGAAGGGATCATGTGCCACGAGATCTTGCAAGATCAAAACGTCATGAGATTTCTCATTTGGGGGAAAAAAATCTTGCAAGATCAATATTGAGTAGACACCAGGAGCAGCAGCTCTATTGACAGAAAACAGTACCAAATTGGAAATTATAAAAGATCACAAAAATGCCCTGGACACTTTAAAATTGTTTGTGGGAGAGTCCTCCAGGTGTGTTCCTTGGGGCCGCACATGACCCGCAAATGCACGAGAAGTTCATCACAATGGTTCGAAATGATTAAACGCTGCTGCTGAAAACCTGTGCAGTCTCTGTGAGGAGAATTGAGGGTTAATTTAGATTGTGTATGCATGCAGACTCATTCATAGTGTCACTATTTGTGTCTTTTTAAGGAAATGCTGGCAATATAAAGAAAACTTTAGTAATATAAAGGAAGTGTTGGCAATATTTCAGTGCAGGTTATTCCACATGTATTGGCTGTTTGACCTTATGTTGAAGACTTTAAAAAGAAATTGCTCGTTGTTATGTGTCTGATGTCTGAATCATTCCGGTGTCTTATTTTTCTGACATCACAGCATTTCTGCAGGTCGTGGAACACGTTCAGCTGTTCAGAGAGAATCGTCTCTACGTGAGAGGGGGAGATTTGGTGGAGTCAAAAGTCACATGTTTGATTTGGTGCTGAGTCAGCTCAAGCCTTCATAATCTGTCAGAGACACAGTCCTGGCACTGAACCCGGCGAGATTATAGCAGAGCAGCAGAGACACACTCGGCCTCAGTGAGAGCTGGACTACAGGACGATGATATGGAGAGGAGAGAGAGAGAGAGGAGGAGGAGGAGGAGGAGGAGGATGATTTGTTGCACAAACACCAGCTCTCAGTCTTCTTGTCAGTTTTAGATCAATTAAATAATCTATGAGCCTAAAATAAAGATTTAAAAAACTCTATGTACGCGGACGGCCCGGGTTCGAATCCGGCCTGAGGCCCTTTACCGCATGTCTCTTCCCCACTCTTGACACTGTTTCTGACTCTATCCACTGTCCTCCTCTATCTAATAAAGGCACAAAAATGCCCAAAAATAAATCTTAAAAAAACAAAACAAAACAAAAAAACCCCAGCAAACTCAGTTATGTTATTAGATCATTCCTGATATGAAACTGTTTAGTTATCCATCCTTTGAGCTTCATAACTAGTTAATAACTAGATGTTTTCCCTTCAAATATTTAAACTCCCACCCTGAATATTGGCCTAAATATTCACCAGATTGCAGGGAGCTCAGTGATATTTGCTCTAAATCTGATTGGAGATGACCTCTAATAACCTATCATTAGCCAGGGGCCCCAGGGCCAAGCTTTGGGCCCCTCTATCTGGCTACTCCTCCTGCCAGGCTGACTCCTCCATATGTCAGAGTAAAGCCCTGATGTAGAGATGCTGTCAGGTTCAACTCTACCAGATTAGCAGCAGATCTTTCAGTGATGTGGAGGTTCAAAGGTGACGGTTTATCAGGATGTTACATAAGACGTTTTAAGTTTCTCTGAAGATTTAAAGCCCAGAGTTAAAGAGAGAAACCTGGAGAAGGTTAAAAACATTGAGGATTCCTCCATATTCATCTGATCTAGACATAAATGTTTCACCAGACCCTGACTAATGTCAGCTGTTTGGTTTCTGGAGGTGGCTTTAAGAGAGAGACCCATGAACATGGACCTAAATCTGAGTGGTTCCTGTCTCTGTCTGCAGACCCCTGAACGGTTCCTGTCTCTGACTGCAGACCCCTGAACGGTTCCTGTCTCTGACTGCAGACCCCTGAACGGTTCCTGTCTCTGACTGCAGACCCCTGAACAGTTCTGAGATAAACACCACTTTTATATAATTTCACACTCGGAGCTGTTACATCATGTGTAAAAATACTAACTACTTCTCTGTGAGAGTGTTTGAGTGAAGAGGACTTCACGCTCCATCACAGCTCTGATTTTATGATATCTAACTTTAAAACACTCCAGAAGCTCTCTGAACCTGGATGATCCTCTCACTGATCATCAGGTGGGAGGATCAGGAGGCTTAAAAGGACAGCCCTCGAACGCACCAGAGCAGTTCAAACACATAGCACTGCATGTCTTTCAGATAGACTACACTGTTTCATATAGACTACAGCCTATCAGATAGACTGCACTGTTTCATATAGACTACAGCCTATCAGATAGACTAAACTGTTTCATATAGACTACAGCCTATCAGATAGACTACACTGTTTCATATAGACTACAGCCTATCAGATAGACTGCACTGTTTCATATAGACTACAGCCTATCAGATAGACTACACTGTTTCATATAGACTACAGCCTATCAGATAGACTGCACTGTTTCATATAGACTACAGCCTATCAGATAGACTGCACTGTTTCATATAGACTACAGCCTATCAGATAGACTGCACTGTTTCATATAGACTACAGCCTATCAGATAGACTACACTGTTTCATATAGACTACAGCCTATCAGATAGACTACACTGTTTCATATAGACTACAGCCTATCAGATAGACTGCACTGTTTCATATAGACTACAGCCTATCAGATAGACTGCACTGTTTCATATAGACTACAGCCTATCAGATAGACTGCACTGTTTCATATAGACTACAGCATTTCAGATAGACTGCACTGTTTCATATAGACTACGTCATTCCAGATAGACTGCACTATTTCATATAGACTACAGCTGTTCAGACAAACTACAGCATTTCAGATAGGCTGCAACATTTCAGATTGCCAACAACATTCCTGATAGTCTACAGCATTCAAGATAGACTTCAACATTCCAGATAGACTACAACATTCCAGATAGACTTCAACATTCCAGATAGACTACAACATTCCAGATAGACTTCAACATTCCAGATAGACTACAGCAATCCAGATAAACTACAACATTCCAGATTAACTACAACATTCCAGATTGACTACAACATTCAAGATAGACTTCAACATTCCAGATGGTCTACAGCATTCAAGATTGACTACAGCATTCCAGATAGATTACAGCATTCCAGATAGACTACAGCGGTCCAGATAAACTACAACATTCCAGATTGACTAATAATACCTTGAATTTATATAGCACCTTTCAAGAAACCCAAGGACTACAACATTCCTGATAGACTACAACATTACAGATTGTCTACAGCATTCAAGATTGTCTACAGCATTCCAGATAAACTAAAACATTCCAGATAGACTTCAACATTCCAGATGGTCTACAGCATGCAAGATACACTACAGCATTCCAGATTGACTACAGCAATCCAGATAAACTACAGCATTTCAGATAGACTTCAACATTCCAGATGGTCTACAGCATTCCAGATTGACTACAGCATTCCAGATTGACTATAGCATTCCACAGATGCTACAACATTCCACACATACTACAACACTCTACATAGACTTAAGCATTTCAGACAAACTACAAGATTTCATATTGACTACAACATTCCTGATAGTCTACAGCATTCAAGATAGACTTCAACATTCCAGATAGACTACAACATTCCAGATAGACTTCAACATTCCAGATAGACTACAACATTCCAGATAGACTTCAACATTCCAGATAGACTACAGCAATCCAGATAAACTACAACATTCCAGATTAACTACAACATTCCAGATTGACTACAACATTCAAGATAGACTTCAACATTCCAGATGGTCTACAGCATTCAAGATTGACTACATCATTCCAGATAGATTACAGCATTCCAGATAGACTACAGCGGTCCAGATAAACTACAACATTCCAGATTGACTAATAATACCTTGAATTTATATAGCACCTTTCAAGAAACCCAAGGACTACAACATTCCTGATAGACTACAACATTACAGATTGTCTACAGCATTCAAGATTGTCTACAGCATTCCAGATAAACTAAAACATTCCAGATAGACTTCAACATTCCAGATGGTCTACAGCATGCAAGATACACTACAGCATTCCAGATTGACTACAGCAATCCAGATAAACTACAGCATTTCAGATAGACTTCAACATTCCAGATGGTCTACAGCATTCCAGATTGACTACAGCATTCCAGATTGACTATAGCATTCCACAGATGCTACAACATTCCACACATACTACAACACTCTACATAGACTTAAGCATTTCAGACAAACTACAAGATTTCATATTGACTACAACATTCCAGATAGTCTATAGCATTCCAGATTGACTACAGTATTCTAGATAGACCATACCAATTCATGCTGCAGCGTTTTATCAGCTCTGCAGGACTCTGAGGTCACCTGTACACCTCCAGGACTCTGAGGTCACCTGTACACCTCCAGGACTCTGAGGAGACCTGTACACCCCCAGGACTCTGAGGATACCTGTACACCCCCAGGACTCTGAGTAGACCTGTACACCTCCAGGACTCTGAGGAGACCTGTACACCCCAGGACTCTGAGGAGACCTGTACACCCCCAGGACTCTGAGGAGACCTGTACACCCTCAGGACTCTGAGGAGACCTGTACATCTCCAGGACTCTGAGGAGACCTGTACACCCCAGGACTCTGAGGAGACCTGTACACCCCCAGGACTCTGAGTAGACCTGTACACCTCCAGGACTCTGAGGAGACCTGTACACCCCAGGACTCTGAGGAGACCTGTACACCCCCAGGACTCTGAGGAGACCTGTACACCCTCAGGACTCTGAGGTCACCTGTAAACCTCCAGGACTCTGAGGTCACCTGTACACCTCCAGGACTCTGAGGTCACCTGTACACCTCCAGGACTCTGAGGTCACCTGTACACCTCCAGGACTCTGAGGAGACCTGTACACCCCCAGGACTCTGAGGAGACCTGTACACCCCCAGGACTCTGAGGATACCTGTACACCCCCAGGACTCTGAGGAGACCTGTACACCCTCAGGACTCTGAGGAGACCTGTACATCTCCAGGACTCTGACGTGTGCAGGTAAAATTGCGGTCCACTCCTCTCACCCTGGATGTGGACTTTTGAGGCCCTCCCCTCTGACAGGAGCCTGAGGTCCGTCAGGACCAAAAGCTCCCACCACAAGAACAGCTTTCCTCCATCTGCAGTCAGCATCATGAACAGTAGTCCGGTCCTCTCCCTACAAACTCTCAGTGAACCCCAGAAGCAGCAGACAGAATAATGCAGACTCTTTATGTCACATTAATGCTCACCAGACTTTATCTCTACTGTTTATAACTGAAAACTGAGTTGGTTAGAAAAAACTGCACTATAACCTCTTCACCAGTAAACTGTACATCTGTACGGTCCGTCCTGTTGTACCTTCCTCTATGTCCTCTGTTTACTGCCAAACACCAGGTCAGATTCCTTCTATGTGAAAATGTACTTGGCAATAAAACTCAATTCTGATTCTGATGATGATTGGGCTGCTCTCACACAAACATAGACAGAATAATCTCTGTAAATATGAACAGATCTAACACACACACACACAGCTCTGATGGGGCTGAAGGATGTGTATTTCTGTGTGTGTATTTCTGTGTGTGTGTTGGCTGGCTGCCGTAATGATCCCCACAGTTTCATGGCCGACTGACTACAACAGCTAACATGCTGACATCAGCATTATGTATGTGTGAGCGTGGACTCAGTATTTCAGCTCTCATGATGTTGAAATCAGAGCCATAGTCTGAGAGAGCCATATATGTTAAAAAAAACAAAAAAACATTAAATATATATATATATATATATATATATATATATATATATATATATATATATATCTCAAAAGACTGTATAAGAACCAATAGGTTTTGAATTAAACCATAGAAAATTTAATATGAAATTAATATGATGTATTCATTGCCAATGAATGTTAGCAAGAACAATACATCAGGGTTGTTCTTGCTATGCACTTCTTTTTGTTATGGTTATGTTTTAGTAAGATAAGGGGGTCAGGTTTCATATAAGCTTTAGCTTCAGCCTTTGACCTTTCGGTTACCTTGGAATTCAGAAATTTCACTTGGACCTTTTAAATTGTTTTATTTGTGGCAAGTGAGCCAACATATTTTTTTTTCATTCGTTGATTCATAGAGCCAGCAGGCTAAAAGCAAAGATACTGGATTATTCTAGCTTTCTTAAAACTGCAGACAGGAGCTGGACACTGCTACTGCAAGGCAAACACAATACCAGGCTAATTAGCAGTTAGCAACAACAGCTAGGCTAACGGGGCTAATCAGTGTCATCCCAACGAAGCTGTAAACTTAAAATTTCCCTCAACTTCTGATCAGGAGATCATGAGCAGCACATAACACTTTATTTATAAAGACATGAACCGAACAGCAGCACTGCTGACTGTTCAGATCCTCCAGTGTCGATTTTTCCCTCTTCTGTGATCAAAACAGCAGCTGCAGTGAATTCTGTGTTTATTCCGTCTAGGACCCCTTATCAACGTGTATCGGGATACATATCATCAGTCAGCTGAGGTACAAACTCTGGTCTGTCTTCATGGTCAAAGATGACAGAAAATATTGGTGCAGAGGATGAAACATCAGAGGAAGTGTTCCACTGAAAAACAGCATCACAGAGGAGAATAAGCTGCTGTGTAAATTACATTAAATGAAACAGTCACATCAGAAAATAAAGCTGTTTTAATGGCTGCTATATTCATGATGTGAAGGTCTAAACTGTTGATAAACTCCTTTAGGCTGTGGTCATACATGTGATGAATGTAGGACACTAAAGCTGGTCTGCAGAGGGAGGAGAAGCACCATATACTGGTCCTGGTCTCCGCTCTGCAGTGCTCCTATATGGGGCACTTTATATCAAACTTTAGAAAGTTTTTGGCGTCTTTGTGAGGACGTGGCTCCTCTGGGACTGACGCTCTGCTGCAGAACCTGTCTGTGTGTTCTGGTTCTGTTCATGCAGCATGATAAATGAGCCTCATTTTCACACTGAGCATGCTCAGTTCTCCTCGGGGGCTCACCTGCTCTCTGCATGCTGCTGATCAGGTCAGAACAAACTTTATCCTACTTTAACTGTTGGAGAAAGAAGGGCAGGGAGTGTATACCTCAGGATCACCCTGGACTAGATCAGACCCTGGACTGAGATTTATTTCACAAAGTTTAAAATGTGTCTTCAGTATTAAATACAGAAGAGCTGTAAAACTGTCACTGGAATCAGATTAATCACAGGTAAAGGCTTAAATAAAGATGATAAAGGGGCAGTTGCTGATCTCTGAGTCAGGTTTGTTCCAATAGTGGTGACCTCTGCTGCAGTGCTGGTAATTTCTGATTATCTATAACCAGATTCATGTCGGTCATCAGGAGGACCCATCCTTCAAAAGTACAAGCTGATACTCGTGATCCTGGCCAAAGAATGAGCGGACCAATCAGAATCATTTGAGGGGAAAGAGGGGGAGCCACACTGGGGGTTTATTATAGCACGATTTGATCAGATCTGGACATGTCTTTATTAAAAGAAGAGCAAAGAAAAATATTGGAAGCTTTTACTGATGTCAAAGATGTTTTTGTTTTTCTCCTGATCGGCTTTAGTCAGAGTTTCATTTACGTACTGGCCCCACTGATAGTGAACAATCCTGGACAACAGCTGACTGTAGAGATCAGCTGATGGAGTTCAGTTTACAAATATTAGCTTACTTTGAATTTGGCAGCAACACATCTCAAAAAGTAGGGACAGGGCAACAAAAGGCTGGAAAAGTAAGTGGTACTAATGAAAAACAGCTGAAGAAGCATTTCAACACTAATTAGTCCAATTATCAACAGTATTAAAGAAGCATTTTAGAGAGACAGAGTCTCTCAGAAGTAAAGATGGGCAGAGCTTCACCAACCTGTGAAAAACCGAGCCTAAAGATGACGGAACAATTTCAGAAAAAAATTCCTCCACATAAAATAGTTAAGACTTTGAATCTCCCACCATCTACAGTCTATAACATTATCAAGAGATTCAGAGAATCTGGAGAAATCTCTGTGAGCAAGGGACAAGGCTGAAGGGGCCCTCAGGGGCCACTGCATTAAAAACAGCCATGATTCTGTACTGAAATCACTGCATGGGCTCAGGAATATTCCAGAAATCATCATCTGTCAACACAGTTGGCCGTGCCATCCACAAATGACGGTTAAAGCTGGATCATGGAGAGAAGAAGCCATATGTGAACAGGATCCAGAAACATCGCCGTCTTTCTCTGGACCAGAGCACATTTAAAATTGGACTCAAGCTACATGGAAAACTGCCCTGGTTGGAGGAATCAACATGGAAAACTGTTCTGTGGTCAGAGGAATCAACATGGAAAACTGTTCTGTGGTCAGAGGAATCAACATGGAAAACTGTTCTGTGGTCAGAGGAATCAACATGGAAAACTGTTCTGTGGTCAGAGAATCAACATGGAAAACTGTTCTGTGGTCAGAGGAAACTAAATTTGAAGTCGTTTCCTCTGGACTAAAGAGGAGAGGGACTATCTTGCCCTAACAGACTGCCCTTAGTGGTTTATTATGATTTTTTGATGGGGTTTAAAAAACAGAACAAAACAAAACAAAACAAACAAAAAAAAAACAGGAAAAAGACATCACTACCCATAATGCATTGCAAACTATGACAGCCTACATGCCTACCTTTTGTTTAAATTTTCCTTAAATGCATAAATCTGGTGTGTTTCTGGATTGAATATTTATAGAACAGACTTTAGTGTTGATCTGATCAGGTCAGTATTATTCTAATGTGATGGTTTCTCTGTAAACGGATGCCTGTTTACATCCCTCATCATCATTTACTCTCTATGATCTTGCTTTCAGGATGATGATCAGACTAGACTGATGTTCAGACTGGGTAAATTTCTCCACTCTGACTGTGGTATTCAGAAACACACTGATCAGTCCCTCAGAGGTCTGAGTCTGGGTTTGTTTCCTACAGAGAGGGACGGATCCTCAGAAACTAGTCTCATCTACTGATACCTCCATCTCATCTCCATCAACCCCCTCTGAGACTGAGGAGACGGCTCAGTTTCTGTCTACACCTTAGCTACTATCACTCAGACACCTGCAGACTGCAGCCAGGGTCAGACTGAGGGGATTTCTTCACCCTGACAGCTCTGAGGAAACCAGATCAGGATGAATCAGACTTCACACAGCAGAGAATGTGGAGCTGCTGCTAACACGCTCCTACTGAAGATCACTTCAGGACCGGTTTACCCCCACTCCCACCCGTGATTCTGCAGCTGATTAGTAGTCCTGATAATCCCTTCTGCTCCTGATCTTGGAATCATAAATTTAAATATGTTTGATATTCGTCAGACCATGCTGCCTCCTCGTAGAGTGTTGCGTTGTAGTGAAAATGTGAGGTAGAGCTGCTGCTGGTCTAGAATGATCTGTGACAGCCGTCAGTCTGAGTCCAGTCATCAGTGGGTTTGGCTCTAGCATCATCAGCAGCTGGATAAGTATCTGATAGCCATCCACTCATTCCGTTATAGTTTAACAGTAAAAAAATAAAGCTTGCTCTCTCTCCTCTTGATGACAGCAATAACAGAAACATGCAGCGAGTGTACTCACTCTGCACAGCGTCTCTGTCAGCCCATCTGAGGCTCTAATACAGCTGATTAAAGGTGTTTAACTCATGTTTCTCTCAAGTCTATGAGGATTTCAGGAAGCGGGCTGTGGTTTTAAATGAGGCCAGAGAAGCAGCGCAAACTAACAGAGCCAAGTTAAATCAAGGATAAACACTACTTCTGTCAGGTTGTTTATAATAAAAGTCTGTAGTTGTTATTTTTCTCTTGTGCTTTTATTTTGAAGGCCAACATCAGGAAACATGATAGTCATTTACAGCTTGGCACACCTCAGCAGGTAAGAGACAAAACTTAAACATGTTATTAACGCGTTTCTCACAGGATTAAAAAAGTGAAAACGGAACCAGAGTTCTGAACCACAGAGACGTCATCAGCCAGATAAAACTCAGACATCAGTGTCTCCTGATGCTTAAAGAGGCCACACAGGATAGGTCCTGCTCCAGGTATGGGTCCCACTGGTCATCAAAGTGGAGAGCTTGGAGCCTGACTGTGGCTCCTTTCTCTCATGTCTCTCCCCACTCTCTCTCTCTCTCTCTGTTTGGGTCAGGGATGAACATTTAGGCTCAGTTCACCTTCTATACAGATGACCTGATTTCAGAGGTTTCAGACTGAGTAACTTTCCATCCATCATCCATCCATCCATCCATCCATCCATCTGACAACCCACCATAATTCATCCATCTACGGATGATCCAATCCATTATTTTCATTCAACCATCATTCATCCAACCATCACTTGTCATCCATGCATTCATCTCTCATCCTACCATCATCCATCCATCTCTCATCCATCTATCATTATCCATCCATCCATCATCCATCCACCATTCATCTATCATCATCCAGCCATCCATCATCCGTCATCATCCATCCATCTATCCATCCATCCATCCATCCATCATCCATCTGTCATCATCCATCCATCATCCATCTGTCATCATCCATCCACCATTCATCTATCATCATCCATCAACCATCATCCATCTGTCATCATCCATCCATCCATCTATCAAACATCCAACCATCAACCATCCACCCAACATCTATCCATCTCTAATCCATCATCCATTCATCCACCATCCATCATCATCCATTATCCATCCATCCATCCATCCATCCATCCATCCATCCATCACTAACCATCCTTCAGCCATCATCCATCCATCCATCATCATCCATCTATCATCATCCATCCATCGTCATCCATCCATCATCCATCTATCATCATCCATCCATCACCATTTATCCACTTATCCTGTTTTGGGTCTGTAGTTGATCTTATCTGTGATTGGTTAAAGGTAGTGTTTGGTATAAACTCTGATTCAGAACCATTAATAGAAGATAAGAATTGTTAACAGTGGGTTGAATTGAAGCTGTCTCAGTATCACAACTGTTTCAGATTCACCACTGTTTGAAAACCACAGTTTCAGTGTCCAGTCTACCTCACCAGCATGGTACTGGTCTGTGGGGGGAAGTTGGAGAACCAGGGAGAACCTACACAGGTAGAACCTGTAAAGTCTGTGTGGAACCTTCTAATAGTGAGGAGACAGAGCTGACCACTGCTCCACCGTGCAGCTCTGCATGGTTCCAGCATCATGATCACTGTTTTAAAGTGTGTGTGCTGGAGTTAACCCTTGTGTCGGTCATTGATTTCTAAATATGTCAGCGTTACACAACATCAGCAGTGCTAGAGTCCATCCTCCACAGCTGAATCACTGAATCTCTGACAGTCTACATGAGAGCAAACATGAGGAGAGCATCTGAACCACTGGAAGACACTGGGATATATTTAGGATGGTGGGAATGATGAACGGGACAGCAGAAGTTACTCTGGGACATTGAGGCTGATAAATCAAGGAGAACGACGTGCAGATCCAAAAGACAAGCCTGCACAGGATCACAGGAATATTTCAGTTAATAACAAGTTTGATTGGTTCAACAGCCCATTAACCCTTTACCACCAGTCCAGTTCCAGTCCTGCTGCAGGACAAGGGCTAAAACTGGTTCACAGCTGGTTCAACGAGAACAGTCAGAGAACCAGTTTACCTAGCTGGAGCCTGGTAAAAATATCTATACCATAGGAGCAGTCAGTCAGTTATTAATTCAGACATTTCAGTAAGAAAACTCTACGCATTGTTCCTTTAGAGAGGATGTATGGAGACTAAGTCATCTCTGTGAGTAAAAACGTTCAATATTTCATAGTCATGTTTTTCTCTTAAACTGTGAGGAGAATAAAAACAGAAACGTCCTGCTGAGAGTCAGAGCATCAGCTTTGAACAGGTAAAGGTTAACCTTCAAAGACCGCCGCACTTTACACCAACACTGATACACACAGTCACACACTTTACACCAACACTGATACACACAGTCTCACACAATCACACCAACACTGATACACACTAACACTAGCAAACCCCCCCGGACCCTCCAAGCATCCTCCTGGACTCACTCTTATCAGACACTACATACATGTAAGATCTATTACAGACCTGAATTCATCAGGTAAGCAGCTTAAAGTCTCTATAAAACCAGAACCAGCTGCTCACTGCCCCTTTTAATAAACCAGAGGAGATGCTGGTTATTAGGGACTATTTTAAGTGGTGGATGCATCTCCATGTGTTGTATGGCAGCGCTGCAGCAGGTCAGTGTGAGTGGGAGTAAGAGAGAGTCTCATTGATGTAATTTCAGCAGTAGAGACCCATGATGGAGTGAAAAGAGGATTAACATGTGTGATAATAACGGAGACTATCCACTTCTATAGTCAAATAAAGACCAGAGAATCAGAGCAGTTTAAGGTTTAAATAAAGGTTTGAATCAGAGCAGTTTAAGGTTTAAATAAAGGTTTGAATCAGAGCAGTTTAAGGTTTAAATAAAGGTTTGAATCAGAGCAGTTTAAGGTTTAAATAAAGGTTTGAATCAGAGCAGTTTAAGGTTTAAATAAAGGTTTGAATCAGAGCAGTTTAAGGTTTAAATAAAGGTTTGAATCAGAGCAGTTTAAGGTTTAAATAAAGGTTTGAATCAGAGCAGTTTAAGGTTTAAATAAAGGTTTGAATCAGAGCAGTTTAAGGTTTAAATAAAGGTTTGAATCAGAGCAGTTTAAGGTTTAAATAAAGGTTTGAATCAGAGCAGTTTTAAGGTTTAAATAAAGGTTTGAATCAGAGCAGTTTAAGGTTTAAATAAAGGTTTGAATCAGAGCAGTTTAAGGTTTAAATAAAGGTTTGAATCAGAGCAGTTTCAGGTTTAAATAAAGGTTTGAATCAGAGCAGTTTAAGGTTTAAATAAAGGTTTGAATCAGAGCAGTTTAAGGTTTAAAAAAAGGTTTGAATCAGAGCAGTTTAAGGTTTACCATGGCCCATTTACCCACGGCTCCCCCAGACTCTAACTGCTAATATAATACAGACAGACGCTGTGATGACCTGTTGGTAGTGAGTGATGGCGCTCTCTGACCAACATGTTGTCCAACATTAATTATGAATCCACCAATCAGACACTAAGCTCTCTTAAATTATTCAGCAGTGGAAAGCTCTCATTAAAAGAGGCTGACCCACCAGTGGAAGCATGGCGTTTGTGTGTTAAGGAAGGACACAACTTTGGCTTTACCTGCAGCTCTATCAGACCTCTGCTCCTCTCTCCTCTACCTGCAGCTCTATCAGACCTCTGCTCCTCTCTCTTTACCTGCAGCTCTATCAGACCGTTGCTCCTCTCTCTTTACCTGCAGCTCTATCAGACCTCTGCTCCTCTCTCCTCTTTCTTTACCTGCAGCTCTATCAGACCTCTGCTCCTCTCTCCCTTACCTGCAGCTCTATCAGACCTCTGCTCCTCTCTCCCTTACCTGCAGCTCTATCAGACCTCTGCTCCTCTCTCTTTACCTGCAGCTCTATCAGACCTCTGCTCCTCTCTCTTTACCTGCAGCTCTATCAGACCTCTTCTTCTCTTTCCTCTTTCTGTACCTGCAGCTCTATCAGACCTCTGCTCCTCTCTCCCTTACCTGCAGCTCTATCAGACCTCTGCTCCTCTCTCCCTTACCTGCAGCTCTATCAGACCTCTGCTCCTCTCTCCTCTTTACCTGCAGCTCTATCAGACCTCTGCTCCTCTCTCCTCTTTACCTGCAGCTCTATCAGACCTCTGCTCCTCTCTCTTTACCTGCAGCTCTATCAGACCTCTGCTCCTCTCTCTTTACCTGCAGCTCTATCAGACCTCTGCTCCTCTCTCTTTACCTGCAGCTCTATCAGACCTCTGCTCCTCTCTCTTTACCTGCAGCTCTATCAAACCTCTGCTCCTCTCTCTCCTCTACCTGCAGATCTATCAGACCTCTGCTCCTCTCTCTTTACCTGCAGCTCTATCAGACCTCTTCTTCTCTTTCCTCTTTACCTGCAGCTCTATCAGACCTCTGCTCCACTCTTCTCACCTGCAGCTCTATCAGACCTCTGCTCCAATCTCCTCTTTACCTGCAGATCTATCAGACCTCTGCTCCACTCTTCTCACCTGCAGATCTATCAGACCTCTGCTCCAATCTCCTCTACCTGCAGCTCTATCAGACCTCTGCTCCTCTCTCCTCTTTACCTGCAGCTCTATCAGTCCTCTGCTCCAATCTCCTCTACCTGCAGCTCTATCAGACCTCTGCTCCAATCTCCTCTTTACCTGCAGATCTATCAGACCTCTGCTCCACTCTTCTCACCTGCAGCTCTATCAGACCTCTGCTCCAATCTCCTCTTTACCTGCAGATCTATCAGACCTCTGCTCCACTCTTCTCACCTGCAGATCTATCAGACCTCTGCTCCAATCTCCTCTACCTGCAGCTCTATCCCACCTCTGCTCCTCTCTCCTCTACCTGCAGCTCTATCAGACCTCTGCTCCTCTCTCCTCTTTACCTGCAGATCTATCAGACCTCTGCTCCAATCTCCTCTTTACCTGCAGCTCCATCAGACCTCTGCTCCTCTCTCTCCTCTACCTGCAGATCTATCAGACCTCTGCTCCTCTCTCTTTACCTGCAGCTTTATCAGACTTCTGCTCCTCTCTCCTCTTTACCTGCAGCTCTATCAGACCTCTGCTCCACTCTTCTCACCTGCAGCTCTATCAGACCTCTGCTCCTCTCTCCTCTTTACCTGCAGCTCTATCAGTCCTCTGCTCCACTCTTCTCACCTGCAGCTCTATCAGACCTCTGCTCCAATCTCCTCTTTACCTGCAGATCTATCAGACCTCTGCTCCACTCTTCTCACCTGCAGATCTATCAGACCTCTGCTCCAATCTCCTCTACCTGCAGCTCTATCCCACCTCTGCTCCTCTCTCCTCTACCTGCAGCTCTATCAGACCTCTGCTCCTCTCTCCTCTTTACCTGCAGATCTATCAGACCGCTGCTCCAATCTCCTCTTTACCTGCAGCTCCATCAGACCTCTGCTCCTCTCTCTCCTCTACCTGCAGATCTATCAGACCTCTGCTCCTCTCTCTTTACCTGCAGCTTTATCAGACTTCTGCTCCTCTCTCCTCTTTACCTGCAGCTCTATCAGACCTCTTCTTATCCATCAGAGAAATGCTACACTGTCAGATTTGTCTCTTGTCTTCAATGCAAACCTGCTGAATTACATGAATAGTTTATGTGGAAGAGAAGAGAGCTGGAGTATAGCTGAGTTGATGCCATTGAACTTTCCCTAAAAAGCGGTATTTCCAAAGTTGAAGAGAAGATTTAGATTTGATTTTTTTCTAAATCTATTCATCAATTAAGTTTATTATTTCATGACCAGACCTTTCTTAAATCCTCCTGTTCAAACTGCAGGTAGAGAGATCTCAGACTGCTGGAGCAGGAAAGCAGTCAGAGGTGTGGAGAGTCTCGCTGCTGTTTAGGAATCAGGTTACTGCAGAGAGACGCTAATCTGATTTAACCCCTCTGTTAGCCTGGGTTAGAGTAGGTGTGTTTCAGTGTTGGTGTGCGTTAGTGTTAGTGTATGTTAGTGTGTGATGATATGTGCGGAGCAGGACTGTTACTGAAACTATAAAACTTCCTGGTCTCATTCTGCCACAGCAGCAGAGTCTGCATTCATCAGAGAGCTCCATGTAAGGACAACAACAGAGAAACAAAGGCACAGTGCTGACACATTACACACACACTATACCCAATACACACTATACACACCACTACACTATACACTACACAGGCAGAGAGCCTGGAGTACACGGTGTTACTGCACACAGCGTTTAACTGCAGAGACTGAAGCAGGACCAGGAGGACCGGAAGGAGAACCAGCACAGAATCTTTCCCACTAAGCCATTCCTAGAGCTGGTGCTTTGCTAGACCTGGACCTGGTTCGGAGGTGGTTCAATTAAAGAACCGACAAAGAACTATTTGCTTTTCCAGTGGCTGGAGACAGCCCTACAGCGAAGTTATTACATCACTGCAAACACCACATAAAACATGTCCAGCTCTATGAATGTCTGGGCTGGATGAAAGTGTATGATCCTCCATCATTGTCTCCAGCATTGCTGCAACCAACCATCATCTCCAGCATTGCTGCAACTCAAGTATTGCTGCAGCCAACATTGTTGCAGCTCCAGCATTGCTGCAGGCGTCTCTAGCATTGCTGCAGCCAACAATGTTGCAGCTCCAGCATTGCTACAGCCAACATTGTTGCAGCTCCAGCATTGCTGCAGCCAACATTGTTGCATTGTTGCAGCTCCAGCATTGCTGCAGGTGCCTCTAGCATTGCTTCAGCCAACATTGTTGCAGCTCCAGCGTTGCTGCAGCCAACATTGTTGCATTGTTGCAGCTCCAGCATTGCTGCAGGTGTCTCTAGCATTGATTCAGCCAACATTGTTGCAGCTCCAGGATTGCTGCAGGTCAAGTATTGCTGCAGCCAACATTGTTGCAGCTCCAGGATTGCTGCAGGCGTCTCTAGCATTGCTGCAGCCAACAATGTTGCAGCTCCAGCATTGCTACAGCCAACATTGTTGCAGCTCCAGCATTGCTGCAGCCAACATTGTTGCATTGTTGCAGCTCCAGCATTGCTGCAGGTGCCTCTAGCATTGCTTCAGCCAACATTGTTGCAGCTCCAGCGTTGCTGCAGCCAACATTGTTGCATTGTTGCAGCTCCAGCATTGCTGCAGGTGTCTCTAGCATTGATTCAGCCAACATTGTTGCAGCTCCAGCATTGCTGCAGCCAACATTGTTGCAGCTCCAGGATTGCTGCAGGTGTCTCTAGCATTGCTGCAGCCAACATTGTTGCAGCTCAAGCATTGCTGCAGCCAACACTGTTGCAGCTCCAGCATTGCTGCAGGCGTCTCTAGCATTGCTGCAGGGAACATTGTTGCAGCTCAAGCATTGCTGCAGCCAACATTGTTGCAGCTCCAGCACTGGTGCAGCCAACATTGTTGCAGCTCCAGCATTGGTGCAGCCAACATTGTTGCAGCTCCAGCATTGGTGCAGCCAACACTGTTGCAGCTCCAGCATTGCTGCAGGCGTCTCTAGCATTGCTGCAGCCAACATTGTTGCAGCTCAAGCATTGCTGCAGCCAACATTGTTGCAGCTCCAGCGTTGCTGCAGCCAACATTGTTGCATTGTTGCAGCTCCAGCATTGGTGCAGCCAACATTGTTGCAACTACAGCATTGGTGCAGCCAACACTGTTGCAGCTCCAGCATTGCTGCAGGCGTCTCTAGCATTGCTGCAACCAACATTGTTGCAGCTCCAGCATTGCTGCAGCCAACATTGTTGCATTGTTGCAGCTCCAGTATTGGTGCCGGCGTCTCCAGCATTGCTGCAGCCAACAATGTTGCAGCTCCAGTATTGCTGCAGCTCCAGTTTTGCTGCAGGCGTCTCCAGCATTGCTGCAGCCAACATTGTTGCAGCTCCAGTACTGCTGCAGGCATCTGCAGCATTGCTGCTGCCAACTGTCTTCTCCAGCATTGCTGCAGCTGAGTTTAAGACTCCTGTTGCCTAACAAGGTGGCCGGTCTCTGAGCACAGCGTCACCTCCTTCGCACACATCTGCTTTGTTTTATGTCCATTTTCACCGTAGGCTAGCAGCCTGAAGCCAGGCTAGACTTTTTAGACACAGAGCTCTTCCTTGTTGTATAGTCTAATACCACTGTCAGCACAAGGATCGGGCCCAACATAAACAGGTTCTTTCCTCTGGTCCAGCAGGGAGCTGGTTCCATGCTGTAACTGTTTTATCCAGCCCAAAGCCAGTTCTTTAGCTATGGAAAACCAAAGAACTGATGCCTGGCTAAGCACTGGCTCCAAACCAGCCCGAGAACCAGTTAGGTGGAAAAAAGTATCTGATGGAAAAGCAGAACTTTAGCTGTCAGTCAGGAGGCGAAGACCCAACCTAGCTCTGACCCATTCTTGACCCAGCTCTGCCTCTCTGTCTACTTCTGTCCCTGATTGGTTATTTTTCTGATCAGTGAGAATATTTTAAACCCCTGTTACAACAGCCTGGCTTCACAGTGAAAGAGGGCAAAGTCTAGAGTGGGCTGACTGTACAGGACAAGGAAGGAATTTTTATGAGCTTCAAAGGATGACATCATCTTGAAAGGCAAGGATGGAATGTTTTATAAGCTCTAAAGGATGGCATAATCTTCAAAGGCAAGGGTGGAATGTTTTTTAAGCTCTAAAGATGGCAAAATCTCTGAAAGCAAGGATGGAATATTTGATAAACTTGAAATGATTAAATCATCTTTGAAGACAAGCATGGAATGTTTTATAAGCTCTTAAGAATGGCATCATTAATAAAGGCAAGGGTGGAATGTTTTGCCAACTTTTGGGTATGATATTGTCTTTGAAAGCGAGGATGGAATGTTAAAAAGCCTTTAATGTGATATTATCTTCAAAGGAAATAAAGGAATGTTCAAAAGAATATTAGATATCATTTTCAAAGGCAAGGATTGAATTTTGTAAAAACTCTGAATGTGACACAATCTTCAAAAGCAAGGATGGAATGTTTTAAGAGATTTGAATATGAATCAATCTTCAGAGGCGAGGATGGATGTTTTAAGAGCTTTGAATATGACACAATCTTCAAAAGCAAGGATGGAATGTTTTAAGAGCTTTGAAAATGACACAATCTTCAAACACAAGGATGAAATGTTTTAGGAGCTTTGAATATGATACAATCTTCAGAGGCAAGGATGGAATGTTTTAAGAGCTTTGAATACGACACAATCTTCAAAGGCAAGGATGGAATATTTTAAGAGCTTTGAATATGATACAATCTTCAGAGGCAAGGATGAAATGTTTAAGGAGCTTTGAATATGACAATCTTCAAAAGCAAGGATGGAATATTTTAAGAGCTTTGAATACGACACAATCTTCAAAGGCAAGGATGGAATATTTAAGGAGCTTTGATATGATACAATCTTAAGAGGCAAGGATGAAATGTTTTAGGAGCTTTGCATATGACACAATCTTCAAACGCAAGGATGAATGTTTTAAGAGATTTGAATATGACACAATCTTCAAAAGCAAGGATGGAATGTTTTAAGAGCTTTGAATATGATACAATCTTCAAAAGCAAGGATGGATATTTAAGAGCTTTGAATACGACACAATCTTTAAAGGAAAGGATGGAATGTTTTAAGAGCTTTGAGTATGATACAACCTTCAGAGGCAAGGATGAAATGTTTTAGGGCTTTGAATATGACACAACCTTCAGAGGCAAGGATGGGATGTTTTAAGAGCTTTGAATACAACACAATCTTCAAAGGCAAGGATGGAATATTTTAAGAGCTTTGAATATGATACAACCTTCAGAGGCAAGGATGAAATGTTTTAGGGCTTTGAATATGACACAACCTTCAGAGGCAAGGATGGGATGTTTTAAGAGCTTTGAATACAACACAATCTTCAAAGGCAAGTATGGATGTTTTAAAAGCTTTGAATACGACACAATTTTCAAAGGCACAGATGGAATGTTTTAAAGGCTTTAAACAATGTTTTAGTCATCTTTAGATGCAAGGATGGAATTTTGGTGAAGCTGGGGGTGTTGGAGTTTTTCCCACCATGTTATATTAATAGTCGATCATAGTTGGCACCTTCTGGAAAGTTAGTAGAACTGGAGAGGAGTGAAGAAAATCTCACTGATTAAATCCAAATGCATTAAAAATACTTTTGTATAAACTACTGAATACATATTTTATAATTAGTTTAGTTTATCGGTTTAAATTTCATTCTTCTATTGTGGATTTTATGGTAAATTTACAGCCCTCAGACAGAGGAGGCAGAGGATGTCTGTTAGTGTGAAATGCTCCTTTAAATCATGAAACCATCATCAGGAGGTTTGGGGGGGTGGGGGTGTCATTAGGGGGAGAGATGGCGGTGGAAAAAGCAATACGCCTCCATCAGCTGAACGCACAGACGCGCCGTTAAAGTGATGAGCTCTCCATGAAAGTTTAATGAGTTCCTCCCACTTTCATAAATGTTATGTCCTCTCTCTGAGCGTGCTCAATTCTCCCAGCATCCATCAACACAGCCCTCTGGGGGTGGGGTGGGGGGGGGGGCTGCTCTGGGGGCAATCAGGAAGTGATCAAGTCTGCATTATCAGGCAGGTTGACTAAAGAGAGAGTTTAAAAGACGACATGTTCAGGCAATTTAGGCAGGATGCAGGTGTCTGCCTGTATCCATCCATCCATCCATACATACATACATCATCCATCCATCCATCATCCATCCATCCATCATCCATCATCCATCCATCCATCAATCATCCATCCATCATCATCCATCAACCATCCATCATCCATCAAGCATCCATCATCCATCCATCCATCATCCATCAATCATCCATCCATTCATGAATCAATCCATCCATCCATCCATCCATCCATCCATCCATCCATCATCCAACCATCATCCATCCATCAATCCATCCATCCATCCATCCATCCATCATTCATCCATCCATCATCCATCAATCATCCATCCATCATCCATCATTCATCCATCCATCATCCATCCATCATCCAACCATCATCCATCATTCATCCATCCATCATCCATCCATCATCCATCATTCATCAATCCATCATTCATCCATCCATCATACATCCATCATCCAACCATCATCAATCATCCATCCATCATCCATCCATCATTCATCCAACCATCATCCATCAATCATCCATCCATCCATCCATCATTCATCCATCTATCATCCATCAATCATCCATCCATCCATCATCCATTCATCCATCCATCATCCAGCACGGTTCTAAAGATTCTCAGCTGAAGCTCTGTCATTTAGCATGCAGACTGCAGGAATTAGACCGATCCTGTTAGCATGGAGGCTCTCATTAAACGTCTGTAGATAAATCTTGTGATCTCAGACACAGTCCGGTTTTTAGAAAAGGAATGAGACTTCAATGAAGACACATCAGAGACACAAACAGGAGGATGCTGAACTAATAATCCAATATTTAATCCACTGGTTTAATAAAGAAGGCTTATGACCGTGTCCCACAAGGGGTAACATGGGGGGTCAGGTGGCCAGGTCTTTGCTTGACCAAAGTGAGAGTTGTGTTCCCATCCTAGTCAGACACATTCCATGAACAAGATTTCAAGGCGCAGCCAGGGACAGGAGGGTTTCCAGTTGGGTGACCTCAGAACTCCATCCTTGCTTTTTGCAGAGGATGTGGTTCTGTTGGCCTCTTCAATTGGGGACCTCCAGCAGGCACTGGGGCGGTTTTGGGGCTGAGTGTAAAGCAGTTGGGATGAGGGTCAGCACCTCCAAGTCCGAGGCCATGGTGCTTTGCTGGAAAACTGTGGGTCGCTCTGTTCGGGTGGGGAGGGTGTCTTTGCCCCGAGTGAAGGAGTTCAAGTACCTCGGGGTCTTGTTCATGAGTGAGGGACTGCGATCGACAGGTGGATTGGTGCAGCATCTGCAGTTTTGCTTCGTCCTTACCCTCACCTATGGTCATGAACTCTGGATAATGACTGAAAGAACAAGATTTCTGGTTCAAGCAATAGAAATGAGATTCCTCGGGAGGGTGTCTGGGCTCAGCCTTAGAGACAGGGTGATAAGCTCGGACATCCAGAGGGATCTCGAAGTAGAGCTGCTGCTCCCCCTTATCAAAAGGAGCCAGTTGAGGTGGTTTGGGCATCTGATCAGGATGCCTCCTGGTCGCCTCCCTGTGGAGGTCTTCTGGACATGCCCAACTGGAAGGAGATCCCGGGATAAACTCAGAAGATGCTGGAGGGATTCTATATCTTTTCTGGCCTGGGAAAGCCTCAGAATCCCCCAGGAGGAGCTGGAAAATGTCGCTGGGGAAAGAGGTGTCTGGGTTGACTTGCTTAGCCTGCTGTCACCACAACCCGAGCCAGAAAGGAGATGGATGGATGTATAGATGGATGCATTGATGGATGCATTGATGGGTGGATGGATGGATGGATGAATGGATGGATGGATGGTGGGATGGATGGATTGATGGATGCATTGATGGATGGATGGATGGATGGATGGATGGATGGATGCATTGATGGATGCATGGATGGATGGTTGGATGGATGATGGATAGATGGATGCATGGAGGATGGATGGATGGATGGATGGATGGATGGATGGATGAATGGATGGATGGATGGATGGATGAATGGATGAATGGATGGATGGATGGATGGATGGATGAATAGATGGATGATGAATGAATGGATGGATGGATGGATGGATGGATGGATGGATGGATGGATGGATGAATGGATGGATGATGAATGAATGGATGGATGGATGGATGGATGGATGGATGGATGGATGGATGGATGGATGGACGAAGGGTTTAATAAAAGCTCAGATTTATTCAAGTTGAGTCTTGGTTTTCTCTCTTGTTCTAAAACGGCGATAGAGTTCAGAGTCTGAAATTGAAGAGTCCAAAAAGGAACAGACTTCAGTCCAGGACAGAATAATGAAGGTTTGGACTAAAATAATTAGAGTATTCTGACTAAAAATAAGAATTTAAAACAGCTTTATGTGTAGATTTACTGTTTTAGGACTAAAGGATTATTTAGCGTTTATCTACCTGCACATTTGTGGATCATAAACAGATTTATCACTACCATCTGCAGCTAAAAAAAATCATTATATTTTATTATCGTTCTGTGGTTCTCTTGTTAAGTACAGTAATGTTTATAGTGGTTGTCATTAATCTCAGTTTTACTGTGAACCTTAAAGCATTTATATGTCTGTTTATCCTGTTGTTGTTGTTCTGTAAGTCTCTATGTCTTTGATTCTGTCCCATCAGGACTCTCGTCTCTTCAAACCTAACCAGGACAAGGCCTGGAAATGAGCCATGGACTGAAGTCTTGTAAAATTTTATCAGCTGTACTCTAACCAGGGAAGAGATGAACACGCACCACAGGCCAAATGTGGGTATTTTAGAGCAGTTTTAGGTGAATTTACTCGACCTACCAGCCACTGGGGCAGCAAAATAAAACAGAGATTTACTGACAGTCAAAAGGATCAACAGAGTCCCAGCTTCCTGACGTTAGAACCGATCAGACCCTCCCTGAGCACAGAGACCTGTAGGGAACTTTTAGAAACTACTTTGTTTTAATTTGATGAAAGGGAAATGCTCTCTCTCTCTGGCCTTATCCTGTTCATGTCGATGGAGTTATAATATCCTCCTGCTGCCTTTAAACATGTGGAAGATAAATAATAATAATAATAATAATAATAATAATAGTATTTACTATCATTATTATTATTATTATTATTATTATTAGTCCACCACTGCTCCTAAATAATAATTACAATTACAATAAGAATTATTATTTTTTTATTGTTATCAGTTCATCAATGCTCCTAAATAATATAATTACAATAATATATATTTATTATTATTATCAGTTCACCACTGCTCCTAAATAACAATTACAATAAGAATTATTAATTTTTTTATTATTATTATCAGTTCATCAATGCTCCAAAATAATAATTCTTACAATAATATATATTTATTATTATTATTATCATTATCAGTCCACCACTGCTCCTTCGTGTCTCATTTACCTTTGAAAAATCACAGACAGATCAGTGGACAGCTAGAAGTCATCAAACATTTTTGTTTTTACTGTTCCCTCATTCCTTTGTTCTGTGGTTACGTTCATATTTAAATCTTCCTATTAAAGCAGGTGTGTGTCCTAACACAGGGTCAGTTACCTGAAGTTAGACAGTAACTCCTGTTGGATAAGGACCAGCCCTCAGATCCCAGACTCAGTGATGGGACCTAGACCTGGACCAGAGATAAACCAGAGGACAGGACTGATCCACTTTATCAGACTGATGATGAAGCATGGACGAGCATCACCATAATCAATCACATCATTGATTACAAACATATTTGTATTCATTAAATCAAATCAAATACTAAAATACAGAAACATTTCCCATCATTCATTGCTCCTCTGGATCAGGATGATTGTGTTTCTGATTCTTAAACACTCCTTTTTCTATTTTTATAAAGGATTTTTTATTTATTTGGAGGATTAAGGTCAGAGAGCTCACAGCAGCGTGTTCCTGATAGACGACCATCTCTGATTGGTCAGCAGGTTTAACGCTGTACTATTGAGGAATTTAGACTCAAACATCCAGATTCTTTTAAAAATGTCCCATATTACGTTCATTTTAGCTGGGTTCTTAGACAGTCATGGACGAAAGTATTGGCACTCCTGGAATTTTTCCAGAAAATACACTATTTCTCCCAGAAATTGTTGCAATTACAAATGTTTTTGGTATACACATGTTTATTTCCTTCATGTGCATTGGAACAACACAAAAAATCCAAAGAAAAAAGACAAAATTGACATAATTTTACACAAAAGTCAAAAAATGGGCCGGACAAAAAGATTGTCCCCCTTTTAAAACTGTGGGTAAATCATTTTATTTCCAGCATGTGATGCTCATTTAAACTCACCTGTGGCAGTTACAGGTGCTGACAATCTAGAAATCACACCTGAAGCCAGTTAGAATGTCTAAAAGTTGACTCAGCCTTTGTGTTGTGTGTCTGTGTGTGTCACACCAAGCATGGAGAAGAGAAAGAAGAGCCCAGAACTGTCTGAGGACTTAAGAAACAAAATTGTGGAAAAATATGAACAATCTCAAGGTTAAAGACCATCTCCAGAGATCCTGAAATTCCTTTGTCCACTGTGTGTAATATAATCAAGAAGTTTATAACCATGGAGCTGTGGCTAATCTCCCTGGACGTGGATGGAAGAGAAAAACTGACAAAAGAATGCAACGCAGGATAGTTGGAATGGTGGATAAACATCCTCAGTCAACTTACACACAAATTCAGGCTGTCCTGCAGACTCAGGGTGCAAAAGTGTCAGCTGGGACCATACGTGGTCATCTGAATGAGATGAAGCGCTATGGCAGGAGACCCAGGAGAACCCCACTGCTGACAAAGAGACATAAAAAAACCAGACTGGAGTTTGAGACTAAGGTAGAGCTTTTTGGAAAAGCACATCATTCTACTGTTTACAGAAAACAGAATGAGGCCTACAAAGAAACGAACACAGTACCTACAGTCAAACATGGTGGGGGTTCAAAGATGTTTCGGGTTGTTTTGCTGCCTCTGGCACTGGGTGCCTTGACTGTGTGCAAGGAATCATGAAATCTGGAGACTATCAAAAGACTTTGGGCCGCAATGTAGGGCCTAGTGTCAGAAAGCTGGGTCTGGGTCAGAGGTCATGGGTGTTCCAGCAGGACAATGGCCCCAAACATACCTCAAAAAGCACCAAGAAATGGTTGGAGACAAAGCTGGAGAGTTCTGAAGTGGCCAGCAATGAGTCCGGATCTAAATCCCAGAGAAAATCAGACAGAGCTGAGGAGAGACATGACGGAAAGTGCCACAGGCTGGGTTCGAACCTGGGCCGACTGCGTACACGGGGTGTACCTTAAACCACCAGACCATCTGCTCTATCGTAGTGGTTCTCAAATGGTGTGGCAAGGCAAGTCTAGTTGTGCCTTGGGAATTTTTACAACCTTGCCTGAATAATACGACCACACAACGATACAACTATACAACGATATATACAATACAACCAAAGATACCTTTACATGTGTGTGCAGTGATATTTTCAGATTCTATCAGTGATGAAAAGAACTACTGTGATAATATTGTTTTAAAACTCATGATATCAGAAGGCATTAAAATATCCAAAAACTGGACAACCACTTCAACAACAAAATCATTTCTGTGGTGTTTTGTGCCATTTCTCACTGAGCCTATATTTCACATGTGCGTGTTTTGGATAATTTGGAGTAAAAATGACTATTAACAGGTCCAAAATGGTTTGGACTTGCTTCAGCAGATTGCTTGAATCTGAATAAGGCTGTTGTGGCCAAAACATAAGAAGCAAAAACATACATTTTAGCATGTATTTTTGTAATTTAGATTTCCTAAATGGTGGAGCAAGGCATGTCTAGGTGTGCATCATGAGTCTGAACAACCATCTGTCAAACTACAACTTTACATCAGCTAAAGATAAGAAGATGTTTTGCCTTAAGCAGAAAAGGGTTAAAAATCACTGCTCTGTTGGACTGGGATCTGGTGACTGTGGAGGCCATTGAAGTTCAGTGAACTCATGTTCAAGAAACCAGTCTGAGATGATCTGAGCTTTGTGACAGGATGCATTATCCTGCTGGAAGGAGCCATCAGAGGATGAGTCCGCGGTGGTCAAAAAGGGAGGAACATGGTCAACAACAGAACTCAGGAAGCCTGCAGGGTTAAAACCACGCTCAGTTGGTACTCAGGGACCTCTTTTTCAGACAATTATCTGTAAACTCTAGTGATGGTCGACCATTCTCTATAAACTCTAGAGATGGTTGACTGTTCTCTGTAAACCCTAGAGATGGTTGACTGTTCTCTGTAAACCATAGAGATGTTTGACCGTTCTCTGTAAACTCTAGAGATGGTTGACCGTTCTCTGTAAAATCTAGAGATGGTCGACCATTCTATATAAACTCTAGAGATGGTTGACTGTTCTCTGTATACTCTAGAGATGGTTGGCTATTCTCTGTAAACTCTAGAGATGTTTGACCGTTCTCTGTAAACTTTAGAGATGGTTGACCGTTCTCTGTAAACTCTAGAGATGGTTGACTGTTCTCTGTAAACCCTAGAGATGGTTGACCATTCTCTGTAAACTCTAGAGGTGGTTGACTGTTCTCTGTAAACTCTAGAGATGGTTGACCGTTCTCTGTATGCTCTAGAGATGGTTGGCTATTCTCAGTAAATTCTAGAGATTGTTGACTGTCTCTGTAAATCCTAGAGATGGTCGACCGTTTTCTGTAAACCCTAGAGATGGTTGACTGTCTCTGTAAACTCTGGAGATGTTTGACCATTCTCTGTAAACTCTAGAGATGGTTGACCGTTCTCTGTAAACTCTAGAGATGGTTGGCTATTCTCTGTAAACTCTAGAGATGGTTGACCATTCTCTGTATACTCTAGAGATGTTTGACCATTCTCTGTAAACTCTAGAGATGGTTGACTGTTCTCTGTATACTTTAGAGATGTTTGACCATTCTCTGTAAACTCTAGAGATGGTTGACCATTCTCTGTATACTCTAGAGATGTTTGACCATTCTCTGTATACTCTAGAGATGTTTGACCATTCTCTGTAAACTCTAGAGATGGTTGACCATTCTCTGTATACTCTAGAGATGTTTGACCATTCTCTGTAAACTCTAGAGATGGTTGACTGTTCTCTGTATACTCTAGAGATGTTTGACCATTCTCTGTAAACTCTAGAGATGGTTGACCATTCTCTGTATACTCTAGAGATGTTTGACCATTCTCTGTAAACTCTAGAGATGGTTGACTGTTCTCTGTATACTCTAGAGATGTTTGACCATTCTCTGTAAACTCTAAAGATGGTTGACCGTTCTCTGTATACTCTAGAGATGTTTCACCATTTTCTCTAAACCCTGGAGATAGTTGGCTATTCTCAGTAAATTCTAGAGATTGTTGACTGTCTCTGTAAACCCTAGAGCTGCTCGAAAAAACTTTAGATCATCTTAACGGCAGACAAGCCAGCTTACTTAGCTCGACTTCCTGTTAGCTCAGCTAGCACTAAAGCTAGTATTCTGCAGGCAGCATCTGCCTGTCAAGCTATCTGTCAATCAACTGAGGCATGCCAATCCGTGCGCAGAGAAGTTTTTCCTAAATAAAATCTAAATGATTGTGGTACAAATAAATTCACCCCTGTACAGGCTGTAATCCAGTTAATTTCAAGTTTAAAAAAAAAAGGCTTTTTCACATGTGCTGTGTACGTGTCTTCCAGTGTTCCTGCAGCCAGCCTCCAAGTGGACACTCGCTGTATTGCAATTTTTTAACTTCCACATTGGCTTCATTTTTCAGGACCAGAGATTGCCGCTTGGTCTAGACGGATGAAGGAAGACCAAAGTCTGATCAACAGGAGACTACTGAATGCTACCTATTGACGTAGCATGGCGGCGGCACGTACTGACGCAGCAGCCCGGCGCTCCATCACTAGCAGCAAAACCATGTACCATGCTCAGGTCCACATGGATTGGTCTGACACCATCTCTAAGAACAATACGCACGCATTCACACTGATTAGAGAGACCTGGTTCTGGCCTTGGGCTGAGGGATTATTAATCTGGTAAAATGTTAGTACCAGGGCCAACACATCTGATACCTACTGAACAGAATCAGACTTCAGTGCTTCATTTCAGGACCCCGCCAACCCAAAACCAGGGGCAAAACTTGGCCATGGTGTTTGCACCATGTATGTGCACTGATTTTATTTCAGCAGAGCATGGACATCTTTAATCATTTAGCTGTGCAGAGTCTCCATGTTTTCCTAACTATGTTCTGTTAGGATCTCTATATTTCTCAGAATCTTTACAATCCTGAGCCAGCTTTAATCCACTTCAACCTTTAACACACTTCTTCTCTTAAAATGACTGATTCAGGCACCAGCATGGTTAAAAAGTATTGATTTAGCATCAGTATCACAGAACACCCAACCCTACTCAGATGTGAGATCATGAAAATCTCTGCTGGCACAGTTTGAGTCCTGATGCACACAGAGATGAACCAGAACTACAGAAACCAAAACACAGAGCTGCAGGACTCAGGTTTAAAATCATGTCTCTATTGCAGACTAACAGTATCAGCTGATTTACGGTTTTAAATCTCTACAGAACACAGCCGATGGAGGGAAACCCCTCACTGCTCGCCAGATCCACCCACTTCACCAATCAGTGGCACCGTATGTCTAAACCAGAGTCTCTCTCTCTCTCTCCGTGGTTAAATCTGAGAGAAGATTGTCACCATGAGGACATCCATCCTCTCCTGTCACACGCTCCGATTAATGCTGAGTAATAATATGAGTATTGATCCATGCAGAGTCAGAACAGAGAGACTCAGAGCTCCGACATGTCCAACATGTTGATCAGAGATCATCTCTGCATCGCTCTGCACCAACCTGCTGCTGCTGCACCGAGAGAGAGAGTCAGTGAAGGAGCACAGCCGCAGACACGTTTATCACTGATGCACCCACAGTTACAACAGCTGATGGTTAAACCAGGCTCACTCTGTTAACCACATCTTCAGGATTTTTTCACTTTTTTCTCCTGTCTGACCGCAGAATTAATGGAACATCCAACAGGTCTTTTCTCTGAATCAGCAGTCACGTCTGATCCATGTCAACAGTAAAACCACATGGGCTCTGTCGCTGATTATTGATTATTGATCATCAAAGAGTCAAAATCAGCTGATATCAAACCAATGCATCGGTACATCCCTACATATTTGGCTCTGGTTTCTGCAGGAGGAAACAGAAACACCAGTGGATTATCAACAGTGGGCTCCTCCACACTCCTCCTCTCACTCCATCACACGCACGCGCGCGCCCAGCATCGTCTCAGAGCCGAAGTGCAGAGGATGCAGATTCTCCACACGGAGCCGCACTGCGCCCGCTATAAAAAGCACGCACGCGCACACAAGCAGCAGTGAAAGCAAACGCACGCGCATCGGCATGCGGCTGAACTCCTCCGTAACATGCTGACAGCTCCTCCCTGCTCCTCCTCCTCCTCCTCTCTTCTCCTCAGCCTACTGCGGTAAACTCCCCACTGCCCACGCACACGCACGCTCACGGCCAGCGGGAGGATTGTCCGCAGTGCCCGCGGCTGACAGCCCCCCCTCCTACTCCCCCCAACGGCCCCACGCTCGGTACGGTCTACTCACAGTCCGCAGGAACTGGATCTCGTCCTCTCCTTCTCCTCCGTCAGACATGTCTGCGCCGCTCCGAGCTCCGCCGTGGGTCTGACCTAGGACGGCTGCACCGACACACGCGCACTCAAGCTCCTCTGCCATTGGATGGAGAGACTCACCGAGGGAGGAGCTGACCAGGTGTACGATGGAGAGAGAGAGAGAGAGAGTGGGGGGTAGCTCGTCTGATTTAGTAGTCTCATATTAAACACATCAGACACGAAAATAGGGCTTCAGATAATCCTTTTCTCTCTACAGTGAAATAAAGATAAAATAAAATCTTTTTCTCTTTCATAAATGAAAAAAAAAATTACAGATCACTGTGTTGTCATTTTAAAGTCTGACTTCAGGACTGTAGTTCTCATCAGGAGGCTCTAGGGGGAGGTAACCAACAACATTCAAGTAGTCACAACAACCTGGCTTCATGAAAGAAGAGGGCAGGCTCTAGACTGGCCTGCATGTTAAAGGCAAAGATGGAATGTTTACAGTTTAAACACTAGAGGATGGCATCTTTAAAGGCAAGACTGGAGTGTTTTATAAACTCTAAAGGATGACATCAACTTTTAAGGCAGGAATGTAATGGTTGAAAAACTCTTAAGCATGACATTGTCTTCAAAGGCAAGGATGGAATGTTTTATTAACTCTCAAGGATGGCATTATCTTTAAAGACAAGGATGGAATGTTTTCTAAACTCTAAAGGATGACATCATCTTTAAAGGCAAGGATGGAATGTTTGATAAACTAAAGGATGACTTCATCTTTAAAGGCAAAGGGAATAATTTTTAAACTCTAAAGGAAGACACTGTCTTTCAAAGGCAAGGATGGAATGTTTGTTAAACTCCAAAGGATGGCATCATCTTTTCAGTCAAGGATGGAATGTTTGATAAACTCTAATGGATAACACCATCTTTAAAGGCAAGGCTGGAATGTTTTATAAACTTTAGAGGATGACATTGTCTTTTAAGACAAGGATGGAATGTTTTATGAACACTAAGGATGTCGTCATCTTTAAAGGCAAGGCTGGAATGTTTGAAAAACTAAAGGATGACTTAATCTTTAAAGGCAAAGGGAACAATTTTTAAACTCTAAAGGAAGACATCGTCTTTCAAAGGCAAGGACGGAATGTTTGTTAAACTCCAAAGGATGACATCATCTTTTCAGGCAAGGGGAATCATTTTTAAACTCTAAAGGAAGACACTGTCTTTAAAGGCAAGGCTGGAATGTTTGAAAAACTCCAAAGGATGGCATCAGCTCTAAAGGCAAGAATGTTTCATAAACTCTTAAAAGAAACATCGTCTTTAAAGGCCAAGCTGGAATGTTTTGTAAACTTTAGAGCATGACACTGTCTTTAAAGGCAAAGATGGAATAATTTATAAACTCTAATGGGTGACACCAACTTTAAAGGCAAGGCTGGAATGTTTGAAAAACTTAAGGATGGCATCATCTTTAGAGGCAAAAATTGAATGTTTCATAAACTCTAAAGGATGACATTGTCTTTTAAGGCAAGGATGGAATGTTTGATAAACTAAAGGATGTCATCATCTTTAAAGGCAAAGATGGAATGTTTGATAAACTCTGAAGGATGTTGGTGTCTTTAAAGGCAAAGATGAATAATTTATAAACTCTAATGACACCATCTTTAAAGGCAAGGATGGAAAGTTTTGTAAATTCTAAAGAATGACATCATCTTTAAAGGCATAGATAGAATACAAGTGAAATTTTAAAGGTGACATATTTTACACTTTTAAGACAAGTTTATATCAGTCTCAGAGGTCTCCAAAACATGCCTGTTAAGTTTGTTGCTGAAAAAACTCTAATATTGAATTTGTATATGTCTAAAAACTCCTCTGTTTCAGCCCTGCTCAGAACCAGCTGTTTCTGTCTCTGCATATTCTGTTTTCTGATCATGCCTTGTCAGAGTTCTTGTAGCATTTACACACATTGTAACTGTACTTTCAATGCACCTGGACTTGTATATAGTAAGAAATCAAAGCTTGCGCATTATGTAAATCTTTTTTGTTCTCAGTTTAATTTATTTTGTATATTTGATGTTGAATTCCTGTACACTGACAGCAAAGCTAACTGGAGTCTCATTCCTTGTTGTGTGAACATACTTGCCCAATAAAGCTGATTCTGATATCAGAAGATGGAGTAGTAGAGAATATCTAACAGTGGAGGAAACTCAGAGACAGACAGATAGCATGTTGAAATCATTTACTTCTATGAACAACATTTTTTACAGTGTTCCAGTACCAAGAACATACGCACAACATTTTTTACAGTGTAGTAAAATTAAAGTGATACAGAAACAATCGAATGATTGAGACAAAGCTGCAGCACAACAGGGCTCTAAGACACAAACGTGAGTTTACCTGAGCACCTAAAACTCCCCAGGTGAGCTTCAGGTGAGCTACACCCCCAACACTGATGTTCAAAGATGATTTAATACTGAGATCAGTTTATATTCTCTGTAAACAATCAAATTTTTATCATAAGTGCACCATGTGATCAAATCACTATTTAAGACAAAGGTTAATAAAATCAGCAGTGAAATGGTCCAGACTTGATTTGATGGAGACGAAGCTGCAGCTCATCAGAGCTTTAAGACACAAAGGTGAGTTTACCTGAGAACCTAAGTTTGAGTTAACACAGCCACTTTAATAATTTTACTGTTCCAGATCGAGTCAGAGCCTCAACAATCTGGGTTTATTTAGATCAAGGTTAACAGGTTATCTGTTAGTAGGGCGTCATATTGTTTGGTTTTTTTCCTCATACTGGTGCTAAATCAGTTCTTTTTTTATAGTGCCGGTGCCTGAAAAAATGTGGGTTCAAAGTCAGCAGAACAACAAAAGCGGGCTGTGTATCATAAATGATCTGCAGAAATATCAGATGAACAGCTAAATGCAGGATGAAGGTGGATGTTTGAAGATTTGTTTAACACTGACATCATTCTATTATCAAATATTCAAGTTTTCAGCATGCTGATTATCATTATTACCACTGAAGTTTATGAAATGTGACTTTCAAGTCATAGACATTTAAAAAAATCTTCTGGAAATGTTTTTAATCCTCAAACATTTAAAAGAACAAAAACTAAAATGAATACAAACACCTAAAACACCAGCTCCCAACCTGGGGTCCTGGACCCCTAGGGGGGCGCCAAAGCTCTCTGAGTCCTGGTCTGATCTGCACATACGAACCAGAATGATGATCAGACCCTTTTAATAGTTAAACCAGGTGTTTTTAAAGTGAGAGAGTGAGCTTCACCTGAGATATTATCACATCTGCTTCGCCCCCCTAAAAATAAATTTTGTCTAAAAATAAATGGTTCAAGTTCCAAACTCTCGTCTTGTGGGTAGACTTTTCTCTCTTTTGGTAGAGGATGGTCCAGGAGATGATAAAGGAAGCAGTGAAGCTCCTTTCACTATTATCCAGAGAATTCTAACAGCCTTTATTATGGCTGACACTAAATTATTTTTGGGTTGCTTGGCTCAGCTAGGAACCTTCTTAAAAAAACAACAACTATTTATTGGACTCTCTTCTCCTGCTCAGCCCTGATTGGTTTCTTCTGTTCCTGTGTTTGATATCAGTCTATCTGTGAAATGAAGGTCTGTCAGTGAGGGTATATTCTGTTGGGTCAGATTATTTATTCTTTATTTATGAGGGTTAATTTGGGGGGGGGGGGTTGGGAACCAGTGACCTAAACGAAACTATACTCATTCAAACATCAGAATGCTCTAAAAAAACATAAAAACAAATAAAAACAGCGTATTACTCTGTGAGCATTTGTAGTGTAACTGTTGAGTTTTAAATAAAGTTTCTATGGTTTGAATCTTGGCTGACTCAGAGCCGCTGACCTCAGTGACGTTTCAGTAAACTAAACCAGAGCTGGAGTTTAATGTTCTCTCTTCTTTTGACTGATGATTCAATCACATCATTTTGTTGTCTTTAATGTGAATCGCTCTGGATTAAAGGAACATTTCAACACTTTTAATAACAGCTCTCTGACTTTAACCAGCTGATCAGGTGACCAATGCTGTGAAGGTCATTTGTATTGTTTTGTTTTAATTCTCTCAGTTTATTTCCTTTATAATAAAATATTCATATCTGCTGTTTTTTCAGATAATTCACTCATGATCATTAATAAAATAAACATTTCTAATTATTCAAACTTTGATAGTTATTTATTTATCAAACATGTACTGAGACCTGATTTAATTCTTTAGTAAGAATTTTAAGTTTTTATGATTTTAGATGTTTATCATCTGATTATTCTTCTCCATGTTTGAGCGACTGATTCTTTCCAATAGAAAATTAAATATTTTTATGAGAAATAAAATCAATAAAAACTCTAAGATCAGTGGATGGTAGAGCTGCAGACAGAGGAGGAAGTCAGGCCTCTGAACTGTCAAAATAAGACAAAATAATAATAATAATAATAATAATAATAATAATAATAATAATAGTAATAATAATAATAATAATAATAATAATAATAATAATAATAATAATAATAATAGTAATAATAATAATAATAATAATAATAATAGTAATAATAATAATAATAATAATTAGCTCATAAGGACCCCGATCAACAAAGAGACGATGTGACTTATAGTCTAAATGGAGACTTGGTCCAGAATCAGGAGGTCCTGGTCAGTCAGTCCTGGATCAGTAGACTTGGTCCTGGATCAGTTCTCCCAAGTCATGGAAAACTAGTCCCTGGTCCCGCATCAGTCAGTCAGTCTAGGATAAGTAGTCTTGGTCCTGAAAGAGAAGGCCCTTGTCCTGGATCAGTAGTCCTGGATCAGTAGTCCTGGTTCTAGATCAATAAGTCAATCCTGGATCAGTAGTCCTAGTCATGGAACAGTAGTCCCTGATACTGAATCAGTCAGTCAGTCCAGGATCAGTTGTATTATTTCCTGGATCACTAGTCCTTGTTAATAGTCAGTATTCCTGGTCCTGGATCAGTTGTCCCTGGTCTTGGATCAGTTGTCCCTGGTCATGGAACTGTAGTCCATGGGCCTGCATCAGTCAGTCAATTCATGACCAGTTGACCCTGGTCCTGGACATTGTCCTTGGTCCTGGTTCAGTTGGCCCTGGTCCTGGATCAGCTGTCCCTGGTGCTAGATCAGCTGTCCCTAGTCACAAAACTGTAGTCCCTGGTCCTACATCAGTCAGTCCAGGATCACTTGTCCCTGATCCTTGCTCTGGTGTCACTGGTCTGGATCGTAGCCGAGGATTGGCCCCAGCCACCGCTCCACCTCCTCCACCCTCATGGTCTTCCTCCTGGAGTAGTCTTCAACCTGAACAGGGAGAGAGGAGACGGATCAGAGTCAGCTCCTAGATCTGAATCAAGATACATTCAGCTGATCCTGATGTGGATTTAACATCTCTGCACTGTCATTATTTTACTGGTTTTTACAGGAAGGGGGTCAAGTAGGGTCTGAAGCAGATCAGCATCAGATGGTGGTAACCACGATCACAGTGGCGCCCACAGACCTTGGTAAGATCTTTGTAAAAATGAGACTGGCCTGGTCTTTAGAGATCTTTCCTACAGCGAAGTAAGACGACTGAGGATGAGAGAAGTAGAGACCACAGACGGATGCAGCCGGAGACATGGCCAAAGACTCCGTCAGACTGATGCCTGCACAGAGACAGATGTTGAATTAACGGGGAAATAGACAAAAAATAAAACAATAAAACAAGGCAAAACATAAAAATGTAACAAACAGGGAAATAGACAAAAATTAAAACAACAAAACATGACAATAAATAAATATAGCATTAACAGGGAAATACTGGGGTTAAATTAATACTGATTTGATATAACATTACTTGGATGACCGCAAACATTAAAGGTTAATTTTGGTGACTTCTGTTTAATTGCTTTATTATTAAAATCATTTAAATCTGTATTGGTATTACACTGAAGACTAAATTCTGTATCATGTCATATAAAACAGCAGGTCTCTCACCCGTCCTCTCATTAATCTGTGCCAGTCTCCACATGGTGTTCTTCTCCGTGTGGTCAGGCTGACTCGGGTAACCTGCTGCCGGTCTGATTCCCTGGTACCGGACTCTGTGAAGGTCGGCGGCCTGCAGCTCCTCTTCACAGCTGTAACCCCACAGATCTTTACGAACACGACAGTGGAGCTCCTCTGCAAAGGCCTGAAGGACGAAAACACCAGTATAAGGGGTGTAAAGGTGTGTGTACTCGTACCGTATCCGTTTGGATAGGCCTCTCAGTACAGTACAGGCTTGTACCGAACAGATACATATTGAAAGCTCATACACAGACGGAAAACCAGAGAACAACTCACTTACACACTGTCCTGAAAACCACACAGCCACAGCAAACAACAGCAACAGTCTGAATATTCCCAGATAAAAGTGTCCCGTTTCAGAACTCTTTGTTTCCCAGTAAAATACAACAGTGGACAAAGACAACAACAGCAGCGCTGACATTATTCAGCAGCTGTGCTGCTGACAGCACGTCGTCCAGTGGACCAATCAGAGCATTTGAAAAGGCTCCACTCAAACAAGAACGTCACTGTAACGAGGAGGAACAACAAAAAGTCTCACCAGCCAGTTATGAATGTCCCATGATGTTAGATCTTTTTATTATAACAATGGTGCTCTGGTTTTGTGATTAGTTAATTCTAAACGCGGTACCTTCGACTGTCAGCCTCAGAGGAGGGGGAGAGAAGACTCCATGTCTGCAGATGCGTCATAGGGAAAGTCATCCTCAGATTTCACACGGCTCTAACATTTTAATCCACCAAGATGGGCTGTGAGTTCTTCCAAACTTTGTAGTAGGTCCCATTGGTTAAAAAAGTAATCCAGTGTTGAAGTCCATGTTAAAATCGGCAGGATAGGCGTTAATTAGCATGCTTAACAACTAACTTACCGTTGTACAATAATGTGTACATGTTGGCTAGGAAATGTTAGTCTTTAAAGAATGGGTATAAATATGTCAATATATCAATGAAAATAACCTAGTAATTCAAAAATGTATCTATTTATCAATATTTTTAATCATTGAAGACCTTATGGAAGGAGGCTGGAGCACCATTAATAATTTAAATGTAATTTAATCAGCCTATTTATTTTAATACAATTTAATTTAAAAAAAAATCTGAAATTAATGCTTTAATTACCGTACCGAAAACATACTGAACCATGACTTCAAAACAGAGTTACGCACCGAACTGAAATTTTTCCATATTGTTACAACCCTAATAAATTTATATATAAAAATATCAGGGCTGTAAAAAGATTAAATATTTTATTTTTTTTAAATCTATTTTTGGGCATTTTTGTGCCTCTATTTGACAGATGAGGACAGCGGACGGAGTCAGAAACAGGGACGAGAGCGGGGGAGAGACATACGGCAAAGGGCCCCAGGCCGGACCCGAACCCTGGCCGTCCACGTACATGGGGTGCCCCTCAACCACTAGGCCATCTGCACCCAAAAAGATTAAATTTTTTAATTGGAATTTATCTCAGAATTTCTGTAGTTAATTGCAATTAATCGTGCCCTCTTATTGCATTTTAAATTCCACTATTTTGCATATAGTTTTTATGTCATTTCTTGTTATTCTTCCGTCTTAAACTAGCTGTAATTGATTTCATGCTTAGATATATACCTATTATTATTGGTAGATCGAAGATTCAATATAAACTTAACAGCGGAAAAAATAAACTTGTTATGGATTGAACATTAAATAAGACAACAGTAAAAAGGTTGAGATGACTGACTTTTTCACTAAGCTGTTGGTTAATTTTATAAAGTAAAATGAGACATTAAGGAGAAGTGATGGACCTATTTCACATCACTGTGGCTGTGAGGAGACTAATATTGTGCTGAAAGGGACAACAAAGCATGAAATTAATCATGGGGAAAAAAGTGCACTACTTGTGGACCTTGATTAATTGCAATTAATTTAAATAATATTAACAGACCTAAAAATGTTTTACATTAATATTTTATTCTACCTTATTGAGCTATTTTTTCACCTACAACTGATCTAATTATTGATATCAAATTTTCATTAACCTTTTAAGATTTTAACCTTTCAAATGACAGATTTTGTATGATGCTTTTAGATATAAAACAGAAAAATGAACTATTTTCAATACACTACATGCAAAGAAATTTTTTGTGCTGAATTATTACAGACTGTGTTAATAATTGGCAGCAACAGTGATTTTTATGTATTATTTTTTGCATGTTGTCTCTCCATGTGCCAAACATGGTCAAAATGTCGCCACCTGGTGGAAAGCAATAAAAATGGTCGATTCCAAGGCAAAAAGCCCAGATTGACACCCAGGTATAATAAAATGCATGTATTATGCTTTACTGGAAGTGAGATCAAAACTGTCAGTTTGAATGGGTTTCAATGGGGCCGTTTTTGCTCTTAACAGCTTGAGTGTAACTTTTGCTTGTAAACAGTGTATCTTAGACTTACTGCAGGAGCTGAGATGGAAAAACAAGATCAAGTAAAAATACACAATCTTGCCAAAATTCATTCATTTAAACAATGAAAAGTGCCTAAGATGCACACAATCATCCCTAATTGAAGACATTAGTCCAAGAAAAAGACCAGATACACATCAGAGACTTCAGCAAACAGCGTTAGAGACGCCAACACAGCAGACATGAAAGACAAAACAAGAATCTCAGGTAAATCAGTTACCTGTAGTAAAAATCACTTATATGTGATGAACCAATGGATGCAGAAATGTTCTGATGATAACTGCAGCGTGCAGCGCCACCTAGAGCTTAAACTGACTAACTTTACTACATTATCCCTGGTCTAGAACACCTCCTCCTGACCTCCAGCTGACCTTGACACTTCCCTGGGATCACATGACTGCAAACAGCCTATCCAGGTGATTCAGGCCCGTACTGTACCTCAGCGAGGCGGTCTGCGAGGGCTTTGACCATGATGCTGCTGTAGTCATCTCCCTGATCCTGATAATGCCGACTCAGCTCTTCAGCTCCAAACACCCCAACAGCAAACAGACCCAGGTAGTCCTCCATGGCGCTGTCTACGGGCGCCACGAAGTCCGACAAACACAGAAAGGGCTCAGAGCCGTCCACCTTTTCTACCTGTAGGAAAAAATACACAAAGAAAAGACAAAAGTGGATATAATCAATGACGAAAACATTAACGAAGAACATGAGTCTGGCGTAAATACAGCTGCAGCTCTTCCTTCCTTTAGCTTTAATAAAGGGTTTTTAGTTTTAGAGCAGAATGAACCCATTTAAACAGACTGTCCTACATCTCTGAGGGTCAACGACCAATCGCAGTCCAGCATTACTTTGTTTACATGATATGACCATTGGCAGCTACATGTTACCATGACAACCACTCCTGGACCATTGGCTCAGCTTTAAAGCTCTAAATACAGGACATAGAGAATTTAGCACCTGTAAATGTCCCTCACCTGCTGCCGTAGTCCGTGGAAGGTGGCGATAGGTTTGGTGTCTCTGTGGACTGTGATATCATCTCTGTAAACGTTGATGTCATCACCCTCACTCTGAGCACGCCAGAAGCCCACAAGACCCCGCCCCCTTAGACTGCCGCTGTCAATCATCTGGTGCAGAAGACGCTGGCCGTCGTTAAAAACGCGCCGAGCCTCCTCGCCTGGAGGATGGAGGATATATGTGTATATATATATATATATATATATATATATATATATTTTTTAATATATATACACAGACTCAACTGAGACTGAGTATTAGATTTTACATTATCTATAAATATATTTAAATATACAAAGACTCTACTGGGACTGATTATTTCATTATATCTATTTATCATTTATATAAACAGACTCAGTCTGATTATTAAATGATGGTTGTTTGTATCTGTGACTTTAAATCCTTTCACAGGAATCTCTCAACAACATCGTTAGCTTCAACAAAAACCCACTATAAGACAAATCTATATCTATGAGTACTGATCCTCTTTGTGATTGGACCTAAAATAACCACAGTTAAAGTAAAACAGCACGGACCAGGCCAGCTGTGTTCAGGATAATGTTCAAAGTGAGACGTCGTACCAACAGTCTTGTCGTTGAAGATCTTTGGGTAGCCTCTGTTGGGGTACTTCCCTCTGAGCTGCCACACGTCAAAGAACGGCTTCCAGTCGATAAAATCACAGACACGAGTCAGATCGTAGTGACTGAAGACCCGAGGACCCAGGAACTGAGGACGCACTGAAACAGAATAAAAATAAATAAATGAATAAATATCAACAAAATGAACAAATAAATAAATAAATAATATTTAAAAAATAATAAGAAAGGTTATATACAGTTTATTTTTTCTATAATAATATCAGCTTATAGATAGTACCCTTTCTCTTTCTAATAATAATATTAATAATCACAATAAAAACAATTATTAAAACAACAACAACAATAATAATAGCAATAATAATAACAATAATAATAATAATTATTATTATAGTTATAATATTATAGTTATGATAACAATTATAATGATAACTGTAATTACAGTTATAATAATAATGATAATAGAACTGTTTTAACAGACCTGGTGTGCTGGACGTCCAGTCGATGAGTAAACGTTTCTCTCTGGCCTCAGACAGAGACACAAACCGACGATCCTAAAGGAAACAGAAATTTTTCAGCTATATCTGAATTAATTCAACAGTGTCATAAATGTACAAGAATAACTCTTACATATCCTATCAAAAATCCTGGGACATGAGAATAACTAGGGGGTGCTGAGGTCCCTGTCCTACTCCTCCTGGAGGTGTGGAGGGACTAATCAGACTAAACTCTGGTATGTGTTGGCCCCTACTGCTCACTGATCTACAGAGTTGTGTTAGGGGTCCATGCGTGGTCCTGAAGCAGGGCCGGCATCATCAGACACTACCTTGAGCTCTTATATACAACGCTCAGGTGTGTTAAAGGTGGTGGAGTCACCTAAAGACCATTACTGAGAATCTTCACTGAGGGCTAAACCTTTAATAAAGACAGGAGGATCTCATATTTATTTAAGAACTATATCAATCAGCTGATTTAAAGACATCTCTGTGACCCTGACTTCATTATTAGAGGTCTTTGTTTAATATGATTAAAATCATATTTGGCTTTTAATGGTGATAAATTTACCCGTTTTAAAATCTTTTGTGGCTTTGTTGAGATAAACAGTAATGAATGGAAATGATTGTTTTTGACATAGAAAGAGACATATTAGAGGAGATGCATGCTGTGGTGTATGTGTAGGTCTCAGGTGAATGGCTGCAGGCTGCTAACTGAAGTAACCAAGGTTAAAGCTCCCATCCTGATTGTGTCCCCACAACCATCTGTTCCCTACATGTATGTTCCCTTCATCTATGTTCTCTCATGATTACCGACAGATTTGTTGAATCAAAAAATCACTTAAATAGAAGCTGTCAAAGTAAAGGGGGCAAATACTATTCCTCTGCACTTGTAAGTCCCCTCCATTAATGTTCTCTACATGTATATTTCCTCTATGATATGTCCCTCTGTGTGACTCCGCCCCCTCCAGAATAAAAGCTGTCCTCACCTTCAGGGAGTCGAAGTGCTCCTGTCTGATCTCCTCGTACTCCTCCTTCACCTCCTCAAAGAACTCCTCCCTCACCACCTCATCCAGCAGCTGAGAGCACTGAGGGTGAGAATAAAACAGGATCAGGAAACCTGAATAAGTCAGCCTCCTTTAGATCACCTCTGTATGAAGACTGTGAATCAGTGTGTTTGTCTGTTAGCTCAGCAGTGTTCTGTCAATGTCTCAGGTGTTTCCTCACCACCACCACACTCCTGGAAGCATCCAGAACATGAACCACCGGAGACAAGTACCGAGGAGCAATCTTCACTGCCGTGTGTGTCCTAGAACAAGAAACAAACATGAGACAAACCTAATCCATCCTGATGGCTGCCTGAATAAAGATCTTACCTTTGCAGATTTAAAGTGTGGGAGAGTTTCTCTGTTCTTTAAACATCTTTCTGAGTCAGTTTATTCATTGTGGTGATGAACTAACTGCTTCTTATTTACATCCACCTATCTAGTGAGAACTATGTGTCTGTTTATGTATTTGATGATCCTTGTCAGAGCAGAAAACCACACTCACAGCGGCTACCTCTGTTTTTATGGTGCTAAATGTTTCTTTGGCTTTTTCTGTGACTGCAGCTTCCAATCAAAACCTCCTGGAGTTACATGAAATGTTCATCATCAGGACGTTCACCAAACTTTAAACAGTTGAGGTTATACATCCTTTTTACTGTCTCAAATGTTTCTTCTCTCCATAGTGCCTGAAAACGCTCCTATTTCTCCCCTGTAGTCCCCACAGAGTGCAGGAGTGAGAAAAACATATCGCTTTATTATGTGTTCTCCCTTTGAGTCCTCTGGCGCCCCCTAGAACCTGCCTCACACTTTAAAAACTGCTGCTCCATGCTGTGTTTAGTGTTACTTTGAGGTGGTGGCTCCTCCAATCAACAGCGGCGTGCTCATGTTGAGTCTCTGCATCTCTTTGGCCACGTGGATCATCTCATCTAGGGACGGCGTGATGAGACCGGACAGACCGATGATGTCTGCAGGGAGAAAACGTCAAAATATTAAATATCCCTGAGTATTTATAAAATATCTCTTTCTCTAAATAGAACATTTCTGAATATATGAAAAAAATTCTAAACATCTCTGAAAATACATGGATATCTCTAAATATCTCTGAATATATTTACCAAATCTCTAAATATCTCTCTCTCTATATATAAAATATCTCTCTATATATGAAATCTCTCTTTATATACAAAATATGTCTAAAAATCTCTGAATACATGTAAAATATCTCTAAATATATCTCTCTCTATATGAACTATATCTCTAAATAGGTCTAAATGTATGTTAAAAAATGTCTAAATATCTGTCAAAATATATAAAAATAAAATATCTGAATATATATAAAATATCTCAAAATAAATATTTAATATCTGAATATATATAAATGATCATTTTTATTTCTCTCTATATAAAACATCTCTAAATAGCTCTCTCTATACAAAATATCACTGAATTCATTACAAATATCACTGAATATATATGAAATACATATCTAAATATATGTAAAATATCTCTGAATATCAATGATATATCTGAAAGTCATTATTTTTGTCTTAGTAAGGAAAAAACATCACTGCTGGTCATGAAAGGAGACAGGAAGTATACTTGAAATATCCCTAAAAACAGTGATTCAAATTTAATATAAAATGCTGAGAATACCTGCTTTATGTGAGATGGCCTCTCTGAGGATCTGATCACAGGGAACCATCACACCCAGATCAATCACTCTGAAAGATCAATGATTGAATATCAATATTTCATCAATATGAATCAATCACACCCAGATCAATCACTCTGAGAGATCAATGATTGAATATCAATATTTCATCAATATGAATCACTCACACCCAGATCAATCACTCTGAAAGATCAATAATTGAATATCAATATTTCATCAATATGAATCACTCACACCCAGATCAATCACTCTGAAAGATCAATGATTGAATATCAATATTTCATCAATATGAATCACTCACACCCAGATCAATCACTCTGAAAGATCAATGATTGAATATTAATATTTTATCAATATGAATCAATCACACCCAGATCAATCACTCTAAAAGATCAATGAATGAATATCAATATTTTATCAATATGAGTCAATCACACCCAGATCAATCACTCTGAGAGATCAGTGATTGAATATCAATATTTCCCCAGTAATAATCAATCACTCTGATATTCTCTTTTAGAAACCACACATGTCCTGTGGACTAAAGAGGAGAGCGACCCTCCAGCTTGTTATCCTGGCTCCGTTCTAATGCCTGAATCTCTTCAACATTCCTCTCCCAAAACTCCATAAACCTGTCTCCTCACTCACCAGACGCTGACAGACTGTTGTTAAAAGAGGAGGGGGTGCTACACGATGGTAAACATGGCCTTGTCCCTACTTTTATGAGATTCAAAATGAGCTAATATTTTCATGGAATGGTAAAACATCTCAGTTTCAAAATCTGACCTGTTGTTTATATTCTATCGTGACTCAAATACGGGTTTATGTGATTTGACAGTCATTGACATCTGGTTTTATTTACATTTAACACAGCGACCCAACTTTTTTGGAACTGTGGTTGTAGCTCATTGTCTGCATGGTGTTCTGTTTTATCTCTCAGTACAGAAAGTAACTGATGAAATAAATGACACTTAGTGAGAACTTGATTTTGATTAGACATTATTTATGGCTGATTAATGACAGGACGTCCCGTCTGATACCAGCGTTCACAGAGTCAGACCGTTAGCATGGCAGTCACAGGAAGTATGAGCGCTGTGTTTGAAAGGTGGATCATGAATCTCAAGAAATGTCTGTGTTTAAAAATAATCCCGTTATCACTATTTAACTTAAACACCTGTTTTTAAAACCCGGCGTTAAGAGGAAGAGATCGGCTCTGCAGCAGAGGCTCAGTCGTCTCTATAACAGATACAAGTCTACATCAGAGACAACCTGTTGAGAAATATCAGCTCATCAGACATTTACTCACATAAACACCATGAGCTCATTCTATTCCTAATAACATCATTTTACTGTGCAGTACAAATATCTTATTTCAATGATCAAGCTTTAGAAAAACCTGACAGATCTCCAGCTAGCTGACCCTACTGGTGTCCACTATCCTTTCAAAATAAAAGCCTGCTGTGTCAGTCTGGCACCAAATCAGCCCAGCCCCTTTTTTCCCCATGATGCACCAGTGCGGGGATGAAAAGGCGACGTGAGGTGAAGCGTTCAGAGAGCTTAGAGCCGAGCTCACACAGAGGATGACAGACTGGTACGATGCAGAGAGGCTTTACACTAAGATTTAATATTCTGGTGGTTCAGACCGGAGCACATGTGAAGGTTTAGAGTCAGTGATGCTTAATGCCTGGCTCCAGAGCACCATGTGGCTCTTCTGAGTCTAACGAGGAAATATTATTCCCCTGAAATCCTTAAAAAAGGGAAATTTAGACAAAGAAATGATCCATGGCTAGCACATAAATCAGTGGAAAAAATAAATAAATCAGTAGTGCGTATATTTTCACCAGAGAGAACAGACAGATAAATATCACTGACTCTTGACTCTATTCTTGTGTTTTATTACAGTTTTATTAATGTGAGACGGTGAGAGGATATTTCTATCAGTAGAGGTCTAAACTAACAGTTGTGTTGAGGAACAAAAAGTACTTTTTTACCCGTCATATCTTTATTTTTATACACTCTATTAGACACACTAAAACACTGATCATCAACAGGCGGCCTGGGGCCCATATCAGGCCCCTCAAAGCTTCCTGTCTGGCCCCCAGAAGATCATTAAATTCAGAAAAGGAGGAAAAGAAGATGATGTGGTTCTAATAGCGACTTCACATTTTATCTGTTACAGAAATTCACTTGTCAAGAATTACTAGTAAATACTAAAAAAATGCTTAAAACTGTCAGAAATGTTGCAGAAATGGCCTGATAAAGTGTTTAAAAAGGGGTCAGAGAGAGGTAAAAATGGGTGATAAGTGTCAAGATGGGTTGTGGAGTGGCACAATGGGACAAAAACTTGCAGGAAAAGTGGTAAATAGGGGTTAAAATGCGGCAAAAAATTAGTAAAAAAGGGGCAAAAAGTGTAACAAAAATGGATTAAAAGTGGCACAAGAGGGATAAGACAGGCAGGAAAAGTGGTATAAAAGGGGCCAAAGCAGTGGTCCTCAGCTGGTGGGTCAGGACACAAAAAGTGGGCCATGAAGCCCTTATCAGCGGGTCGCCGATGTGGGTCTGGGAAAAAAACTGCTCAAAATTGCCAATGAGACCCTATAGAACACGTATGTTCTGTCCTGTTTCAGTGTACTGTTTTAGGCCAAACTCTACTATCTTTTATTAAATACATCTGATTGACCAAAAAAATTCCCCAAATTTGGGTCATAATTCTCCTTGAGGAGTTGATGCAGGTCCCATGACTCAATCAGTTGAGAATGACTAGGTTAGAGAATAGTTAAAAATTGTGTTAAAGAGGCAAAAAGAATCAAAAATGGGTTAAAAGTGACAAAATGGTGCAAAAATAGCCAATGGCAAAGTAGTGAAAAGGCAGGAGAGCGGGTTGAAGAGTGATAAAATAGCAAAAAGAGACAAAAATTGGTTTAAATTGGCAAAAATGTTGCAGAAAATGCAGACTGAAGCAGTGAAGTAGTGAAAAGTGTGAAACACGAGTTCATATTGGTGCTACTCACAATTAGGGAGGGTCTGTTCTCTGAGGATTTTCAGGGGCCTAGCAAACTCTGTGGGCAGGCTTTCTCCTTGTGGTCTACCACATTCTAGATAATAGGGATGGATCTCACTGGTATCCCTAAAAATGTCCCGTTTTTTGAAGGACAATACTAATACTAATAAAATAATATGTTAACCAGACCAAAATACTGATTTAATTTGTCTTTACTTGAAAGTCTGGCCTTCAGAGACTCTGTGAGACTAAAAGTGGGCCTTGTTCAAATGTACTTGATGACCCCTGCACTAAAACGTCTTTACTTTATATCAGGGGTGTCAAACTCAGTCACAGCAGGGGCCGGATTCTGGATTTAGGTCTAACCTGAGTCTATAAGGGTCAACACAACCTCCAACCGTCAACCTCATTTTCACCAGTAACAAAATGTGAAAAATCAGCACTGATGAAAAATCATTTGGAAACTTAAAAAAAGGAGAAATGATAAGTTTAAAGGCTAAAAATCTGAGATAAAAAGTCCAAATTATTAGTCCAAAAGATCAGAACACTATATCAAAAATAGAAAACTAATGTTTTCAAAGGGCAAATATATGAGTAGAAAGTTGAAATCATAAGTTTGAAAGGTCAAAATATGAGATTAAAAAATCAAAATATCAAAACATAACTAAAAATTTTATATTGTGAGTCTGATACATCAAAACATGCAATTAAAAAGCCAAAGTTAGGAGTTTCAAATGTCAAAATATGAGCTAAAATTCAAAATAATGACTTAAAGTTAAAAATATGACTTAAATTTAAAAATGTGGGTCTAAAAGGACAAAATATGCTATAAAAAAACAAAAATTTAAAATGTCAAAATATGAGAAAACATGAAATCATAAGTTTAAAAGTCAAAATATGGGATTAAAAAGTTTGAGTAAGGAGTTTAAAAGGTCAAAATATAATACAAAATTCCAAATAATGAGTTGAAAAGGTCAAAATATGATTTTAAATTTGAAATTGGGAATTCAAAGATAAAAATAGGATATATAAAGTCCAAAATATGAAATGAAAAGGTCCAAGTATGAAAAGAAAAATCAAATTCAAAAGTTTAAGTTGTTATCTTGAGATTCAAAATTGAAAATATAAAATAAAAGCACAAACCAATTCCTTTCCCACATTCCTGACTTTGCTTGCCGGATATTACCGTTCCTCTGGATTTGGCCTTGAGTTTGACACCCCTGCTTTATATTCTGTTGATTTAGGATGAATATGAAGCTTTCAGTTATCTAATACTGCTATCCAGTCATAATATTTAGGAATAAAATGTATCATTTTCACTTTTTAATTCATCTGAAGAATCACATCTCTGAATTTCATGATTTTTTTACTTAATCTTTAACATAGAGCAGATTAATCTCACTTTTGTAAATAAGTCCGTTATTATGTATAGATTGGCAGATATTTTAACAAATAAGCAAAATAAAATAAACAGGATGTTTTTTTTGTACAATGACTCAAACCAGAGTTGACAATGGGGACAAAAAGTGATGCCTTAACTATCTTTAACTCCAACGTGATATTAAATGACTATAAATGAATAAAAATGAAGGATTCGCATCTCCAGGTTTGGATTGAGGCTCTTTTAAAGGTTTGGGTTGAGTAAAAGTGTTAAGGGCTCTCTGGAGATCAGATGCAGATTAGATTTAAACTCTGATTGGATTTTAGTAAATGCATTTAATAGGATAGAAGTCCTAAACAGTTGATACTGGCTAAATTCTTGTTTTAAATGATCAAATATAAGGGGCACTGACAACATTCCCGTACGGAGGCTCTGGATGTAAATAAGACTGACAATCACAGACAGAGATGATCTCATGGGGTGTGATGTCATCTATGAACCTGCAGCAGTAAACAGGTCTGACCTGAAGTTGTTACAGCCCAGCACCACGCCTACGATGTTCTTCCCAATGTCGTGGACATCTCCTTTAACTGTGGCGAGGACGATGGTGCCCTGATACGGGTCCTGCAGACCAGAGAAATATCAAAGACACATCTATTTATCAAGGCTTTGTTATGAAGCTGGTTGCTGTATGAAAACACTGGTCTGTATTCTCTTTACAATTTATTTCATCCACAAATAAAAAACAAGGAGCTGTTGATGATGTTAGAGGTAGGAATCCCTCTGAAACTGCTCCATTCACATTTTTACTCTTCAATATTTCACATAAAATCCTCTCAGAGCAATTAAATATCACACAAATTAATCAGAGAATTAAACTCTCATAACTGCTGTTCATTTAAATCAGGACTTTTTATGATTATGAATGAATGTTAAAACACTTTCTAATGAAGATGTCTCTGTTATTGTGCTGTAGGAAATAAACATAAATGTTAAATATTTAATATGGACTGACCACATCCTCAGTTGATCCTGACAGAGCCTTCATCTCCTCTCTCTCCTTCTCCATGAAAGGAATCAGATACCCCACAGCCTTCTTCATCACACGGGCCGATTTAATCACCTACAGACAGCAGGGACAGACTATTATTCATCTTTATTTAAATATAATCAAAGACCAGAGAAAGAGGGGGGATCATCCTGTTACCTGAGGGAGGAACATCTTCCCCGCCCCGAACAGATCTCCCACCACCTTCATCCCGTTCATCAGAGGACCCTCGATGATGTGGAGAGGACGGGAATAACGCTGGACCAGAGACCGGCACTCCTCCACATCCTGGACTACATACTTCTCTATACCCTAAAGAGTAAAGACAACATCTTCATCACCATCATCGTCCTCCATGAACTTCTATATACCCTAAAGAAGACAACATCTTCATCATCATCATCATCATCATCATCATCGTCCTCCATGAACTTACCCTAAAAGGTAAATACATCATCATCATCATCATCTTTCCCCCTCTTTATTTATTAGGCTGGGTTTTCTTAAAGGAATACTTCAACATTTTGGCAAATTCACCCATTGCCATAATCCCTATAATCTTACTAATAGGTTTGTTTCCTTTCGTTGTCGGTGCAAGCTATTTTTAGATCGGCGCTGCTGAGTTAGGAGCTGCTCTGCCAACGCAATAGAGTCTTATAGTATCCCGGCTTTCCCTCATCAAACTCATCAGATACACAATCCAGCAACTCCAAAACGCTCTCGTGGACAAGTTGTGACCTGCACATTCACCACGCTATGAAATATTAACGTGTAATTATGTAACGTAACGACACATGAAGCAAATACTCGAACTATTTCTTGAGTGAACCACTGGGCGGAGTGACACAGTGCAGCAGCCATATCTGGAGTGTAGCTCCGGCTTTGCATTTGGCTTTAAAATGTCTCCGTCTGGTAATGTTCCATGATTATTTCATAGCGTGGTGAATGTGCAGGTCACAACTTGTCCACGAGAGCGTTTTGGAGTTGTTGGATTGTGTATTTGATGAAGGAAAGCTCTGTGATTACTACTATAGATATGAAATGATGACATTCTGTTGGGACCACAGAAAACATCTGCAGCAGATATTTGGAGCTTTTTAAACACTTTTAGAACATTAAATAACCGATCCTGTGGGGAACATTCTGGATTAGACATGTATATACTTTACCTTAATGAGAGCGTACTCCAGCCTCTCCTCTACACTCCCTGATCTCCACTCGTCTGTCTGAACCACCTTCTTCCCTCCTTTCACATTATTCTGGAACAATAACAAAGAACACTACATTAGTTAAGATTATTGTTATTATTATTATCATCGTTGTTGTTATTGTCGTTGATACAAATGTACATTTGAGGACAAAATTATTAGCTCCCCCATGAAAATTTCAGTTTTTCTCAAGTATTCCCTAAGTGCTGTTAAACAGTGGAGAGTTTTTAATACAGCTTTTCCAAAAATCCTAGTTTAATTTGGATGCTTATATTATTTTACTCTGCACACAGAAACAAAACTATTTCATTAAAACAAAAAACGACCAGGGTCAAAATTATTAGCCCCTTTTAGAAATGACCTTTTAGTTGAGCCATAGCAAAAACCACTGTTGGTCAATGATGGGCCTTAACTTAGCAATGCTCAGAGCTTGTAAAATCAAGTTAAAACCAACAGTTATTTCCTAGTTTACACAGTATAAAAGCCTTAGAAAGAATTTGAGCTGTCACTTGAGCAGGCACAATGCCAAAAACAAAAGAAATCTGTTTAGACTGGAGAAAAAGAAAGCAGGAGAAGGATCTACAAAGTTATCACAGCGTTTCCAAGAGTCAAGAACTGGAGAGAAATGTAATCAAGAAATTCAAAGAGAGCCACACAACAAGCCTGGCAGAGGTGGGAGAAAGATTTCAGAGACTCTGGATAGAAAACTAGTGAGAGATGTGTCTGAAGACCTCAGAACAACTGACTAAACTCTAGAGAAGGACTTAGACTAGTCAGGAACTGTAGTCTCAAAGAAGACCATCACTAGAGCCCTGCACAGAAATGGACCAAGAAAACTCCCCTTCTGCAGAGGAGACCCCTTCAAACCAGACTGAAGTCTGCTAAGGACAACCTGGAGAAGGATTATGAATACTAGAAGCATGTCCTCTGGTCAAATGTAACTAAACTAGATCTCTTTGGCTGCAGAGACGTTGGTGATGTTTGGAGAAAGAAGGGAGAGACATGTCACCCAAAGAACACCGTCCCCACAGTGGAACATGGTGGAGGGAGGATTATGCTGTGGGGACGCTTCAGTGAGTCTGGAACTGGAAACCTTGTCAAGGTGGAAGGAACCATGAAGAAAGAAGGAGATGTGGAGATTTAGAAAGAAAACCTGAAGCTGTCAGCAACAAGACTGGGTCTGGGTCACTTTGTCTTCCAACATGACAACGACCCAAAAGTGTGAGAGTGAGCGTTATTGAGTGGCCTGCACAAAACCCTGACTTAGATCCCACTGAAGATCTGTGAGGTGAACTGAAGACGAAGGTCCATGCTAGAAGGTCATCAAAGCTGGAGGAGATTGAGAGATTCGCCAAAGAAGAATGGGCTGGGATTCCTCAGTAGACGTGTCAGAGACTAAAACAACAACAAACGACTGCAGACCGTTATCCAGCAAAACGGAGACATTATTGACTATTAGAGCCAGGAGGGCTAATAATTTTGACCCTGCTAGTTTTTTGGGTTTTTTTTTGCTTTGTTTTACAGCACTTGAGAAATATGTTTAATTCAATGACATTTTCATAGGAGGCTAATAATTTTGTCCTCATGTGTATATTCAGACATGTAACAAAGGAATTGCTGCACACACATTAGTGAAAAAATAATAATAAGTGAGGGACAATTAGAATTATAAATCTGGGACTGTGATGTGAACCGCTGAACTTCTAATATTTATTAGTATATATTTAGTAATGTATTTAGGATTTTCTCAGTTGTATTTAACAGCATCTCTGAGGTATTTCATTGTTTATTTAGTAATTTCTCAGTGGTATTTGGTAGAGCGTTTAGTAGTTTCATTTAGTTATTTAGTTGTATATTTCCTAGTATGTTTAGTAATTTCTCTCAGGTATTTATTTGTGTATTTAGTGGTTTATTTAGTATTATATTTACCGTATTACCTGTGCGTAGCTGAGCAGTTTCTCAGTAGCCTCGGCGTCTCTGTTGAGGATCAGGTCTTCACACAGTAACAGCAGCTCTTTATTGATGTCATCGTAGACGGGCAGATTCCCAGCGTTGACAATCCCCATGTCCATCCCATCCTGAGACACACAAAGAGTTAAACACCTACACCTGTGTCTGAGGAGGAATCTCTCATGGGGCCATCAGTGATTCACTCATATAACAGCTCTGATTATGATGGTAGATAGATGCTAAACAAGAGCACACATCACATTTTTTCATCAGACTCAGTGTTAAAGCCGGTTATAAACCATTGCACTGAGCCCATGTAACTCTGAACTCACGCTCCTCCTGAAGAATACAACACTGATAAAAAGCATTGACCTCTCTATGCTCTCTCTGAGTGTTTCTACCTTGATGGCGTGATAGAGGAAGGCTCCGTGCATGGCCTCTCTGATCTCCTCCATCCCTCTGAATGAAAACGATAGATTGGACAGCCCTCCGCTGACCCGAGCTCTCGGTAACGTCTCCTACAAAAGCACATCATTTTAGTTGTTTTCATAGCACATCTTCACCAAATCATGTATGCAAAAGGCTAAGAGGGAATGTTTTATTGGCTCTGGAGGATATCATCTTCAAAGGCAGAGGATGGATTGTATGTGAAGCTGGGGATGTTGGGGGCTTTTTCCCCCTTCGTCTTTACTAGATAAATAGAAGGTCATAGTTGGAAACTTCTGGAAAATGTGGGTGGAATTTTTCCAAGTTCCACCCACTTTTCCAAAAGTTCCCCACAAAGAACAGTAAACACGAGGGAAAGGCTGCTGGTATATCTTCGTTCTGATGATGACAGAGAGGTGAAGGATGCTGATTTTTTCCCTCGTCTGTTTTGGGTTGAAAAAGGACACTAGCTATTCATAATTAGGGGCTTCCTCTTTGTTTCTAGGTTGATCTAAGGTAGTTTGAGGCAGCATTTTCAGTATGGTTAGACTCAGAAGACTTCATGAACATTTGCTTATAAAGGGACCTGATTGGTGCAGCTCCTCTTCAACCCTTGCTCTGACTGGTTACCTTGATGAGTTTGGTGGCTCTGATGAAGTTGACGGCGTACTCGTTGTGTTCCTCCATGCCCGTGCCGATGGTCAGGATGTTGGGGTCAAAGATGATGTCATTGGGGTCAAACCCGACTTTATTGATCAGCAAGTGGTATGCCCGAGTGCAGATCTCCACCTTACGCTCTGTGTCCGTGGCCTGAAGAGGATGTAGGGATTATTTTGGTTTTATTCATGTGTTTCCTGATGTTTTTATAACTGTACAATGAGTGTTGTTTTAATAATCAAAAGAAAGAATGGATGGACCTATGTGCAACCTGCATGCAGAATCTGACTTTATTTTTCTTAATCAAAGCAAACAGTTAACCCAATCTCACGTGTATGAGACCTCTAGTTTTCTTGCTGTGGTGTTTTTTTCATTCGTCCTAGAATCGTATCAAAGCTTAAATTCTGGCACCATGACAACCATCTCTCACCTGCCCTTCCTCATCAAACGCCATGACGACCACAGCGGCCCCATAGCGTTTGACAGTGGCGGCTCGCTGAAGGAATTCATCCTCGCCCTCCTTCAGGCTGATGCTGTTGACCACACATTTCCCCTGACAGCACTTTAGCCCCGCCTCTATCACGGCGAAGTTTGACGAGTCGATGCACAGAGGGACCTGAGGGAGAGGAGACTCTTAGTCACTCTTTTATTTAATCTAACATTTACTTTATTTATTCAGGATAAATCAGACATTAAAATATACAAACTAGTGCTGTTACTCAATTAAAAAATAATCATGTTAATCACATCAAGACGCTGTGATTAATCATGATTAATCACAGCATTTTTTTTATAGTTTAAGTATATTTTTATGTTTTAAGATTTTTAAAGGTTGTTATTGTCAAGTGTTTTATTTTCATTCTTTTAATTCTATGTACAGCACATTAAAGGTGCTGATCTGAGTCCTTATCGATACCACTATCGATATTTTCTAAAGTTTGGTGGAAAGACAAAAATAAAGGCAAATATTTAAACTACATGTGGCCTTAGCTAAGTAGATTCAGAGCCTCTACTGTATATCACTCAAATATAAACACATAGTCACACTGTATTTATTGAAGTTTCTCATCAAAAACTACATTTCCCCATTTTTATGTGACATTAGAACGCATCATAGCATATAGAATACAGTCGTCTAATTTACTGAGGTTACCTGAACGCATCATATTTTCCGTCTTCAGCTCGTAAAGTTCGCTAATTAACTTCAATTTTGCCAATTCCACCGCAGATTTCTCCACTGGATTAATATTGTTAACAAACCGGACTGTCTCAAAGTTTTGGAGCACTTTTCAGCATTTATCTGAGCAGCTGAAGAAGAAAACTTTCCTGAAGCAGCTGAAGAGAGTGGTATGACCACGGCTTGGTCCCGTGTTGTTGTTAGCGTCTTTGCTGACATTAGCAAAGACGTGCTTTGCCTGAAGGTGGTACTTAAGACTCGTTGTGCTCCCGTGTAAAGGCAGTTCATTACTGACTGCAGCATGTACCCACAGATTTGGTTTTATCTTTTATATCATTCTCCAGCTTTTTAAAGAGAAAATGACCATTAAGCAGACCTGGGTCTGTCTCCTCACTCATCTCTGCTGGCTGTGTCTGACCCTCTCACCTCTTCACCCCCATGAGAAATGTGTGGTTTTTGAACCAGGCTGTAAACTAGTTTATTTCTAGTGTAAAAAACCCTTTTTAACTGGTGTTCAAAAGGGACTTCTGGTTTTTCTGCAGCCAGCCTCAAGTGGACACACCTGGTATTGCATTTTTTTGCACTTCCGCATTGGCGTCGTTTTTCAGCACTGGAAGTTGCTGCTTGTTTTGAAAGCTGCAGACTTGTATCATGTTTGAGGTTTATTGCGTGTTTGCGAGGTTATTACTTTTGTAGATGTTGCAGACCTCTAAAGTGATAACACTAACAATAATTCTGCCTCATCAGAGTCGACATTTATGTCATTTTCGTATTACTGCGACATACTTGAATTTACAAATCCAAACTAGATCTACTTCCACGTGGTTCTACGCCTCCTCAAGATCTACTTTTATCACAAAGTTCTGACATGAATTAAGAGAGGCTGGATGGTTTCTGTGGTGGTTTGATTGGTAGAACTCGTTTTCTTTAACCATGTAGGTGTATGTTTACAATAAACTTTGGGTTACAGGGCTAAGGAAGTGTATAAGGGCCAAACTGACGCATTAAATAAATGTCAGTTAAGTAAGAATCGAGGAAACAGTTAAAAATTAACATACCTGTTTGTGTCAAATGCTTAACAGAAGACTATTTTTGCTAAAACATGGATGAATTTGACAAAAGGGGGAAAAGCTGGTAAAAGTGGCCTTCCTGGTTAATCACCTCAGAGTTTGAATGTCTTACCAGCAGCTTACAGTTTTAACAGCTTTTCTTCCTCAGAAAGTCAGGCTTAGACAATGAGCTACAGCTGAAACTGAGACAATCGTCACCATAATCCAGTAAATCAAACATAAATCAGATAAATAAATCTCACAAATGATCTATTGGGACATTGTGTTGTGACTTTCAGCCTCATACCCGTGCGATGTCGGGCTCAGAGGCGATGTAGTTACAGAATCGCGTCATGGCGGCTGCTCCCTCCAGCATCCCCTCGTCCATGTTTATATCCAGAATCTGAGCACCCATCTCCACCTGGGTCTTAGCTATGCTCAGAGCCTCCTGGAAATACATACATGTATAGAAATGAGCAGTTTATTTCAATAATAAATGCCTATAATAAACATGGACTTTATGATTTCTGACCTCGTAGTTTCCCGCCATGATCAGTTTAGCGAACTTCCGTGACCCGGCCACGTTGCAGCGCTCTCCAATGTTTACAAAGTTGGTGTAAGGGCCGATCCTGAACGGCTCCAGACCTGGAAATGATCAATAAACGATCACATTAACACGCTGAAGGTTAGGGCATAAAGATTAGCTGGAATCATAAACATTTATACAGCAGCTTCAGATGAACTCCACCAGGCTTTTAACATGTTTTTAATAATTTAAAACACTGGGAGCTCTAATGAACTCTACCAATCTCTCACCAGACAGCAGCAGATAATCCTGATAAATATCATCTGGAGGAGCTCTGGGTCTACAGCTTCTGACCGCCTCACTGATCGATCTGTGGGACAAACCCAGAGGAAAGAATGTGAATATTTAAAATGTTCAAACTTTGTTAAACGTCATCAGAAACACAGACCTGATGTGAGCTGGAGTCGTCCCACAACAACCTCCAACGATGTTCACCAGCCCATCCTCTGCAAACTCCTGCACACCAACGCAGACCAAAGACCAACACTCTTCATGATGGAGTTTAATTTATCAAAACCATCAAGCAATATAACAAATAAATAAATGTATTAAAAGACAAATCAAAAAGAGAGACAAAAACCTTTAGATGTGCAGCGGTGAGCACGGGAGTTTCATCATAACCTCCAAACGTGTTTGGCAGACCTGAAACACAGAGGTGATGACATCAACATTACATCATCCAGGTGGTGGTGATCATACATGATGTAACATTGACCAGGTGACAGCAAGCGTACACGGCATTCCAGATTATTATGCAACTTATATTTTTCCCTTGATTTTCCTAAATAGTCGATGCAAATGACAGCCAGGCAGAATATCCTCCCAGAGCTGCTGTTTTGATGTGAACTGCCTCCCACCCTCATAGATCTTTAGCTTGAGGATGCTCCAAAGGTTCTCAACAGGGTTGAGGTCAGGGGAGGATGGGGGCCACACCATGAGTTTCTCTCCTTTTATGCCCATAGCAGCCAATGACACAGAGGTACTTATCATTTGTTGTCATGCATGAAGATCATTTTGCTACAGAAGGCACGGTTCTTCTTTTTAGACCATGGAAGAAAGTGGTCAGTCAGAAACTCTAGATACTTTGCCGAGGTCATTTTCACACCTTCAGGGACCCTAAAGGGTCTTTCAAGCTCTCTCCCCATGATTCTGGCCCAAAACATGACTCCGCCCCCTCCTTGCCGACGTCACAGCCTTGTTGGGACATGGTGGCCATCCACCAACCATCCACTACTCCTCCATCTGGACCATCCAGGGTTGCACGGCACTCATCAGTAAACAAGACTGTTTGAAAATGAGTCTTCATGTATTTCTGGGCCCACTGCAACGGTTTCTGCTTGTGAGCATTGGTTAGGAGGGGCTGAATAGTAGGTTTATACACGACTGCAAGCCTCTGGAGGATCCTACACCTTGAGGTTGGTGGGACTCCAGAGGCACCAGCAGCTTCAGATACCTGTTTGCTGCTTTGTAATGGCATTTTACCAGCTGTTGTCTTAATCCCATGAATTTGTCTGTCAGAAACCTTCCTCATTATGCCATTAACAAATCAGCCACAAATTTCTCCACAGTACGATGATCACGCATAAGTTTTCCTAAAATATCTTATGTTTTCATACCTTGTCCAAGGCATTGCACTATTTGAGGCTTTTCAGCAGCAGAGATCCTTTTTCTTTCCCATATTGCTGAAACCTGTGGCCTGCTTTATAATGTGGAACGTCCTTCTTAAGAAGTTTTCCTTTAATTGGGCTCACCTGGCAAACTAATTATCACAGGTGTGAGATTGATTTGAGTGATCCAAAGAGCCCTGAGACACAAAACCATCCATGAGTTTAACTGAAAAACAAAAAATTGAATGTTTATGACACTAAAATCTAAATTGCATAATAATTGGGAATGCAGTATATATACTCTAAAGCCCAATTCAGACGAAAGATTTGCGATGCGACGGTTTTAGAATGTCGCTGGCGAGTAGCAGCAGTCTGTTCTATCTTAATATTATTTACCTGCATTAGGGTAACAGATAATAAAGGCACAGGTGTTTTGTCCAATGGCTTCAATGAAAGGTCTCATCTCTGTGGCTCCCAGAGCACAGTTCAGACCAATGCTGAAATAAAACACACGTACATAAATACAGAATGAGAGAAAATATGAGTGAAGCTACAACAGAGACACAGGAGGTGAACTACTGTTTGACTAAAGGAGAGTTTCCACTAATCCTGCTTGTTTTGTAAACAATAAAACATTAATTCATTCAGTCAGTCAATCAGTTTTGTTCACAATTATTGCTCTACCACAGACAAAAACTTGAAAAAAGTACTAGAATAACCAATCAATATTGTCCTACTCTTTTGACACCCTTCTAACAGGACATCAAGTATACCTACCGGACCCTGAAGGGCGGAGCTAGATGCTCAGAGGTCTGTTTATTGGTCAGAGAAAACGTATCTTCACATACAGAATAAGTGGGGAAAAAAAGGAAAACAAAGAGAGCACCATGATACTCCATGGATTTAAGGAGAAAAAAATTCAAGGCTGTTTTTGTGAATATCAGCATGTAGCACAGCTACTATCGTACCAAACCAGCCTGAAAATAACCTGACAGCTTAATGAAAACAAACCCAAAGTGAGCCCTTTAGGGTTGGATGGGTATGATGGTATTACAATAGAAGGGTGCCAGAAAAGTAGGAATCTGGTTATCTTGGTACCTCTCCTAAGTTTGGAGAGAGGAAACACAAATCACTGTGAACCATACTTAGACATACTGAAACACTGCTGATAGGATGTATCAGCAGCTCTGCTAGCAGCAGGTTTCATGGTAGTCTCAGTGTTTCTGTGGGATTTCTGTAGTAATGGTAACAGAATTATTGTGTTAGTGTTATGTATGACAGAATATCTCACCACAAGGGTTTAGCATGGGACACACTAACAACGAAGGCTTCTCCCGTCTGACCTGACAGAGTACGCCCACTACGGTCCACAATCGTCCCTGAGACCTGAACCAGAGCGGGCCAGAAATATGCAGGTTAGATAATGAAACATGTTCTCAACGCTACTGTCAACAATCATCCCTGAGACCTGACACAGGTTAGATACGAGATAAATATAAGAGACATATTTGTTTTTCAGATGTAGGAGAGAATGGGGTTGGCTGTCACAAGGGTTGGTTGTCACGCTCATTTTATCTTGCCACCAGTGGGCACTGCCTCCCAAAATTTGGTATGGAAATGTCCACAAATAGGATCAGAGCACACCTAAATAGTCCTCTCTGAAGTCGGACAGCTGAACTAGGGGTGAGAGGACTTTTTGTGTTTTTAGAGTCAAATTGTAATTATTCAGCTGCTCAAGATTTTTCTTCAGGTCTTTTATACAACGCGTTTATAACAAAACAATTGTTACCCTTTCAAGGGTAATTTGAAGGGGAAGCCTTAGTTTATTAGCCTTAGTAGTCTATTTGTTTTGTTCTTTATGTTGCTATAGGCTGGCCTAAAGATGTGCCTTGTTCATTTCCTGTTAAGATGCATTAAGTGAAGTTATTGGTCAACTTATAAATGCAATTTAAGTTTCAAATTGAGTTCTGTGCCGTCTTTTTAAGATTTTTCCCATTAAAATGATATTATGACAACCATCCCATGATAGGGCTGGGTGGCACAATGTGTCATAGTGTCTTTAATAGTTAATTACTTCTTTGTTTAAATAAGTTGTAAAATGAGAGGAATACAAAAATCAAGCCTTTACCTTAAGCTTTAATTTAATGTTGGAATGACAACTGACTAGTGTTTTGATGATGAGCAATTCACATTTGAGTAAAAAGCATGAAAACCAACCCTTTCTCCCCTGTATCAGTGACCTAACACTGGACTAAAGCAGATGTAAACACAAGGAGTTAAAACACAAATAAGAAAAAAAATCTCATATTGATGGGACTAAGATCGTAAACATGAAATACATAGTTTTAATATGCTCAGACTTACAAATACGGGCTTTCTCTCGAAGCCCTCCTCAAACATCAGGTCGATGGCAAATAAAGCCGCCTGCAGAGGAAAAACACAGGAAGAGGTTTAAATCTTGTTACAACCAATAAGAGCTGAGCACATGTCTATTAATCTGTTAATTGTAGGAAATAATCCTGTTAATCTGAAAAACAATCATCAAAACCTCTCGTTCCTGTTAAATCCAGGGTCTGCACGATAAGAGGACTCAGACCTGAACATTTTCACTGAGTAACCAGCAGGTTAACATTAGTATTATAATATAAACACTAAAACTGATGAAAGGTTTAACCATCAGAGAGAACCAGTCCACAATGAAAAATGCTGTTATAAATGACTATATAAACCACACTGAATATTTAAAATATGTCTTATATTTAAAAGGTCAATAACCAATCAAGTGAGAGCTACCTTGGCATTGGCGGTGTCAAAGATGGTTTCTACAAGTAGGATGTCAGCTCCTCCATCCAACAGACCTCTGACCTGCTCCGAGTACGCCGCCACCAGTTCATCAAACGCTACAACACAAAAACACATCAGTAATGAGAGGCTCCTAGAGTATTCAATACCAAATGCTTTCCATCTCTAGGGTTTACAGAGAACGGTCGAGCATCTGTAGGGTTTACAGAGAACGGTCAACCATCTCTAGGGTTTACAGAGAACGGTCGAGCATCTCTAGGGTTTACAGAGAATGGTCAAACATCTCCAGAGTTTACAGAGAACCGTCGACCATCTCTAGAGTTTACAGAGAATGGTCGACCAGAACAGGATGAAAAACACCACATGATAAAATCTGACAGTGCAGGCTGTAGTCCTACTCCCCTCCCTTGGTGTTCAGTGGTCTTACTGATGTTCCTGTAGTCCGGTCTCTCCACTGACGGGGACACTGAGAGCGTCTTATTGGTTGGACCCACGGCGCCTGCCACGTAGCGTTTACAGCCTGATAACAGAGATGACGGTGTGTTACAAACAGGTGGAGACCCCCTGATGTCTGGGTTTGAACAATACTGAGATTAAATAGAGATTTACTGATATGACAGGTGGAGTTCACCTGTCTGTTTGGTGACATCATCAGCTGCTCTCCTCGCCAGCTCTGCAGACGCTTTGTTTAGACGATACGCCTGAAACAAAAACACATGAAAAAGCACATCACAAACGTTTAAACTGCCCGTTTCCCTGCTGATGACCACTGATGATGAATCAGGAACTAGACGGGTCATAACATTTAACAGGAGCAGATTTCACCGCTACACCTGCGACTCTGTTTAAAGAACAAGCTCTAGATATAAATCCTGTTAATGCACTAAATAACAGGGTGCTAAAAATTGTAAAGCTTCAATATTGATGTGTGAGGTTTATCTTGAGTCCTGAGGGGCCTGAGGGAGGATAAGAAAGACGAGGAGGTGAAGAGTGAATACCTGTGAGTGAAGACATGAGAGCCATCTGGTCAATTATCTGTTTGAGATCAGGGTGGACTACGGTGGCCAAGAAGGCTGACAGCTAAAATATTTAGTGAAATGAAAAAAATATTTTGTGCTCAAACAGATTTCATGGAGAACAGATCAATATATTTCACTTTAAAACTTAAATTTAACAATTATTTTGTGTTTAATGAAATACTTTTTTTCCATGTGTGGCATGAAATATTTTAGCTATCATTATTTTTTTGTGTTTCCTGATTTTTTACTCCAAAAAGATTAATCAATTAATCCCAATCAATCAACATATGCTGATAATTTAAGAAAGGCTGCATTACAGGTAGGTTTAATAATCATAATAACAATAATCAGAACAACATTAAGACTCTTTATCAGCTATTACTACAGGAGAAGAGAAGACCGAGGAAAAACTGTCCACTTACTAGTAAATCTAGGTTTGTGTTAATCTGTAGAATTTTGATTTTATCATAAAAATTAAGAGCACAAAATTTTATTTTTAATCAGCGTACATTTTAACCACATTTTCCCCCCCGTGATTAATTAATCATAAATAAATAAAAACATTTCATAACCCTATTTTTTCAGACCCCTCCTCTCTGCTGTAGGGCGAGTAACTGAAGATTTCAGCAGCAGTCCGTGTCAAAGCGTACAGGTGTGTTTTGTCCATACAGGTGATGTTCTCACCAGGTGTTCTAGTCCGTAGTCGGCCTGTGCTGTACAGGTGCTGCTGAAGGTGTTGGTCTCGATGATATCGGCTCCAGCTAACAGGTACTCCTAAACATCAGGACAGACAGGAAATCTCACCATTTACTCAGGAATATACAGCAATGCTGTAATTTATCTAACATCCAAACACAGTTCTGATTACAGTCCTCACAGAGATTATCAACCATGTTATCTCTGACAGAAGCTGCTGTCATTCAGCACACAGGAATCAAACATTTCATATTACAGTAACTTTACTACCTCGTGTATTTTAAAGATGATTATACCTTGTATGGTGGTCAATACCCACTTTTCAGCACCTAACAATTTTTAAAAACACCCTCTGATAATTTAATAAGAAAGTTCGGACCGAAAAAAAATCTAAAAGCTCCAGGTCTTCAGTCAAATTTAACCAAACAACAGACAGAGAAATAGAGAGGGCAGCAGTGGAGATTTAGGGTTTAACATAGATGATTAATACATGTTTAATATGTGTCACTACCCTGTGTTTATGTAATTAACCTTGAAAATATTATAATTCACAGCTGTGTAATGCTGAGTAGGTTGATGTTTCCCTCTATGATGAGTTTATTTATTATTTTAGTGTATTTTTGAGCATTTCACTAATATTCTGAGTATACTGTCATATTCACCCATACTGCTCAAAGTGATTGTTTTCAGAATTATGTCTCTCCTGGACTTTTTGTCTTTAAAAGCTTGTAAAACATCAACCCTGTGGTGCACAGTCAAGCTCTATTCATCTTTTTTTTCGGGACAACCTGGACTTAAAGAATATATCTACTACAGTAACGTTACTTGAATTTCAAAAAGGTACAGGACTCTAAAGACAAAAGAAAAAAGCAAATCGGAATCTGAAACTCAAAGATTTTTTTTGATAACACAGTAAAAAATAGTGAGTAGGCATTTTCTTTGCACAGACTTGTTCTCCCATCTCTTTGGGACACACCGGTGGAAAAATAAACATTCTGTGATAAACAGTTTTCAAAATACCTACATATATACAAAGAAAAGTCCATGAGCTTTTTTTTTGCTGTTAAGATTCATTTGTGCCATTCCTCAAAGCAGTAGGAACACAACAGCTTGCCACTGATTGACAGCCCCTCCAACAATGCATTGCGGGTAAACAATATGGCAATGCCCATGGCAGGAAGCTCAAGTAAATGATTAAAAATTGATTAAAAAAAGACAAAAAGATGCTTTATATCAGATTTAATGACCTGGATTTGATCTTTGAAGACCCTGAAAAGTCACAGAAGTCCTGAGCTTGCTAGAATGGTGTCCTTTAGAGCTACGGAGACTTCCAGGGTAGCAAACAAATGACAAAAAGGTCAGCTTTCAGAGGAAAAAAGGAGTAAGTCTCTATGACATATGGTTCAAAAGATATTAACGTTTTTATAAACTGTGGCACTTCCTGTTGTACGCGACAGCGTTGTCCTCAGAGACCCCAGAAAGTCAGCAAAGTTCTGGGCTCACTAGAAAATGTTCTTTAAGATCTATGAATGCATGAACATAATCAGAGAGGTATAACAGAGAGCTTTCAGGAAAAAAAAAACAGTTAGGGCCTAAGACTTATGTTCAAAAGTTAACAAGCAATTTACAAAGGGGTGTGCCTGCAGCAAGGATCCAAGAAACATGAGCACTAAGGGTTAAACTTTGTGTATATTGTAGATTATGTGTGGCTGAATGATGCTGAGCAGGTCGTTGTTTCCCTCTATGATGAGTCTATCTAGTATATTCATATATTTTTTTGTATTTTATTAGTGATGATATATTAAATATTACCTTGTGTATATTGTAGATTATGTGTGGCTGCGTGATGCTGAGCAGGTCGTTGTTTCCCTTCAGAGGGCGAGGGTGATCCTTAAACTCGTCTCCTCTGAAGTCTTCCTCCTCCAGTTTCTGCTGCTGGATCATCGTCCCCATCCCTCCGTCCAGGACCATGATCCTTTGCTGCAGCACGGCTCGCAGCTCTGACTCCAACACACTCCCATATCCTGTATGAACAGAAGAGGAAATTATTAATCCTGGAGGGTAAACTCACATTTACACAGAAACAGAGAGATTTGAAACATTGACATTTGGGGGTCAGGAGGAAGAGCTGGGCTGGTTTTGGGGGTCTGGAGGAAGAGCTGGGCTAGTTTTGGGGGTCATGAGGAAGAGCTGGGCTGGTTTTGGGGGTCAGGAGGAAGAGCTGGGCTGGTTTTGGGGGTCTGGAGGAAGAGCTGGGCTAGTTTTGGGGGTCATGAGGAAGAGCTGGGCTGGTTTTGGGGTAGAGGAAGAGCTGGGCTGGTTTTGAGGGTCAGGAGGAAGAGCTGGGCTGGTTTTGGGGGTTGGGAGGAAGCGCTTGGCTGGTCTGGTGGACTACGGGAAGACCCCCCAAATGGGCTGGTTTGGGGGGTAGAGGAAGAGCTGGGCTGTTTGGGGGGTCTGATCAGTAGAAACATCACAGGTCAGGAATGACCATGAGATCTAATGACCTTGACTTTTGTCAAGTTTGATTCTGTGTTAAATTAGAGCAAAGGTTGAGGAAAATCCCTCAAAGCGTTCTTGAAACATCTTCACAAAGATTCTCCAGAATGGATGGACTGTAGGAATATCAATAATTTTATTAATCAATAAGGCTCCTGTGCCATCACTTTCTCTCATTTTTCACCATGAGAAAATCAGAGTTTGTCCAATAGATTAAATAGTCTTCACAATAACATTTATTTACAACAGATATCAGCACTGATCTAACTGATGAACAAGGCTACTGATATCTGATCATGCCACAGAAGCACAGAACTATCACCTGTTCTAACACGTCAGCTCTGTTCTCATCCATCGCTCTCCTGCCTCTACACAGAGCAGAGAGCCATGGCTGAAGAAGGAGCAGGATACTTCATATCAAGTCCTTAAAAAGAACCGTACGTCAGCTAGACGGAACTGTTTCATGTTCAAAAATGAAGATGGTGGTAAATGAGGTCTTCTGCACCTTATTCACAAAGTCTGAACATCAGATAGCAATAGAGAAATCATTTTATTTATCTAAAGAGACAGCATTCCCAACAGCAGAGTCACACAGGGAGGTAATCAGCAGCAGCCTCGCTGCAGTCCAAGGTTTAACCAGGTTATTAAGAAACTTTTCAACCTCCTCACATCAGGATACACTTGTTTTTAAGACTGCATTTGAGTTTAAAGGGGACATATTATGCAAAAATCAATTTTTTAGGTTCTTCTAAGAAAAATGTGATCCCCTGCCTGTCTACAATCCCCCCAAGAATCAGAAAAATCCCCTGACCCCTTCCTCCACCTTTCAGAAAATGTGTGCTGAAAAGAGCCATTCTCAGATTTTCCCCTCATGATGTCATGTGGGGAGTTAGCCCCGCCCCCAGGTTCAGTTGTCCCTCCCCACTTGGAAGAAAGTTCCACCCTCCTCTCCTGATCTTCCTCTCAGCTGATAGCTGAAGTGCTGGATAGCTCAGTGTTACCCTGCTGACTTTAGTCTGGGAGATCGATGGTTGAAATCCCAGTCGGTGCATAATCCATGTCCAGTTTGGGCCCTTGGGCAAGGTCCTTACAGCATTGTAACATCAGGAGTTCCACATCCATTTCTGGAGAGGGGCGTGGTCAGGGGTGGAGTTAGACAGCTCATTAACATTTAAAGCCACAGACACAGAAACGGCTCGTTCTGAGAAGGGCTGTTAGAGGGGATGTTAGACATTAGGGCTGAACGATTTGGGAAAATAATCTAATTGTGATATTTTTTCCCAAAAATGCGATTTGATATGTGATAAGTTCTTAAGTTCCTCATCTTGTGTATTTTCCAACAAACTCAAGCAATAAATTATTCTATACTGTAACCAATACAATATCAGTCTAAATTAGGGCCTAAGTATTTAAAAAAAAACTATATAATCGTGATGATTTTGACTCGTATTGCAAATTGGATATGAATCGTTGCATTGAAGGGAATGATCATTTTTTATGTCATTCTTATACATAATACGAAAAACTTACAAAAATTAAGCATGACATGTAATGCGTAATATCTCTGCTGCAAAAAAAAGTTTTATCTTATTTTAACACAGATTTAAGGTTAAAAATATTGCAACTTTTGCGATTTGAAAACTGCAGCAGGCCATATTGCGATTTAATCTGATTTTCTATTAATTGCCCAGCCCTATTAGACATGCACAAATCCACTCCAATGCTGTTATTATAAGGTTAGAGTCTATGAGAGAGCTCATACGGTTTCTGTTTAACATCTAAATAACAGGTTCACTCTAATAATCTGCAGAAATGTTCTTTAAAGATAAAACTGTCAACATTGAATGAGCTAGAGCGGATTCGTAAACACACAGTCAGACACGTGGAACAAGTGGACAAGTGGACAGAGTTCAGTGGGACAGACCCAGGGGGGGAGGGGGAGGCTAGCTAAGCAGGCTAACGTTTTCATAAATAAAGTTAGCTTTAGCATATTTACCCGCCGACGCTCGTGCCGCGGACTGATGGAGGAGGTTGGTGGGCGCCATGTTGTTTAGAGCCAGCCTTAAGAACAGCCTCAGAGTCCGCAGGGTTAGTTTGACAGGTTAGTGAATCCTCCTGATAAAAAACTTCCACCAGCCACCGGCAGACAGCAGTCCTCCACGCTTCTTCTACAGTCCTCCCATGACCCCGATACCATGACACACTTCCGGTAGTCCTTCAAAATAAAAGCGTCATCACAGCGCTGCCCAAGCCAGGCTGCTCTAAAACTCTATTTTTCTGTTGATAATAACCAAATAGTAGATAAAAAAACTGTTATAAAATCAGAATCATGGGATTAAAGTCAGAATTTAGATCATTATTAATACAGTTCTGATTATTACCTTAATATAGATATACATAAAAGGGATAAAAAACCAACTCAGCTCAGACAGTCAATGAAACTGTAAAATAAGGCTCAAACTCAGGGCTGACTCATGTCTCAGCATCATCATTATATTTTATTAAAACAAGTCTCAAAATGTCAGTCAACATTTTCTTTATAGCTGATTTTCATCGTCCACACCTGTAGAAAAAACAACCAAATAACCTAGAAAAGACATGAAACCCCAGTCCATCATCCTCAGTCTGCAGAGCTCTGAATCCACATCATTCAGGGGCCCTCTGAGACCACATCATTCGGGGACCCTCTCAATCCACATCATTCATGGGGCCCTCTGAGTCCACATCATTCGAGGGCCCTCTGAATCCACATCAATCAGGGGGCCTCAGTTGTCCATCATGCCTGGTCTGCAAAGATTCGAGTCCACATCATTCAGTCGTCCTGCGGAGCCCCCTTCAGGCTAGACCTCTGTTTCCTCTGGTCCATCTGGCCCATGACTCTGTAGAGCTTTTTCCGTGCCTCCTTCTGCCTCTTCAGCTTGGCCTCCTCCTGTTTCTCCTTCTGCTGCAGGAACTCCTTGTGTTTGGTGTGCTGCACGGCGCGGGCTTTCTTCCTCTTGTGGTTGTGGACCGTGCTCAGAGCGTGGAGCAGCGCTGCCACCTGCAGGACAAGAGGAGAACAACGCTGAGATAAATCGTGTTTGACTGCAGAGTGAAAGGCCAGGGCTTGAGAAAGTTCTGATCTGCAACAAGCTGGGTCTGTAGTCAGTAATTTAATTCATTTATATCAGTCTGACATCTTTTAACAGTGAATCATGGACATTAATAAACCCTGATCATCATTAGAAGGGTATAAATCAGTGTATAATGAACTTCTGCAGGTCCAGGTGTGCTCACCTTCCTCTCGTGGGGTTCTCGGATCACGCTGGGTCTCTGCAGGTCTCGGGGAACATTTCCTTTGGCCTGCTGCTGCTTGGGTTTGCTCTTAAAGGGGAGGGCCTTCTGCAGCTCTTTGGGGATGTGGAGGGGGTTAAAACGCCTTGGAGCACGCACCACCGGCTGCAGAGAAAACAGCGACTTATGAGAAGTACTATCTACACATGCTTAAAATTCGTGGTCATCAATATGTTTAATATTATTGATAACAGTTTTAGAATAATTGTTTCTGTTATTATGATCAAAATTTATCCATAATTTCATCAGGACAGGCACGAGACTAACTCACTCTTAGAAATACAGTCAGACACTGCCAATGTTTCTGTACAATTTAGGCACTGTAGGAGTTTTTCTTCAACTTTTGGCATTTACAACAATAAGGGCCCAGCACTGAGTGACTAGGACAGGTGTTTTTGTATCAGAGTTCAGTACTGACAGATTTGAACAAGAATCATTTTGAAGCTGAATATTCTGGGATTGTGACTTCCATAATCAATAACAGACCAACATTTGTGGACTATCTCCTGTCTGTTAATCTCTCTAACGTTAGCGACCCACTCAGACCACGGCGAGAGTCAGGTGTGTTTCCTGTACCTTATACAGAGAGTCGGCGTTGGGTTTGTTGCGGATGCCGAGCTCGTGTTTGAGCTGTCCAAGCGTCCTCATGCCAGCCCAGCAGTCCTTCTGACCCACAGCGAGCAGCAGGGAGGAGACTGGGTTATAGAGCTGAGGGACCGAGACCGGGAACCAGGACCGCAGGAACACAATGTCTGAATACGACCAGGAAAATAAAAATTACACAAGATTATTAAAGTACTAAAGCAGAGATCATTACTTATCATATAAAGTCTTTACTCAGTGTTTCATTCATTGTGTATTTGTGTTAGAACAATGGAAATCCCTAAAAGTGCTGCTGATGCTGCTACAGGTCATTCAGCATTCCCAAGATCTGCGCCTCTCACCTATCCTGTCTCTGCAGCTGTGCAGCTGAATGAATTAAACTGAATGAGCTGTTATTTACCATCATCTGTTTATTTTATCAGTATCTAGCTGATTCGCCACGTTTCCTCTCCACCTGCCTTTTGTTCTCATGAGTGCATTACCACTGTAATGTAATAGTGAGCTCTGCTCCAAACATGCTGATTAACCCCATACTGACCGCTCATGAGCAGACGGTCCTCAAATGTGGCTCTGTATGCTCCTGTAGGTGAAGACAGAGCTTTCTTTATCTGTCCTCGCACTCCTGACACCGTCCGGACGGAGGCTCCTTCAAACTTTGCCACCTCTAATACCGAGTTAAACATGCCCTAAAAAGACAGACAGAGAAAACAGAGTTAAACATGCCCTAAAAACACAGAGAAAAGAGAGTTAAACATGCCCTAAAAACACAGAGAAAAGAGAGTTAAACATGCCCTAAAAACACAGAGAAAAGAGAGTTAAACATGTCCTAAAAACACAGAGAAAACAGAGTTAAACATGCCCTAAAAACACAGAGAAAAGAGAGTTAAACATGCCCTAGAAAACACAGAGAAAAGAGAGTTAAACATGCCCTAAAAACACAGAGAAAACAGAGTTAAACATGCCCTAAAAACACAGACAGAGAAAACTGAGTTAAACATGCCCTAAAAACACTGACAGGTAGAGAAAATAGAGTTAAACATGCCCTAAAACACAGACAGGTAGAGAAAACAGAGTTAAACATGCCCTAAAAACACAGACAAGTAGAGAAAAACAGAGTTAAACATAAAAACTAAGTTTCACATGTCCTGTAAGCATAAAGAGAGAGCCCTCGTACACTTTAAGTTTCTTTTTCAGTCCAGTTTAGTATAATTCATAGACTAAATAAGCTGTAAAGTCTAAAATGACAGAATTAAACCTTACCTTGATGAAGCAGGTGTTTTTAAAGATCTTGTATGGATAACCAATCAGTTTGAGCTTCTTAACTATGGTCACTGATTTATCTAAATCCAGAATCACTCCTGTGGCTGCAATACGGAAGTTATTCGCCTGAAAGGATAAAACAAGAACAAATATGGAGGTTTAATATCATCCAGAGGATTTTAACAGTGAGACTGCACAACAGAACTCTAGAACATTTACTCTGTTTACTCTGGGAATGTTTCCAAAGCTATCAAACGTCTTTTAATTTACTTCACTTTCAGCTGATTTAAGACAAAACTACACCACAGCAGGTGGGCTTACATCCAAAAATATAGAGCAACGATTACACCAATCTTTAGAAAAAAGGCAAAAGCATGAATTTATGCCAGTAATCAACCGCTTCTGATAGGAGAGTATAACCAGTCAGACATGCCATATTCCACTCTGCCCTCACATATTTACAACAAGCCAACAGCTCAGTGAGTGAGGACGACGAAATAAAACCAAAGAAATCTCTAAAAACTGTTGGATGTAAACCCCCCGTTGAACAGCAGTGAAATCAGACTCACTTTGGTTTCTGCGACAGACTGAACAGCCAGGAAACCCGTACCCTGAGGAGTGATGGGACCTACAGAGACATGGAGATATTATCATCACATAGAATAGCGCTGTCAAAAGAGTAATTAATCAGGATTATCGCACCCTTTTTGTTGCATTTTAAAATTCCTCTATTTTGCATTTAAAACTATTTTTGTGCCACTTTGGATTTCTCTAAAATAAGGGCGAGACTTCCTGTTTGAGTAAATGACCTGAGAAATATGATGGTCAGGGAAGAAACGAGGCTGCTTTTCTTGTGGTGAGGCCCAGTAGGGCAATGTGACGAATGAACCTGAGCATGGTCATCTTTATAAAAACACCTGTCCCACTCTGATGAGGGCTGATGGTCCTAATAAATAAGGCAGTGGAAATCTAAGGAAAGGACTGAGAACCCTCAAACATGACAGAACCAATGGCTCTGTGAGAAAATACTGCTGTAGACACCAACAGGACTGAGGTACAACAGGGAGCAGGCTTGTTTGTTTCTCTGATTTATGAGACTTTTATGAGCTGCAGCAGTTAAATAAAGAAAACGGAAGTATAAACTCTTCTAATGGAGGTAAAACCATGAGTGTGGTACTGAGATAAAGAGAGACTGACCCCAGATGGACGCTCCACAGTGCATGTGCTGTGGCGTGTATTTGAGCAGGCGGTGGCGTCCGTTGTGGTCCTCGATGTGATAAAGAGGGAGGGTCTGAAACCGCCTCCATCCTAACGACAGGATCAGAGGGTCTCTGGTCTTCAGGATCCGGCTGTACCAGCGGTGTTTCTTCAAACGCATCTACACACAAAATACACTTTTTAAATACATGCAATAAATGTTATATGGAGGCGTTTTCAATAGAAATGACCCAGAGTATCAGCAGGTTTGCAGATGCAGCAATAGTGAATTAACTTTTTCCTCCTCTGTCAGCTCTGAATATGTAAATATTCCTCACATTAACATTCATATCTTCTTTATTACCTGCAGGTATCCTACGTTTCCCTCGCTGGAGCCCAGCCCTCCGAGGATGATGGGATACTGGGGGTCAAAGTTGATAACAAACTCACATGGCAGTGAGGAGATCTCTACTCTGACGTACATCCCCGGTCTGAAACCTTCGTACTGAACTCGGGTCTCATCGTCCACGTCCTCAAACTCCGCCCTGTTCAGCTGCATAAATGAATTATAGACGTTATAAATGACTTCTGGTTTTATTTACACTTTACTCAGTGACCCAACTTATTTGGACCTGTAGATGATACAGAGTGTCCTCATCTGTTTCACACTAAGCTGCCTCCATAAATAAATAAAGAATGAAATAAGGATGTCTGGTCTGTTGTACCTCGGCCTGTTTCTGCATTTCCTCCTTCAGGTCGTCGAAGTACGTGGCCTCGCCATCATCATACTCGGCGTCAAAGCGCTCCTTTAGCCGCCGCTTCTTCTCCAGGCGCTTCTTCTTCTGCTGCTCCTCCTGGTCCACCTTCATCAGCCCCTCTGCACCCTCCTCATCACCATCCTCATCCTCATCACCATCTTCATCTTCATTCTCACCGCTCTGCTTCAGACAAAAAAAAATAATCTCAGAGAGGAGAAAACTCAGATTGATGCTACATTAGTAGACTAAACTCTTTAACCTAAAGAACATTTACCCACATTTATGTTTGGACACCAGAGAAAATTAAATCAAACATGCAGCCCTTCTTTAAGAAAGATAAATGCACAGAAATAAAGAAATAAGATGTCAATCATCCATCCAGAGTCTGAATGAAAAGACTACAGAGAAAATATACAGACAAACCATCACATCTATGGGCAATTAAGAGTCACCAATTAACCTAGTGAGCATGTCTTTGTACTGTGGGAGGAAGTCAGAGTATTCAGAGAAACATGCAGACTCCACACAGACAGATCCTGTCTGACGGTGATCCTGGTCTCACTACCAAACATCTCCACATGCATTTAAGAAAAATTGTTTCAATTTCCATACCAGTATGAGGAACAGGTGAATACTGCTAAAAATGTGGGGACTGGTATCAGTGATTACATATGCTGATGCACCAATCCAATACCACTTTGTTTAACGTTATATTTTCTTAATTTTGCTATGCTAAAATTAGCTTTATGAACCAGAAATCAATTCTTCATCTCTTCTCCAGAGCACTGTATACAGGAGCAGGGACCCCTGATAAACCCAGAGAATGGACCCCTGATAAACCCAGAGAATGGACCCTGATAAACCCAGAGAATGGACCCTGATAAACCCAGAGAATGGACCCTGATAAACCCAGAGAATGGACCCCTGATAAACCCGAGAATGGACCCTGATAAACCCAGAGAATGGACCCTGATAATGGACCCTGATAAACCCCAGAGAATGGACCCCTGATGAACCTAGAAAATGGACCCCTGATAAACCCAGAGAATGGACCCCTGATAAACCCAGAGAATGGACCCTGATAAACCCAGAGGATGGACCCTGATAATGGACCCTGATAAACCCAGAGAATGGACCCTGATAAACTCAGAGAATGGACCCTGATAATCCCAGAGAATGGACCCTGATAAACCCAGAGAATGGACCCTGATAAACCCAGAGAATGGACCCTGATAAACCCAGAGAATGGACCCCTGATAAACCCGAGAATGGACCCTGATAAACCCGAGAATGGACCCTGATAAACCCAGAGAATGGACCCCTGATAAACCCGAGAATGGACCCTGATAAACCCAGAGAATGGACCCTGATAATGGACCCTGATAAACCCCAGAGAATGGACCCCTGATGAACCTAGAAAATGGACCCCTGATAAACCCAGAGAATGGACCCCTGATAAACCCAGAGAATGGACCCTGATAAACCCAGAGAATGGACCCTGATAAACCCAGAGAATGGACCCCTGATAAACCCGAGAGAATGGACCCTGATAAACCCAGAGAATTGACCCCTGATAAACCCAGAGGATGGACCCTGATAATGGACCCTGATAAACCCAGAGAATAGACCCTGATAAACTCAGAGAATGGACCCTGATAATCCCAGAGAATGGACCCTGATAAACCCAGAGAATGGACCCTGATAAACCCAGAGAATGGACCCTGATAAACCCAGAGAATGGACCCCTGATAAACCCGAGAATGGACCCTGATAAACCCAGAGAATGGACCCTGATAAACCCAGAGAATGGACCCTGATAAACCCAGAGAATGGGCCCCTGATTAACCCAGAGAATGGACTCCTGATAATTATGGATAATGGGCCCCTGATAAACCCAGAGAATATCCTCTCCCCAGTTGTGTTGGATCAGTAGCATTGGTGCTAACATCCTGGCTAACAGCATCCTTATCTGGGAGCTTAAATGTGTCAAACTATTTCTGGGTTCTGATGCTGAAAATATCTATCTGGGCCCCTGATAATCCCCTGCAACTACTTTCTCCCCCATTTTTGTAATAATTTTTCTATTTTTTCCTGCTAACACATCTTTACCGATCTAAAGCAATTTTTGCTACTTTTAAAATCCCATTTACCAACTTTTCCACCTGTTTAGCCAATTTTAACCCATTTGAATTCTGGTTCAGGACGGGTTCTAAGAAGGCTTCATACTACGGCATAAATAAATGTTAGCTTTGTGAGGATGTCAACCACTTGCAGGCTGTTCCATCATCACGTCCTGTCTGAGCATGCTTTAACATACACATCTTTTTGGAAACGGTCTGAATAGAGCGTAATGGAGACGTGAGAGCCTCCATGTCATTGTTATTTTAATATTCAACAGAAAAAAACTAATCAGCAGGAAAAACTGCACTGAGAGGCATGACCATCCTGTTGGTTGAGCCATGTTCTGAGTTCACTTTAAGGCTAAAATAATGAGCCTGTTTCCACAGCAGTCAGTTCAGAAAGTTTAAGCCTGTACAGGATCAGCTGACAGCCAATGCTCCGGTATCTGAATCAGTATCAGGATTGATAAAACTGGTACTGGAACACTCTACTCTACATTAAAGCTAATCTCTGACCTGTTTAGAGTGGATGTCCAATGATGTCTGGCATTTTTAGAGATTTTTTTAGCATTCAATAGCCTTCTTTTCTGGTCAGAGGGATGAAAACTATGAGTTTAAAGACGTAATAAATGTTTCACTAGACCTTGCTGAGTCTAACGTGGAGAAAGCTACGCGGATGGACCATGTTTACCCTAACCTTCAAATCAGAATCCTTCTGACTCCACAGCGCCACCATGCAGCCTAAACACATAAAAACATTTAAACCTAGAAGAAGAAAGACTGACCTGATCCTGAGCTGTATGGACTGCTCCTGTTTCTAGATCCTCAAAGTCTCCGTAGAGCTCGTCTGAAAGCACAGAGACAGAAACCATCAGCTGTTAGATGGGATAATGTAGAGTTAGAGCTTTAAATAAAACTGAACATCCTCACTTCTGACTCTTCGTCATGATAAACTCTGCAGGATTAATCAGTATGTTAGACAGGATTATTATCCATCAGTCTGTGTTTATGTTGTCGTCTCTCACCGTCTTCTTTTAGCAGTGTCGCAGCGTCCTGTCCCTCCTCCCACTTTCCCGTCACAAAGCAGTCTCTGATGGAGTCCAACATCTACGGGACAAGAACACTTTAGAGTTTATCATAAAGAGAATAAAAACATGTTAAACTCACAGAGACGTCTCTGCAGTCCTACCTCCTCCAGGTCCCAGTCATGTGACGTGTCGGGTTTAAAGCGTGAACAGTCCATGGCGTCTGCTGTGAACTTTTTGTTCTTCTGAGGACGGCTGACCCTGAACAGCCCGCCCAGCTCCTCTTCATCCTCCTCTTCATCACTCTGACCAGCTTCAACCACTGGAAATGAAGATTATATCAGAATATATTAGGGTGCTTCACAACCATCGTACAAGACGCCAAACACCACAAACATACCATCCCCACTGTGAAGCATGGTGGTGGCAGCATCATGCTGTAGGGATGCTTCTCAGCAGCCGACCCAGAAGTAACTGACATTACTTTGTAGAAGTCTCTTATCACTTTCACATTAAGGAGGTGTTTTGTTTTTTGACCAATAATTGGCCATGACTGATTTATAAAACCATTAAAGAGTAACCCCCACGATCATACCTGAGCCGTACACCTGTTTCCTCAGGTTGGGAGCAGCTTCTTGTTGCCGTAGAAAAGCCTGAGATGCTTTCTGCAGCAGATCTTCCTTCCACCTCAGAGAACCTGAGGGGGAAAACCAAACAATGAACCTGTGGAAGATAATTCCATCCTCTCAGAAACATCCTCAGCTGACTGTAGACAGTTTTAGAGGTTTAAGGTCACATGATCCTGATAAGAACCAGAGAAAACCAGGACCCTCTGAGGGGTTTAGAGCTGATGAATCACAGATGGACTGGAATATATTTCTATATTTAGAATATAAATACATATTTGAAAATTATTTACCTTGTTCCTCTTCCTCCTCCTCCCCTCCCTCTGATTCCTCCTCCTCTTCTTCATCCTCCTCATCATCATCACTCTCCTCCTCTGAACAGTTTCCAGAGTCACCTGCTCCCCCGGCCTTTTCCTCTTCATCACTCTCTTCTTCATCATCATCACTCTCCTCCTCATCATCGCTCCTCTCCAGCTCGTCCTCGCTGTCAGCGAACGCCGGCACCTCCAACTTCTCCTCCTCCTCCTTCTTCTGTTTCTTCATCGGAGGAGGAATGTTCTGATCAGTCTGATCAGAGTCAGCTCTCGCTTTCTTCAGAAACACAGACACGTCATCTTCATCACCATCCTCCTCCTCCTCATCATCATCATCGTCTTCACTGTCATCATCTTCATCTTCCTCCTCCTCCTCCTCTCCCTCAGTGAAGACCACCTTCCTCCTCTCTCTCTGGGTGATCGGGTCCAGGACACAAGTCTCCTTAAGCCCCGCCCCCTCTCTGACAAGAGAAGACAGTTAAGATTCTCTTCTTCTATTTGATCAAACAAATTATTAAATCCTCTAACATCCTGATTGATCCCTTCTTTGCTCTCTGATTGGTCAGCCAGCAGACCAATCGATCACAGCGATCCGGTGGGGTTCAGAGGGTTAAAACTAAAGGAGACTGAAGTGAAGGTAAGAAAGTGTTAAACACTTACTCGCTTTCTTCGTCCACCTCTGCTGACTCCAGCGTAGCCGAGCCGCTGAACAGAGACACTTTACTGGACGCCATCTTTTCATCCAGAGTGGCGTGAGTATCGATGAGAGACTGAACGAGCTCTGTGGTTGGACGCTGGTCCTCCTACAGCCAGGATGCAGAAATCATCATAACACCGGGTACAGGAAACAACACAACACCAAAATGATAGAAATTACAAGAAGATTATCAACAGAGTACTAAAAAGCTTAAGATTAAATATATCTAACAAAAACCATCATAACACCGGGTATAAACAACACTGGATTATAGAGAGGAACATAGAAGATAATACACAGGCACTTAAATCCAGGTGAAGGTTCATCACTGAGCATGCTCACCTGAGTCTGATTAACGTGGTTGGCCGGCAGGTCAATATAAACGGCGTCTTTGTCATAAACGACCCCGCCTACCCCCGCCATGGGAGCGTAGAGCAGACGCTCCTTCTCATTCAGGGCTCTTTTCTTCTGAGTGTCAGGAAGTGGACACGGATCAGGCAGGAAGTTAACGTCTGACACCTGGAAGTCTCCAACACCTGGCCGGAGAAATGGCATGTTAAAGTACAGGTGAGGTGGGCGGAGTCAACAGCAGGTATATTTTAGAGTACTGTGAGATGGGCGGTGTCATCAATGACATGTTAGAGAACAGGTGAGGTGGATGGAAGCAATAGCAGTGACATACAAGAGTACAGGTGAGGTAGGCGGCGTCCACATCAACATGTTAGAGTACAGGCGAGTTGGTCGGAGTCATTGGTGACACGTTAGATTATAGGTGAGTGGGGTGCAGTCATCAGCAGGGACATGTTAGAAGCTAGGCGAGGTGGGTGGGGTCTTACCTGGGATGTGCACCTGCCCTTTGTTCTTCATGTATGTCCCTCTCAGGTAGCCGTAGAGTGAAACTGTTCTGTCACACTTGGGGTCAGTCCTGACTCTCTCTGGGTCGGTCAGATCCTCCATACTGGGAGGACAAATAGGAAGTGATGTCATCATCAAATCAATCACTAAACTAATCATTAATATGGATCAGTCTCGGCTGATCACGTACCGATCAGCGAGGACGTAGGGATGCGACGTCTGCCAGACCAGAGGACGAAACTTCATGACTGAGATGAACCGGCCCAGGTTCTTCACCTCCTGAGTCTGATATTCCCCGTAGACCATACCAGACAGGTAGAACAGCTTCGCCCCCTACAGGTGAACAGGTGATACCAGGATTATTACCTGGGATATGATGAAGGTTGAAGAAAATCCCTAAAGTCCTCTGATCTTCTCTTTTCTTTTCTCAGAACCATACTCGAGTACGAGGTTCTCATCTCTGAGTGGAGTCCTAAAGTCCTGTCTCTCTAAACGCTGTGTTGGTGGAGCTACAGGTGAGTTTTACCTGGTAGACCTCAGTCCAGAATCGATGCTTCAGGTTCTTCTTGGTCTTCCTCAGAGTCTTGTTGTTCTTGAAGGAGTCCAGATGAGTCAGCACGCCCATGATCCGAGGAAAACCGTGAACCTGACAGATGTTCAGGAACTCAAACGTCTCCATCTCAAAGCCAAAACTGGCATCAATAAGCATCAACGCCTGGAGAGGGACAATCAGGATTTACTGATCCAGAAATTATTTATTCATTCCAGCTCAAATCAAAAATCAATAATCAATGATCTTCAGAATATGTGTCTATTTAATCTCACATTGCTTTATGTTTGTATCCTTGTCTGCTGCTGTTTCATAGACATTCATTCTTTTTTTCTGCTTCTGTGCTAAAAGATTTAGTAACCAAACATGACGATTACTCTCTGTGTGTGTGAAATAACTACGCTTTATAAACCTGACTATGATTCTCCAGAATTTCAAAATAAAACCACAAAGAAAGTTTTTAACAGCTCAAAACAAATGTGAAAAGGAAAAATGAACTACGTCAATATATTTCACTTCTGTCATAAACATCCTTGTTTACTGACCAGATCAGCGACTTTGGCAAGGTCAATCATGGTGTTGATGTCATTGTTACACTCCATGAAGGTCAGACGGCGTTTCTTACCTGAAATAAAACAATAATCAATAATCAAAGAATAAAATCTGCAGAGGTTAAGATTTAAGTACAAGTAGAGACATGCTATGACCTGTTAATGATGCTCTGTTTTATTCACTTTTAAAGTTTTATACTCAGTTTGTCCATGTATTTGTTCACTTCAAAAGTTTATTTATTTATTTATTTATATTTCTATCAATTTTACAGTTTTTCTTGTCATTTAAGAAAAAGAAACTGAGGGCAAACATCAGGTTAGATCACATGACCATGCCTCTAGACTCACCTGTCCACTATAGACTCACCTGTCCACTATAGACTCACATGTCCACTCCTCTAGACTCACATGTCCACTCCTCTAGACTCACCTGTCCACTCCTCTAGACTCACCTGACCACTCCTCTAGACTCACCTGTCCACTCCTCTAGACTCACCTGACCACTCCTCTAGACTCACCTGTCCACTCCTCTAGACTCACCCGTCCACTCCTCTAGACTCACCCGTCCACTCCTCTAGACTCACCCGTCCACTCCTCTAGACTCACCCGTCCACTCCTCTAGACTCACCTGTCCACTCCTCTAGACTCACCCGTCCACTCCTCTAGACTCACATGTCCACTCCTCTAGACTCACCTGTCCACTCCTCTAGACTCACCTGTCCACTCCTCTAGACTCACATGTCCACTCCTCTAGACTCACCTGTCCACTCCTCTAGACTCACCTGTCCACTCCTCTAGACTCACCTGACCACTCCTCTAGACTCACCTGTCCACTCCTCTAGACTCACCCGTCCACTCCTCTAGACTCACCTGTCCACTCCTCTAGACTCACCCGTCCACTCCTCTAGACTCACATGTCCACTCCTCTAGACTCACCTGCTACAATGGTCACCGGTCCGTGAATCTCTCCAAGCTTCTGTCTGGTGAAGTTTTTGATCAGGCAGCGGATCAGGGTGGTTTTTCCCACCTTTGGGGGTCCAACCACAACGATGACGATAGGAGGGGGTTCAAGAGGAGTCCGATCCACCAAAGGGATGTGGTGTTTCTTTGCTTTGATGTCCTGAGACCTAAAATACAGATCCAGGAGACAGAGTATATCACTTATAGTCAAATTTACTAGAACATGGTGTTTTTCTTAATATTTGGAAATGTCTCGAATATTATGACCAAAAATTACTGATAAATCTGAGAGAACTGTTTGAACCAGTGGTTCTCAACCAGTCCAGCCTCAGGACCCACCATCAACTCTTCAGTGAGAGATCCTGACCTACATTTCTGATATTCTTTGATGTACTGGTTTTATTTAAGATAATATGTGTGATCATAGATTGGACCTTATATGGTACAAAACCAAACAATTCAATCTAGGTGGACAGAATAAGGATGTTTTTTAAGAGTTTAACATTTATGACCGCTGAGAAGAGGCTCTGCGACCCCCTTTAGGACCCCAGGGATGTATGATGTTGTATTGTGTTTGAAATACCTCCTGGCATTGGTGTGGCTAACATCAGAGAGAATAATGCAGATATTTAACAACCAGCCCTGACCTGTGGAAGGTCTTTGCCATCCGAACAGCTGACTGAACGGCGAAGGCTTTGGGGTTTCGTCTGCGATCATCTTCTTCTGTGGTGCCTCCCTGCTTCCTGAGTTTCTTCTTCTCTGCTTTGGGCCCGCTGTGTTTCTGCTGATGCTTCTTCTGCTTCTTCACCTTCCCGTCCATCCTGTAACCTGAGGAATAAACACCTTTAACAGGGTGAAGGTTCACTGGACAGACTTCTACCTACACTCTGGATTTTATCTATTTTAACAACAGAAACCAGACTAACAGTGAGATTTACAGAGCAGTGAACAGACCCATGAGGATTACCACACAGTCACAGCTTGCAACATTAAAGATCCACGTTTCACATCCCTGCTGGTCCGTCTTTATGTTTAACCAGCTAATTCCAGTCACAACGATCTGATGGTTCATCTCTGTGTGTTAAAGTACAGATGTTTAACTGTCCAACAAACCAGAGGACAGAAAAAAGAACCCCAACATCATCAAAAAACCATATTTACTAACAGAGAGATGAGGCCACAGTGAAAGTCAGAGCTCACACTGATGTTTAGAGCAATACCACTGACTTTAACACTTCTATCAGTGTTAGACTCAAACACTGGGGACATTTTCTCTCATGTCTGACCATGAAAACTACTCAGAGTTTGTCTAGCAGGTGGAAAAATATCTCTTCATTCAAACAAAATTTAAGTGTGACTGATGAAAACATTAAACTGATATCTGTTAATGCTGCATTTAAATATCAGAAAATTAAAATTAAAAATTAAAATTAAACTGTAATTATCAGCAAAAATCCAGAATCAACCATCCCTATATTATTATCAAAAGACTGAGAGAATCTGGAGTATCATTATGTTTGGTGCTGTTGTTATTGTTATGTGTTTGCATGTTTGTTCATTTTATCACTTTTAAAAGTGTTTAATTTAATTTCACGTTTGTTTAACTTACTAAACCACGAACAGAAATATGCTCTTACATTAGAGAATGATTTTAGTCCTGATTTCAGTCCTATTTAAACGTGCTGGTAGAGTAAACAGTAGGGGTTTCGGATCATCTCCATCTTTATGCGTTTATCAGTAGGAACAGTCGTTAGCATTAGCCATTAGCTCATCATGGCTCCGTGCTTAAATCAGCTCTAATTATTAAAACCTTAAACTAATAAATTTAAATTACCTGGGCTTAAATCCGGATCCCCCACAGCCTCTTCTCCTCTCACATGTGTTTCTGACCCGACCCGGAAGTTTACTGAGGAGTCACTTCGCAGTAAAACGGAGTAGAAACAGAGAGCAGAGATAAAAGGTTCCGCTTTCTGCTCCTGCGCCCCCTGCTGTCTACAAGCGTCTCTACAGCTGCAGTGACACTTTTACACCACTAGATGGCGCCAATAGACAACATTCCTGCTCAGATCATTGCAGCTGCACAGCTCTGACCTATCTGAAGATGCTCTATATGGACAAAAGTATTTGGCCACACCTGTAGATACTGAACTCGTGTTTCTAGCAGACCCACAGGTGTACAGAATCATCTCCTATCCATGCAGTCTCATACATCTGTGATCCTAAATGGGTCGTTCTGAAGAGCTCAGTGACTTCAAGTGTGGTGCTGTGATGAACTTACACTGAGCTCCTGAATGTCCCACAACCTACAAGACTCTAGCAGTATCAATAAGCTCAGATGTTATTGATTATCAGTTCAAGAACCTTGATCTCACTCCTTAATAACCAGATCAATCTCCATCCTTCATGATGCATAAATGAAAGGGTTTGATAGGATAACAAACATGTTTATTATCTTTTAAATCTCAGCATCTCCATCCTCAACCCCTCCCCCCTTTTCCTCTCATCCTCATTATCGGCCCCGCTGCGTCTCCTCATGACTCTCGTCTTCCTTTGAACCCTTTCTCTGCCTCATGGAGGGCTCTTTACCTCCTCTGATGATCCATTCACACCTTTATATTAACCAGATTATTACTCTAATAATCAGCTGGTGTTTTATGTCTGTGATTTAACCTCCACCTGACTGAAAACAGCCATCATAGAACTCAAACACTGAGAAATGACTGTCATGATACAGTATTTTATTTGATCTACAGTAGATGTTATTTCTACTCTACATTAAAACAATTCCCTTCTTGCCTTAAAGATTCCATGTTTTTAAGCTTATAAAACTTTCCACCTTGCCTTTAAAGATGTGTAATTTTTTAAGCTAAAGAAACATTCCCTCCTTGCCTTTAAAAATGATGTCATCCTTTTACACTCAAAAACATTCCCTCCTTTTCAATCAAAATGTGATAGATTTTTACGCTTATAAAGCATTCCCTCCTTCCCTTTAAAGATGATGTCATGTTTTTTTTTTTTTTTTTGGCCTTTTCATGCCTTTATTAGATAGAGGAAGGACAGTGTATAGACTTGGATACAGGGAAGAGAGTGGGGAGAGACATGCGGTAAAGGGCCGCCCATGTACATGTGTAGCGCCTTAAACCACTCGACCAGCTACGCTCCCATGATGTCATGTTTTTAAGCTTATAAAAAATTCCCTCCGTCCCTTTAAAAATGATGTCATGTGTTTATTCTATCTTGCCCTCAAAGAGGATGTCGTGTTTTTAAGCTTATAAAACATTTAATCTTGCCTTTAAAAAAGATTTCATCCTTTTTAAACTTATAAAACATTCCCTCCTTGCCCTGAAAGATGATGTCATATTTTTAAACTTATAAAACATTCCCTCCTTGCCCTTAAAGATGATGTCATATTTTTAAACTTACAAAACATTCCCTCCTTGCCCTTAAAGATGATGTAATGTTTTTAAACTTATAAAATATTCCCTCCTTGCCCTTAAAGATGATGTCATGTTTTTAAACTTATAAAACATTCCCTCCTTGCATTTAAAGATGATGTCATCCTTTTAAACTTATAAAACATTCCCTCCTTGCCCTTAAAGATGATGTCATGTTTTTAAACTTATAAAACATTCCCTCCTTGCATTTAAAGATGATGTCATCCTTTTAAACTTATAAAACATTCCATCTTGCCTTTAAAGATGATGTTGTTTTTTTTTTTAGCTTATAAAACATTCCATCCTTGCCTTTGCCATTCTGGCCAGTCTAGACCTCCAGTTGTCAGTCCAGTTCAACCAGTGCTCCACAGACTTACTGTGTTAGTGGTAGATCAGTGTGTCCATTTACCATGTTTGACATGAAGGAGAAAAGCTGTTAAAGAGGCTCAGCTGGCCTCGTAGCTGGTGTCTAACTGGGTTCCATTCTGTCCCATCAACATGTAGAGATCCCTAACCAGAGTAAGAGAGCTACAGACATGATGAATGGCTGTTAGAATCAGAGGAGGGACAGGGAGTTCTGATTTAAGGTCAGCTCTGATCGTTAAAGAAGAGTACAGAGAGACTAATGAGACATCAGCTGGTACCTGAAGGCCTCGCTGATCTGTGATTCTCCTGCAGCTCAGTTTAATAGTAAACTTTAGCTCACAGCATGGATGGATTTTAGTTTAAACCGTGATGATAATGATTACTGTTGGAGGGGCTGTTGTGTGTGAATAATTCTCTAAATGTTAGTTTAGTTTACATCTCAGTGGTTCACGACTCCACAGGGAGCTTTAAAAACATAGAAAAACACACTTTAGCTTTTTCCCTCTCATATGAGACATCCAGGGTAAAACATGACTTTACCCCTACAGGCCAGCATAACCAGCACTTGTTAGTGGATCTGTACGTTATTTATGATTAAATATTCTAATATTGGATTGGATGAGGAGGATGCTCATAAAATCTAAAGTAGCTCCATAAAATCTGATTTATTCTCTGACATGTCTGGGTTTCAAACATCCGCTGACGGTCTGAGAGTCTGCAGGGTGAGAACCAGGATGGAGAAAGGAAACTAGATTACACAGAAAACAGAAAAGGTCCATGTTTAGATGACAGCAGTGTGATAGTGGCATATACCATCCACAAAACTACCTGGAAATGCTGAACAGTTTGATTTTTGGATGAAGACTGAGCAAAACAAAACCATGAAAAACAAGATTGTAGAGAATAGTTAACTCTTTCTGACTTATAGTGAGGCTAAATTAGGTTTCATCTTCAGTTGAGGGTTGTGGTCTAAAGTCGTCTGGGCTGAGCTGTGAGACTCCTCTCCAGTTTCTATCAGAGCACTGAGAAGACACTGAGAAGGAAAATGAAGATCCTGCTAAAACCATGGAGTGTGGAACTGGAGCCATATCCTGGATCTCCACCCTAAAGTTGCTCTTAGATGTACACTGACCATGCTAGTATCTTCTGACTAACATCCACTGGACAGTGAGTCTGGTAGGTTCTCTCTGAGGGTTTATGGAGAATCAAAGAGGCTGAGCTCTTCCTCCTATAACCCCCAGGACTAAAACCCTGACGGCCTGATACCAGGCTGATGGTGGGAATACACTGAGAGAGAGAGGGGCAGGCATTAATAATGGAGCCGAAAACAGAAGATAGATGAGGGTTATTGTCCTGTTTGACCTGTACAGATGCTCTGATTGGTTGCTTTTATTTACTGGAGTGTTTTTGAGGTAAAACGCTGGTGTGATGAGGCAGAACTCGCTCATCTATCACTGCTGCTGCTGTAACGCTCATATAAACTCTCATCTCTCAAATCTGAGGGCAAATGGTCTCTGAACTACTGCAGCTCTGACTTTAATACTCGGGTCACAAAATAAAAACCTTTCAGACTAATCCTTTCCTGTGTTTACTATGTCCAGTCTTTAAAACAAGTCAAAGAGGTGGAATGTCCTGGTAAGATCAGATTCATGGAAGAGGAAGAGCAGCTCTGCCGTCCACAGACAGTTAGTGAGTCTGAGCGTGCCTGACCCCCAGAACTACTTTGTTTTACTACGGTGGTCAGTGTTTTTACAGCCAACCAATTTTTCAAATGAGAAATCCAAAATCAAGAACCAAACAGTTTCCATACGTCTGTTTAAAAACAGGAAAATCAAACATATAAGGCCTGCTCTCGGCCCTTTAATGCATTTAATGTAAAACTGGGCAGGAAATCAAAGAACACATTTTTGTTTTCCAAAAAGATTCAATTCATATTTTAGCTTTTCTTGTGTTCTGATCGATTAAGGAAGAAAAAGAGTGGCTATTTAGCAGGGGGAAAAAAACCTAGAGGGAAAAACACAGAAAAAAGTTACATTATTGTTGTGTAACATTCTTTTTCACTATCACTGAAGCAAGAGGAGAAAACCTAGAGGACATATATGAAAAATAATGTTACACCACTGGTGATGTAACATTCTTTTTCACAATCACTGGAGCAAGAGGAGAAAACCTAAAGGACATATATGAAAAATAATGTTACACCACTGGTGAAGTAATGTCCTTTTCTCACATCACTAGAGCAGGAGGAAAAACAGCCATAAGACACTAATGAAAAAAGGAATGTTACACCCCTGGTGATGTAACATTCATTTTCACAATCACTGGAGCAAGAGGAGAAAACCTAAATGACATATGAAAAAGAATGTTATACCACTGGTGATGTAACATTCGTTTTTTACAGTCACGACTGCAGGAGTACACAAACCCATTGGACACAAATGAAAAAAGCAATGTAACAGTCTTGGTGATATAACATTCTTTTTTTCGCAATAGGATAGCAGGAGGACAAACCCTATTGGGAAAATGTGAAAAACAGAATGTTCCACCAATGGGGATGGAGCATTATATTTCTCAAAATCACTGCAGCAGGAGGAAAGAAAACATTGGTCATATATAAAAAAATGGAATGTTACTAAACTACTGCAGCAAGAGGGAAAACACATAGGACATACATAAAGTAATGTTACATCACTGGTGATGTAACATTCTATTTTCACAGTCACAGCAGCAGGAGGAAAAAAATAATCTGACATATATTAAAACAGGAATGTTACAACAGTGGTGATGGAACATTCTTTTTTTTTCACAACCACTGCAAAAAAGGACAACATCCCACTGGACACATATGAAAAAATGAATGATACATCACTGGTGATGTAACATTCTTTTTTTCACATTCACTGCAGCAGAACGACAAAACCTACAGGAAAAATATGAGATGACCAATGTTGCACCACTGATGATGTAACATTCTTTTTCCCAATTCACTGCACCAAGAGGAAAAAGCCATAGGACACATTTGATAAAAAGAAATGTTACACCACTGGTGATGGAACATTCTTTTTCACAATCACTGCAGCAGAAGGAAAGAACCCAAAAGACGTATCTGAAAAGTGGAATGTTACACCACTGGTAATGTAAAACTCTTTTTTTCACGATAACTTCAGCATGAGAACAACTTCCCATAGGACACATTATTAAAAAAGGAATGTTACATCACTGGTGACTTAATATTTTTTTAACATTACTGCAGCAGGTGAAAAGACCTACAGAAAATATATGGATGCACCAATGCACCACTCTAACCGACATCTGCAGGAGTGTTAGAGGCCAAAGTCATGCTTCTGTCATGAATTTTAGGTTGTGATTTCTCCTTGAGGGGGTGTTGATTTGTCCTGAGGTTGGACAGGTTGCTCTACATGACGTCATGATCTTTGAAAGAAATTATAAAAAGTTTGATAAAAGTAAAAGTTTGTCTTCAGGAGAGCTCGGATCATCTTGACCATCACACCCCCACCCCTGCAGTCTGCTGGGGGCTGATCCTGATGTGGGGGTAGGACTGTATGTATTTGGCTGTGTGTTTTTGTGTCTCAGAGGCAGGAAGGGCCCCCCTCCCCCATGGTCCCTGGCCCCCCCGGTCAGAGCCTTTGTCCCATGATGATGTATGAGACAGCCTCTCCCCTGGAGTACGGCAGGAACACGACAGCCCAGCAACAACGCCGTCCCATAATGGAGACTGATGGGACGGCACCCACTACCACCACTTTGTTCACGACTAAGATTGAGTTGGCGGGACACGGCGGGGTCCAACAGGGCCCTCAGACAACTCTGAGAGGAGCCCTCGTAGGAAGTGAGTCAACCTGAGGCAGCTCACGTCTGTCTGCCGTGCTGGGGCCTGCCACGGCCTGACGGCTGGATGGACAGACGGATGACGTACGAGGGGATGGAGGGTAGAGGAATGGACGGGGAGCGGTGAGATGACGGGGCATCCTGGTCCTCTGGTTCCTGTTGGACATTCCTGAAATGACTGAAAGCGAACGCCGCCACTTGGAGAATTCACCCAAGGTGTCAGCTGAGGTTTGATTCCTGTGACGAGACGTTGGAGAAGGACGGCTGAAGAACTAAGGAAATGAGCCTCTATCATCCCCAAAGAGAGCAGAAACCAGGGGCCATCAGGAGGAAAATAAAGAGCCTACATTGGCCCCAGAAAGAGCGAAAACCAGGGGCCAAGAGGAGGAAAATAAAAAGCCTACACTGGCCCCAGAGAAAGCAGAAACCAGGGGCCATATGGAGATAAGTGAAGGGCCCACATCGACCACAAAGAGAGCAGAAACCAGGGGCCATGAGGAGGAAAATAAAGAGCCTACATTGGCCCCAGAAAGAGCAGAAAATCGGGGCGAAGAGGAGGAAATTTAAGGTCCTACATCGGCCCAAAAAAGTCCAGAAACCAGGGGCCGTCCGGAGGAAATTAAAGAGCCTACATCGGCCCCAGAGAGAGCAGAAACCAGGGGCCATCAGGAGGAACATAAAGAGCCTACACTGGCCCCAGAGAGAGCAGAAACCAGGGGCCATCAGGAGGAACATAAAGAGCCTACACTGGCCCCAGAGAGAGCAGAAACCAGGGGCCATCAAGAGGAACATAAAGAGCCTACACTGGCCCCAGAGACCAGAAACCAGGGGCCTTCCGGAGGAACATAAAGAGCCTACACTGGCCCCAGAGAGAGCAGAAACCAGGGGCCATCAGGAGGAACATAAAGAGCCTACACTGGCCCCAGAGAGAGCAGAAACCAGGGGCCATCAGGAGGAACATAAAGAGCCTACACTGGCCCCAGAGAGAGCAGAAACCAGGGGCCATCAGGAGGAACATAAAGAGCCTACACTGGCCCCAGAGAGAGCAGAAACCAGGGGCCATCAGGAGGAACATAAAGAGCCTACACTGGCCCCAGAGAGAGCAGAAACCAGGGGCCATCAGGAGGAACATAAAGAGCCTACACTCGCCTCGGAGAGCAGAAACCAGGGGCCATCAGGAGGAACATAAAGAGCCTACACTGGCCCCAGAGAGAGCAGAAACCAGGGGCCATCAAGAGGAACATAAAGAGCCTACACTGGCCCCAGAGAGAGCAGAAACCAGGGGCCATCAGGAGGAACATAAAGAGCCTACACTGGCCCCAGAGAGAGCAGAAACCAGGGGCCATCAGGAGGAACATAAAGAGCCTACATCATGATCTCAGAACATTCAGGCGTTCTCTAGAGTGTCACAACAGTAAAGGCTCCACAGAGTTGTTAAATATGATAATGTTGACAAAGAAGATGGTGATGATGAGGAGGATAATGATGAAGACGATGTTGGTGTACTGAAGGTGAAAATGAGGACAGAGAGAGAAAAACCAGGAAGTGACAGGGATGAGCTGAATGACTTTAAAAGCTTTGGTGTGACTCAGACAGGAAACAGATATTCTGTTCTGTAGAGGTGGAGCCTCATTTATTAGACTGATAATAGAAAAAACACGTGAATAATATCTGTGAATAAACAGAGAGATGAAGACAAGCTAGCAGAGGGAGAGAGCATCTGCATGAATCACCTCTGGACAACATAAGAACACACAAAAACACAAATACACACAAAAACACACAAAAACAACACCAACACCATGCCACACACAGCCAGATGTTAACACAGTATTATAGACCAGAGCTGTTTATTAACATGGACATTAAAAACCTTAAAGACAGAAATAAAACTAATAATGAAAAATTCTTGATTCAACATTAAAAGGTGGAGTGTTTGGATCTGGATTTCTCCTACGTGAAATGTTCTAGCGGTCCCGTTATTCCAGCCCAGCTAACCCTGAGCTCTTCTGCGCACACCATCATTCCACCAACTGGAGGCCCAGGAGCCAAATCAGGGCCCCCACAGCTTCACATCTGGCCCCCAGAATATTCATTAATGTGCTCGAAAAAATGTTGCAATCATGGTATCTTTTCTTTCTTTGCTTTTCAATCCCTACAGATATTAGAGTGACCCAGTGTTAATTTTGGCAGCTATTTTAATTTTAGTCACATTTTAGTTGTTTCTACCCTTTTTAGTTTGCTCTAGCTTTTGTCTGCAAAAACTCAAAACATTTCAGTCTAGTTTTAGTCCATAAAAAGTCTTCACATTTTAGTCTTTACTTTTAGTCCAGGTATTTATTTTCTTGCTTAAATCTGGTACCAAATCATGATAGTGTGTTCTCTGCACTCTTCTAAACCTGGGGTCCCTGCTTTCTACAGCTGAGAGGCAAAACAGATACAGATGCATGGTTTTTTTTTTGACAGATTTACCCACCGTGGAGAAATATTACAGATTTGAATGTTTGACAAAACTACATGACATTTTAGATCGCTTTCATATTAGGCCCGGTTGTTTCGAACCGTGCCGCGGTGCGATTCCTCCCTTTTCCCCCCGCTGGCTTGCTTTCACACCAGCAGCATCGATCCGTGCCCGGGCCCACTTGCGTATTTACTACTATTACTCAGTCTGAAACAGCAGGTGGTGGTATGCACGTATCTGGTTTACAACCCCGCCAAGGAGGACAGAGAAGAAGAAGCTACCATGGCAACCACTCGGGTCATGACCTGAGCGAAGATTGTTTTTGTTATGACCCGACAAAAAGTCCATCCTGCAGCCATGGATAATTGAAAACACTTTTAAGATGTCAGCAACGTTGGTCTTCGTATCTGCACATCTACTACAGCTCAGAGGATTAAATGGGCGAGCGCTGCAAGGATACAGTGGTTTTCGAGGTGATAGGAGACTTTTTCCCCGTTTACACAACGTTTTTGAGTGAAAACGCAAAAGTTTTGTAGCGTTTTGGCTGTCCGTTTACACGGCAATGGCGTTTTGGTGCCTGAAAACAGAACTTTTTAAAAAAGGGCTCCAGAGTGGAAGCTTTTCAAAATGCCCCCATCTCCATCTCCATGTAAACAGGGAAACCGGCGCTTTCTGAAAACGAACATGTGCACTGTGGTTGCAGTAAATATCCATGCGCGAGTAGGCTTATGACGCATGCGCGGATGGGGAGCCCAAAGCAAAGATGGCCGACACCAGTATACTGTTCGTGCTCCTCACTCTTTTGAATTCAACTGTACTTCTCCAGCAAAGTGTTGATTTACTTCAACATCACTTGGATCAGCGGAGACGTATTTCATGCCTGCACCAGATTCTGACTCGACCCATACGCCCTTCGATGACATATTCGACAGAGCCTGGTGCAGGCACGAAAATCACACTGCCATCTACTGGCCTGGCATGTATACTACACTGATTTTGGTGTTTCCCGCAGTCTTGTGTAAACAGAGATCATTTTGAAAACGTTGCCCTTTTTGGAAATGAAAATGGAAAATGAAGCAAAACACTGTCATTCAAACAAGGCCTTTTCTTGCCTTTGCACCTCCTCTCACTGACTCCAACTTGTGTTCATCTGTAAGGTGAGTCACAGCCCATATATGTCAATTCACAGTCCATTCTTGACCAATTCTTACTGTTTTCCGTGTCAACTAAACATTTGAGGTGCTTTGAGAGTTTTTCACTGCCTGAGAATGAAAACTAAAGACCAGTTTCCTTCATGTGTTTTTCACCAATCAGCATATTCACATCATGTGATAGTGGCACATTACAGTTTCATATTTAGGCTGCAATATGTTAGTTAGACCAAAATGTTTATTTAAAGTAGCATGTTTATTCACACAGTGTCTGCAGAGATGTTCACATCTGCCTTTGTTCACATATTTCATAGTGGGTCCTGAACCCCCGGGGGGTCAGGGCCAAGCTGGGGGGGGGGGGGTCATGTAAATTTAAAATCTACATTTCTATGCAAATCTTATAAGAAAAATTATACCAAAAGACATGAAATGCCATGAAGAGATATAAAGAGGGAGATTTTTTAAATGCAGGAGGTTTGCAGCGGTGCACAGAAAGTTATTAAATGTTAGTTGACCACATAAACCATGGTCTAAAACCATCTTAGTCTTCTATAATAAGCCACTAAAGTCAGCAGATTCTAACCGTTATTCATAGACTTTGATCAGAGCTGCAGAGACGTATGGAGCCGTTATTTGACCTTAAATGGAGCGATAGACACGTTTCTTCGTATTGATCAGTTAGCGTCGGTCTCTGATATAAACAAACTCGGTGTGGTTGTCAGGAGGGGAATCCACACTGAGAAGGAGGAAGTGAAAGCGAGCGGCTCATAGGTCATGGACCATCAGTCCATGACTGTTTCAGAGCAGATTCTGAAAGTCATGCTGCTAAATTTAAAATCTTACAATTCCAACATTTCATGACTTTTAAAACTGCGGGTTCATTGTGAGAAACTCAGCGTGGGTGCAGACGCTGCACGGGACACAAACCAACAGCGTTATTAAATGTAAAGTAGGCTGGACTGCAAAAAAACCCCTCTTTTTCTAGTGATTGCACTTTTTGTAAACAAAATCATCTGAAAGGTCCAGAGACAGATGTTACTACAAGATATAAAATCCCTGCAAATGGAGCAAGCTCTGCTTCCAGAGTGTCTTTAAACAAAAAGCACTAAATGCTGAAATAATTAGAATATTCAGATCGTCATAAAAGAAGATTAGGGTCAATGAAAAAATGAGGGCATTTTTTTTAACTCTTAGATTAAAAACAGAATTCTGTCTTTAAATGGCCCTAATCCTCCTCCGTACGTATCTGACCCAAAATCAGCGTCATGGTCTTGATGTGTCCCCAGTTTAAGTCTGACTAGATGGTTTTAGATTGGCTGACATTTTAAAAGAGTTTAGATCAGTGATACTCAACGTGTCTCTTGAGCCACATGTGGCTCTTTTATGTCTAAATTTGAAATATTACTCCCTCATTAGGCAGTTTATTTATACAGAAGGCTTTGTCAAAATCAATTGTCAACCTTAATTTTTTGCCTGTAAATTTTCATTGCCCTTGTTGCCATTTTTCCAATTTTTTTATTTCTTTTGCCACTTTTATTCAATTTGTCCTTCTTTTAGCCAATTTTTGCCCCTTTAATCCTGTTTTTGATATTAGCAATTTTCCCCTTTTTCACCATTTTTTAAAAGGAGCCCGGCATGATCAGACAAGTTCATCTACTTGAGTAACTTTTCGTATCTCTCATGTGTATATTGAACTAAAAAGACTCGCTAGATGTGCTAAATATCTGCATTTTGAGTACATTTGAGCTCATAAACTCACCTGGAGGCCGCCATGTTTTGGTGCACTCTGGTAGTGTGACGTCAGAGTGGCGTACGCAGTAACCGGTTTTTTATACAGTTTTGCTGCTTGCAGCTGCTGCTGCCATCACAGCTTTCATACCAGTCTGAGTTTGTCTCCCTGCTGTCAAAGCTCTGTCATTCCTCCTCAGTTTTACCTCAGTAAACTTCCCTACAAGTGACTGATTCAGTGTATAGTGGAAGCATACCAGGAGCTTTTCAAAATAAAAGCATTATGTACAAATAAAGAGAGTTTCTGCAAAGAAATGCTAGAGTGGGCTTTTACTTTGAAAACCGGAAGTGCTTTGGTACTGTGTTTATCTTTACCTGCTAGACTTTGCACCGTGAGGAAACAGAAAGCGTTAATGAAGCAGCAGATTCTGATGTGAAAAGAATTCCTGTGTAATAATCTGTGCATGGTGTAAATCTGATGTTTAGAGCTTTACGTTTCCTGCTGCAGGAACGCAACAGCTCCCCCTGAATTCATGCTCCAAAGATCTGCAAGGACAAACACCAGGTAAAATCACACATGCAGGTCAACCTGCAAATGTGGAAGTTTGGAGGACGATGCCTTTTGCAGCATTTATTTCCATCTAAATGTGTATTTCATGTTTTTAGGAGGAGACCTGGTCAGCACTGAGGTGGTAAGATCCCAGTCAGATCTGTGATACCAGTCGTTACTGAACTTTCAAACTTCTCTGGTCGTTCCTTCAGGATCTAAAAAGCAGAACTTAGAGATGGTGAAGTCCCTCTGATCATAAACATGATGAAACTTTGACATTTAACTCCAGCGCTGTTGTAACTCTTGGTTATGATGCATGTTGGTCTGCGGTGCCCGGCCCCACTGAGGGAACTTCTCTGACCATTAAACGCCTCACACCGTGTTGTAACACGCCATGGGCCCACACGCCGCCGCCTCTGTGTTGACTGTTAGAGACTCAGTGAGGTGGAAATATTGGTTATAGATCTGTTCTGGTCTCGTTGGTTCCTCTGATAACACCGGCTCGTCTCTGCTAAATGACGGATCATTCCTCTGTACGCACCGAGACGACCAATTCATCAGCACTCCCTCTCTGCGTGTCTAAGATAGATGTGACGGTAGAGAAAAACAGGCTAGAATCTACTCCATTTACTCTCTCATCCTCTGTAGAGAAGGGTTAGAGCTGCACAGGTCTGAGAATAGAGAGTCTGGATCAGGAACTCTTCAGGATGAGGAGGGCGAAGATTATAAACCAAAGAATGAAGACATGACTGTCCAGGTTATACACACACAGAGGCAATAACATTAAAAGTGTTTCAGCAGGACGATGCTAAATCACATACCACATCCATCACAGCAGCAAGCAGGAGAGTCCAGGTCTTGAACTGGTCTGCCTGCAGTCCAGACCTTTCACCAGGAGAAAACATTTGGAGCATCAGAAAAGGAAAAATCCAACAAAGAAGACCCAGGACTCTTGGGCAGCTAATCCAACATCAGACAAGAATGGGACAACTCCCCTCTCTCAAAACTCTATCAGCTGGTCTCCTCACTCCACAGACGTTTGCAGACTGTTGTTAAAGAAGAGGGGATGCTACACACTGTAAACATGGCCCTGTCCATACTTTTTGAGATGTGTTGCTGCCATCAAATTCAAAATGAGCTTATATTTTCCCTGAAATGGCAAAAGGTCTCAGTTTAATGTCTGGAATGTTGTTTATGTTCTTTTATGAATCAGATGGGTTTATGAGATTTAACAATCATTGACTTCTGTTTTTATTTACATTTTACACCATGTCCCAATTTTTTTGGAATGAGGGTTGTAGTGAACCAAACAGCAGGGCCAGATGGGCGTAAAAAGTATAGCCCTGAGCATAAGCAGTCAAATCTACTCTCCCATATCCAGAATGTGCATGTCCTCCTCCATGGCTCTGGTCCTCCATGATTCAGGTCTCTCCATGGCTCTGGTCCTCCATGATTCAGGTCTCTCCATGGCTCTGGTCCTCCATGATTCAGGTCCTGAGGGTGGACCTGGTCCTCCATGGTTCAGGTCCTGAGGGTAGACCTGTTGACTCATTCAAGGTGGTTCAGTAATAATTGAAATTTAGATTGCTAACCCGTTTTTCTCCATGAACTGGTGTAAACTCTCCTGGCTCGCTGCGGTGAGGGCGTCGGAGCATCCTGAGTTTAAGTTTGATGGAACAATATTGTCTGATTGTGCCTTCACTGAGGACAACATTGTTAGTGTGACATCTTATTAGCATCTTCTGACATAAAGCCAACATTATTCTCTGCTGCTTAAAATGTGCATGACTGACATTTCACCGGAGTCACGGCCGCTTCATCAGAGCGTCCTCAGAGCTGCCGCCAAGGACGCTGAATAGACCGAGTCATCGACGGCATGGACGCCATCTGCATAAACATGCATGCAAACATGCTGTATATGTGTTTGATATGGGAGCCGAGGTGTGCACACCTGCAAAGGAGCACAGGTGAGCATGCTGCATGTTCATCCTTACATGCACATTCACATATGAAGGGATGAATTAATCACCAGAGCATGCAGTCATGCAGACATTCCTCTGTCTGTATAATCAGCATATTGAGACAATGCTAACAGCTGCTTATGGATCACTCAGCCAGCGCTCACTGTGCTCTTTGTGTCGGTCTGAATGTGCCGCCTGTTCTCCGTCTTCACAGTTGTCTTTATTTGAGGATGTGACTGAGAACATGAGCTCTCTGTATCGTTGCCCCCCGTGGCCTCGGTGAATCAGGCCATCGCTGAGAATGAAGCCCACTCCACCGTCTGCCCGTCAAAGAGTGCTAACATCAGCGGCCAAACATACGAATTCATCAGCATGCTGGAAAAATGTCTGCATAAATCGAGAGAAATCAGGGGAGACAAAGCCACGCTAATGTTTGTTCTCTCTGATATAAACACTGAGAGTCTGTACCATAAACCTCAGATGGAAATGTTGGCTCTGCATGAGTCTATAGACAGTTGTTCGGAGTATGATCTAAAAACATGAAGCTCATCAACATGCAGTCATTATTACTGTTTACTCAGAGAGGAGCAGCTGCTTAAGGCCACATTTATGCAGGAACAATTCACTGAAAACACAATCCCTCCTTTCTGTGTAAAGTCACCTTAGATCTGAGAATAAGGGCTTTAAATAAAAATTCTGCCATTAATGAAAGGAAAAGCTGTTAACATAAAGATAAAAAAGTACAGACAAGCCAGTAAAATGAAATAAAAAAGAACTGTGCAGAACTCTGAGTCACGTTTAGGCTGGAACTGAGGCCTTAGTAAGGCATTTTATGGTGGAAAGCACATCTTAGGGCACTATTGGGCAGAAAGGAGGATTGACAAAACCCAGTACATGCTCTGGATGTCCTTACACATCACCATGGGCATGGGGGACAAAAGCTGCAGGAAAAATAACCAAGTCCCCATATTAAGGGTGGAGTAGGGGGTGGATGTAATGCTGCGTTCGATTGTACTCGGAACTCTAATAAATCCGACCTTCAAATCGGAAAAGTGCAATAGAACGGCCCTTGAGCTTGGGACTGTGACTCGGGAATTCAGGTAGGATCCAAGCAGCCGGAGTTGGTCAGAATGACGTAGCAAAATGGCGTCACACACCGTGAGAGTCACTTTCTCCTCAACTTTAACTTTTATGTGTCGTCTAATTTAGCATTTGTGTTACTACAGTACAGGCCTCTGCACAGCTGGCTTTGATGCCCGTATAAGTCCAATGATGCATGCATGATTCTCCTCGCTGGTGTTTTCAAGTCATACTTACAGCATATGACGTTTCTCTTTCTCTCTCTCCCTCAAGTAGCTAATATATTTCCCCAACAATAATTTTAGATCCTCGAAAAACATCAAAACAAACATCAGCTTACTGCGGCCGGCCAAGTTTTCCAAGCTAATGCAATTAAAAGCATTTACCTCTGAAGTCAAAATTTCCGACCCGGATCTTTCCAAGTTCCGAGTACAATAATCACAGCCGCCCCTGGCCAAAGTGAGGCCCTTAGCAGACTCTGATATGAGGGCCCCCAACACGCCCCACGAGATATCTTTAAGGGTTAATTACTAATGTGTGATGGCCAGGTAAAGTTTAGGTTTGACCAACGTTGTATATGCATAACCTGGGTCATATTTATCATGCAAACACATGAAATGAATGGTGTTGTTACCACTCAGTGACTGGCAGTCACCCTGTGGTACCCAGCCTACCAATCACAGGGCTGGACGTCTGTGCTATATTCACGTGTTTACATACGGTGCTTTCACTACCAAACTAAGCTGTAGTTGATGCTTTTTCTCTGCATCATTCTGGCTAACAGGCCTGTCTATGATCAGAACCAAAACAAGGCTACATCATCTTTACTGTCCCACAGTGATCGGTGTGTACTGGGCTCTTCATCCATGCTGCAGCCATAGACAACATTTAACAACAGTGATGTTTAGTGATGCTTAGTGATGTCTCTAAGCAACACGCCGTCATCTCCCTGAGAGCATCAGCCTCATTAGACCCCTGTCTTTGAGTCTCCCTCACATAATAAAATACAAATACACTGCTGAATGTGACCACCAACATATCCTTTTACTCCGAGTACGCCTGTTTGAGGAGGTGAGTCAGGCCGTGTTGTAGCGTGATTGTGACACGGTGACTCACTGCCTGTTTTGTTGTCTTCTTAACCATCCTCACTTCCTGCTTGTGGAGCACGGAGCGTCTGATTGGTCGACACCTGACTGATTGACGGAGACATGTGTTAGCAATTCATTCACAACATCAGCTCCACTTCACAGACGGTAATCTGACCCAGATTAACTCTGAGATTTATGACTGTATGATCGTTCAGCTGGTCTACCTCCACCTCTCATAATAAAGAGAAATTTGGGAGCTGTATCTAGGAAGAAATATTGTTGTTTGAATCTTGATGATAACAGCTCACTAAAATCAAACATGCACTACTACTATGAATATGATTATATGGCGTTAGAGTCCAGCTTGTTGTCAGTTATTTCTGTCCTAAACAGCTTTAATCAGCTAATTAACTCCAAACACCTGCAAAGGTTTCCTGAGCCTTTATTCTCTCTATCTAGTTCAGTTCACACAACCACAGTCATGGGGAAGACTGCTGACTGGACAATTGTGAAAATGATAATCCCTGGCAGCCTCCAGCAGGGGGTAAGCCACAAGAGGTCATTGCTGAATGGTCAGACTGATCTCAGAGGCTGTTCCAAAGCATGCTCATGGAGGGTAAGCCACAAGAGGTCATTGCTGAATGGTCAGACTGATCTCAGAGGCTGTTCCAAAGCATGCTCATGGAGGGTAAGCCTCAGAAGGCCATTGCTGAATGGTCAGACTGATCTCAGAAGCTGTTCCAAAGCATGCTCATGGAGGGTAAGCCTCAGAAGGCCATTGCTGAATGGTCAGACTGATCTCAGAGGCTGTTCCAAAGCATGTTCATGGAGGGTAAGCCTCAGAAGGTCAATGCTGACTGGTCAGACTGATCTCATAGGCTGTTCCAAAGCATGTTCATGGAGGGTAAGCCTCAGAAGGCCATTGCTGAATGGTCAGACTGATCTCAGAGGCTGTTCCAAAGCATGCTCATGGAGGGTAAGCCTCAGAAGGCCATTGCTGAATGGTCAGACTGATCTCAGAGGCTGTCTCAAAGCATGCTCGTGGAGGGTAAGCCACAGAAGGTCAATGCTGAATAGACTGTTTTCAGAGGCTGTTCCAAAGCAGACTGATGGAGTGCATTTCCAGCAAGCATTTTTATGTCTAAAGTTGGAAAAAGTACCAAAGTAACCAGCCTTTACCTTTCTATTTTCTGTTGGGGTTCTGAGCGTAGCTATCTGGTATTCAAGGGTGGAGCTAAACTCATTGTACTCTGTTGATTGGTCAAGAGAGTTATCACGTTCAGTGTGTCCTCTTGTGACAAGAGGAAGAACAGAAAGCACAAAATGCTTAATGTCCTGTGTTGTTGCAGGTTGTTTGCTGTGTCACGTTCTTCATTGAATTTATTGCCTGGTTAGGGTTAGGGTTAGACTAATGGTGATGTGTTAGGGTTAGACTAATGGTGACATGTGTTAGGGTAAGGGTTAGGGTTAGGGTTAGACTAATGGTGACATGTGTTAGGGTAAGGGTTAGGGTTAGGAGTTAGGGTTAGGGTTAGACTAATGGTGACATGTGTTAGGGTTAGACTAATGGTGACATGTGTTAGGGTTAGACTAATGGTGACATGTGTTAGGGTAAGGGTTAGGGTTAGGGGTTAGGGTTAGGGTTAGACTAATGGTGACATGTGTTAGGGTTAGACTAATGGTGACATGTGTTAGGGTAAGGGTTAGGGTTAGGGGTTAGGGTTAGGGTTAGAATAATGGTGACATGGCTGTCCCCATCCAGCTGACATCCTAGTCTAAGGCTTAGACTGGCTGTGGATTAGTTCCCATGTTAATGACTCTCATGTTTTAATGGTCAATAAAACTGTTTTATTAAGATCCAGCCAGTAAACCTGCAGAACAGCTAAAACCACACCCGGTACATCAAACAGATGCTAAAGTAAAGAGTGCTGCATATTTTATTGGTGTTATTAGGACGTTAAGTGGAGTACACTCCTCGCTTTTCTTTAAAATGAAACCATGCATGCGTGCTGTTAAAGTTCCCTCCTCTCCCTGCATGTACTCAAACATTTCTGTGTGTTAAATGACACGGCCATCTCTGCCTACATACTCACACGTCTGTAATGCTGGAGTGGACGTTAAAATGGAACCACTAGAGGACGCTGTCTCTCGCCGTGGTAGCTGCTCCGTTCATCCTCCACCTAGCTGATCCATGACAGAGCAAATCCCTCTGTTTTAGTCAGTCTGCAGATCCACAGAACGCGCTCCGGTCCATCTATGACACATGACTGCCACTAGATACATGCAGATCTATCTGCTGCCAAAATGTGTCAATCCACATAGAGCAGATCAACCAAAACAGGAGGAAGAATATGCAAAGCATCCAGTCAGCCTAAATGCACAGACTCCTGGTATTACTCAGTATATCAACGTTACGTCTCACCCTGTGGAACAGACTACAGGTCAGCCGTCAGTCAGTGGGAACTTAATGCCATGGACGTTTTAGATGGAAAACCACAGAGTTTTACATGAAACCACACATCAATCATAAAAAATAACCTTTAAACCTTCCTAGAGAGGCATATTAATGTGTTTACATATCATTCCTGTATGAACTCATAGCTCTGCTGTGATCATGTGATCTCTCATCTCCAGCAGCTCTGATCTGTATGCCGCTCCAGAAACCCTTCCAGTGAGTGAAGGTATGCACGATAAGTCAGAGCAAACCACAGCACGCCAGGAACACGGCACAGGTGGAGTATGTGGAATTTGAGGGTTATTTTTAAAAACATACAATCTATGTAAAGGGAGATTTTGTAAAAAAAAAAAAAAAAAAAAATGGTGAGTTGCATAAACATTTTTTAAAAAGATAAAAAGAATAATATAATAAAAATCATAACAATGACGACAACAACAACAACAACTATAATAATAATAATAATAATAATAATAATAATAATAATATGACGATGATGATGATGGTGATTATTATTATTATTATTATTATCAATTGTATTATTATTATTATCATTATAGTAAAATAACTCTGGAGCTTCTAAAATTGTTTTTGTGTTTCATGAAATGTTTTTACTTTGGAGAAATGTGTTTATGAAAAGGTTAGATATAAATTTAGATAAGGTAAGATAAGGTTAAATACTATTAAGATATTTAATTGTCATTGTATACATTATAACCATATCTTTCTGTTGTGAATCAGCCCAGCAGCAGACTAGATCAGAGTTGAAAATACAAAAATTTTGAATGAAATCAGATAAATGAGACAAAATCTAGGAATCTCAAACAAAGCCTGGTTTATATAAAGGAGATATATAATCTCAAAGTCACTGTGTTGCAACAGGTCAAAGTGAGTTTCACAAAATGTTTTTGTATTTGACCTCAGGGCCACCGTATTTAGGTGGGAATGGTGCTCTATAGATAAACTTCTTGCCTTGCTGATGTGTTTGTTTAAGGATGAATAAATGGGAATATGAAAATAAAATCCATGGTGGTATTTACTGCAGGTTTGAAAGGAAAGTTATGCTGTCTCTTTTAATTATTCTTTATCAACCATATAGTTACTGTGCACACCCATTATACTACAAATGATGCATATTACATTAAATCATATATTATGTTATATTATATTCTATTATATTGCATCTTAACATATGAGTTACACATGCTTTTTTCTATTGTTCTATAAATATTAAAATGTGATATTAATATTCATACAACATTACCAGACTGTCCTGTTTATCTGTATATCTTTATATTATGTCCATATCTTGTTCCTGTAAATGTATATAACATCCTTTTTGGACTATTTTTGCTCCATCCATGTTCATGTGTATATAATTGGCTACTGATAAGTCTAACATGTCACTTTAATTGCTTTAGCCTGCACAGAATGTCAACTGTAGTTAAATCCTGTGCACATTTAATTTTATTTAGTTTATTTATGTTTCTTATTAAATTCTTATCTTAAAATAAAGAACAACAATCAGAGTTTGATGGTCAGTCAGAAGTCAACATTAATGCTCTTTAATAATATGACACTAAAAGTCTGAGTTCAGCCCTCACGTTCTCATGGAGGGAGGTTTGGGGGAGGATTGGGGGTAGATTTGGGGGACGATGGGGGAGGTTTGGGGGAGGATTGGGCAGGTTTGGGGGAGGATGGAGGATGATTTTGGGGGGCTGCAGGATAGAGGAGGTGCAGGATGTGGGAGGGCTGCAGGGAGTTCAATGCCCTGCCTGGCCTTCCCCTCTTCAACTCTGATCCACCCTGAGGAATTCTGGGAAATGTAGTGTCAGTGAAATGTAGAGTCTCATCCTGTTTGTAGCTAAAGTCACTTTAATGTAAGCTACAGAGCTACATCATCACACACGTGTTTAATTTCTAATTATTTATTATATGTAAAGCATAGATTATGAGGGTTACCTGGACTGGACTGAAGGGGGGCTTTGTAAGAACTGCATATCCCATGCTGCTTTGAGTATTTTGCGCATGCTCCGTGAGTGTGGGGTACCGAGAAGGCGAGTCTGTGGAAAATGACTGGAGGGAGGCTGTTATCTGATGCTAATTTTACTCTTTATCACCATGAAACGTCTTTTATGTTTAGTAAAGTCGAGTTTTTGTCTGTTTTAGAGACGTACCGAGCATCAGTGAATGATTCCCGCTGACTGTGGAGGGTTTTATTGACGTAAGTAACGGTTAGACTCGGAGCCGTTAGTTTTTTCAGGATGCCGCGAGACAACAAGACCCCCCTGATCCAGAAGATCGCCAAACAGGCCTACATCACCTTCAAAGGCTGCAAAACGAACGGGAATAACGGGCAGAACAACGTGGGACCCGACAGACACTCCGAACTCATCTCTCTAGTGACTGCCATCAGAGCCGCGGACCTCAAAATCCCACCCCGGAAAGCCAAGCCGAGCCCCGGGGCAGCGGGCCCCCAGAACCCCCCGGTCAGCTACATGCACATCACGGAGACGGAGGTGTTCAGCATGGGGGTATTTCTGCTGAGGGAGGGGGCCTCCATCCCTCTGCACGACCACCCGGGGATGAACGGGATGCTCAAGGTGTCTACGTTTATCTAAGCATCACTGGTGTTATGGTGTAAAGAGTTACCGTGTTAACTGATGACTTGAGCCCAATGTGTCCGTGGTTGTGCAAAGTAGGGCTGGGAAATATGTCACGTCTTTAAGATTTACATCAGAGTTTAGAACAATATCATATAGTTAAAGATGGCATTGATTTGAGGAGATTGTTACAAGTCAGTTTCCAAAAAAACTGGGATGCTGTGTAAAATATAACTAAAAAAAGAAGTCCATGATTGTCACTTCTCATAAACGTATATTTTATTCACTATAGAGCATAAATAACATATCAAATGTTGAGACATTTGACCATTTCATGAAAATATAAGCCCATTTTGAGCATTTTAGCAGCAACATGTCTCAAAAAAGTAGGGACAGGGTCATGTTTACCAGTGGTACCTGTCACAAAAGTAGAGTTCAGACCCCCAATAATGGGCAATATCTTGTTTTTAATCATGAAAAAATTGCAGATAAACTCCTCCATGCTGCCTAAATTGCACAAATACATTGGTAACATTTAGGAAAGTGGTTGGAAATGGTGAGAAGAGACCCTGATTGGTGCTTCAGCTGTTACCAGAAAGTACAGAATCCTAATTAATGATCAGTCATTTTCATAATGGAGTGATCAGGTGTAATATGCATACAAATATTGGAACATTTGGTTAAACCGGTGAGGATCTTGCCAGTTCTCCTAATGCTGCCACATTTTTGTGCAATTTAGAGAGTGGATAGGAGTTTGACTGCAGTTTTTTTTGTTGCAGTAAAAAAAAGATGTCAGTATTGAATGATATTTACTGCACATTTAACATGAACTAAACATGAACTATAGTGTTAATCACTATATCTCTTTATAAATATGTCATATATCTTCAAGCAGTCCAGTTTGTGTCACTAAGGATGGCTGCAGAGACGTTTGTGCAGACATCCAAGCAGTAGCAGATCAAATGCCAAATCTGTGCAATTACAGAAAAAAGAAAAAGATGGGAACCACCAGAGAAACATCCACAGGAAAAAATTAAACTGGTTTGTCCTGATTTTTACACACCTGAGCTATCAGGTAAAGGTGGAGTGTGGGAACACAAACAAGACTGGAGTTTTCTGAAGCAAGCAGACTAGACCAGGGGTTCTCAACCTTTTCAGCCCATGACCCCCAAAATAAAGGTGCCCGAGACCGGGGACCCCCACTGTACCAGAAGGTGGTTGGAAACAGCCTTGCAAAGTTGGGAATAGTCTTGTGCAGACATGGCTGCCCATAAGGGGGGATAATTGGGAGAGCTTTTTGGGACCCAGCCAAACTGGGCACCTATAGAGATCAGCAAAATCATGGTGTGACATCCATATTTTATATTTAACCTCAAAAATTATCACTCGTGTCAAAGAAGCTAATGTTGTTTTCATCTTTCTATAGTAAATAGCCTTCTTTGAAGGGAAATCCCTTAATTAATATGAATTACAAATTGCTAAAATTGGTTAATAATGCCAAAAAATGTTGGAAAAGATGGTGAAATTGCATTTTAAAAGTAGCAGAAATGGGTTAGAAGTGGTAATGATTAGATAAAAATGTCAAAATAACCCAAAAATGGTGGTAAAAAGGAGTTAAAAAGTGTTTGAAGTCACTTTAAATTGGAAAAATGGGTGGAAATGAGGTGAAATAGGATGAAAAATGGATATAAACTGGCAGGAAAGAAACTAACTGAGAAAGGAAAAAAATAGGCAGATATTGGCAGAAATTGGTTAAACCAGCAAAAATGGGCATATCAGATAGTGAAATGTGGATAAAATGGGACAAATTGGATGTAGAAATTGGTATAAAGGGGTTAATAGTGGCAATAATGGGTCAACAGAGGCAACATTAGGCTTAAGTGGCAAGAACTGGTTTAGAAGTGGCAAAACAGGTAGAAAAAAAGTGTTGGAAAGGGTTTAAAATTGACAAAAATAGGTGTCAAATGCTAAAATAAATGTGTTCAAATTGGTGGGGAAAAGAGATGAAAAGGGCTTAAAATCTGGCAGAATTGTTGTGAAGTGACAACAGTGTAATTTCAAAAATAATCTTAGTTTTTCAGGGAATATGGAGAGTGTCTCCTAACCCTCAAGAGGGTCCCCCCCCCAAGGTTGAGAACCACTGGACTAGACCACTTGGTGGAAACAAAGCGTCAGAATCCTCTTAAAATACATTTTTAGCTCTTGGGTAGAAATAAGACAACCACAGATGCATTTAGATGGAAGTCACCAGTTGACACTGTCACGGTTTAAACCATAACACTGGGTGGTAGAGTGTCACAACAACATCGTTATAAACTCTGATGTGATTCTAGTAAAATCAGACTATATTGATTCCTGTTTGAAACCACAGCTACTAAAATACAAATTATAATCATAGACGGTCAGTATTGGGTCATTTAGAGTTTTTATTGTCACAGATTTCAGACAGACGCCTGTTTCCTGTCCAAATTGCACAAAAACATTGGTGATGTTGTTGTCCCATAAAGCGAGTGTCTGCTCTGTTAGAGGAATCAGAGCAACTTTAATGTTTTGTTTTTGAGATTCTAAAAGGTCGAAGGAAATATCAGTATCTGGGGAACATCCCTTTAATCAACAGAACGAGAAGACTGCAGAAGTTGCACAAAAACATTGTCAACATTTAGACTAGTGGGCGGAGTCAGAGAGGAGGAGTAGGTGTGGAGATTACCAAGATAACCTCTGTGTGTTTCCTGTGTGGCCTTCAGGTGCTGTATGGAAAGGTGAGCGTCCGCTGCTTCGACACGTTGGACGACCAGCTGTCAGTCAGTCCGCCTCAGTTTGACCCGCCCCTTGCTCCTCATCAAATGGCATTGGTCCGGCGCTCCGTGCTCCGCTCGGTGGCGGAGTACTCGGAAACCTCGGGGCCGTGCCTCCTCACTCCTCTGAGGGATAACCTCCATCAGATCGACGCTGTGGACGGGCCCGCCGCCTTCCTGGACATCCTTGCTCCTCCATACAACCCCGACGACGGGCGGGATTGTCACTACTACAGAGTCCTGCACGCCAACGGGGAGGGGCCGGAGGAGGAGAAGGAGGGGGCATGGTTGCTAGAGGTCCCTCAGCCTGAGGACTTCTGGTGTGGTGGGGAGGCGTACCCAGGTCCGGTGGTCTCTGTCTGATCAGAGCGAAGAGATGGACAGCAGTAATGGGATTCATCCAATCACAGGGGGAGGGCTCTGATCTGCCCCGCCCCCTACAGGACAGCCAATCACTTCAAAGGGGAGAAACGTTGCGCTCAGGGACGCTTCAGCAGAACTTACAGGATAACCATAAGGACAACCACGAACGTCTCGGGGAAACAGAAGGCATTCCTCTCTGCAGACGGTCTCTGACTGTGACGGTCTGAACGTTCTCCTCGCTGGTTCTCCTTTTAGAACTTCCCACATCCCCTGCCAGTCTGGATACCAAAGTTGGACTCTAGGGCGGGGCAATACGGCTGTTAAAGTCTCAGTAAAGCTCACATCTCAACATTTCAAACACTTAAAACAACGCGACTGTCGGCAGTTTGTCCTCGAGGTTCAGACGTTTGTCTCTGGTTTTAGTGGGACAGAAATCTGCTCGAAATGCTGAATTTTTTAAAGCTCAAAGCTGCTATCTGATTGGCTGTTAATCCATCCATCATTGATTAGACTATCCAGGGCTGATCACTGTTATTGATCTAAAATAATCAGGACTGAGCTGCCGTATCTCCCTCCCCTGCAGTCTCTGTTCCTTCTGCCTTCTGTGTGATTATTGAATGTAAACTTCTTAAAGAGTGACTTTTCTCTTCTTCACTTGTTTCTTTTCTAAAGTGCACACACTACCTTATATATTCACTTTAATTTTATGTTTGTGTTCCACTCATTCCAGCTCTTTCTCAGGTCTGATGAAATGATTTTTATTTAATATCCAGAGGTTTAAATGATGAATAGGAGCAAAAAGACGAGTGGATACTGCAGCAGCCGCAGCGTTACAGAAGGATCACTCTAGAGATGGAGTTTCTGTTCTGTTTTTAGGATTTTCTGGTGAATTATCAGTGATCAGAGCAGTGTATTTAAGGAGAAGTAGACACAAAATACAAGTTAAAGGAAGTTTGGCTTCAGAAAAAAATAAGTAGAGGGAATGATAAAACTGTAACAAGGAGAGGGAGAAAATTCTCAGAAAGCTCTAAAACAATGAGTCAAATCTGTGTAGAGGCTACCTTAAATCTTAGAGGCACAGACAGTGCAGGGTGCAAAAATGGAAGGACAAATCTATTATTTTAGCATCGGCATCTGGAGATATTAATCCTGTTGACAGATGTGAACCTGAGAGGAAATAATGTAGCATGAATTGGTAACCTTGCAAAGCAGATGGATTCGCCCATTTCCGTGTTTGTTACTGGCGAATCCATCTTGCAAAGCTCCCATCTGAACCCTTTAGGCCCAGTTAGAAAGTGACAGGACCAATCAGGAGTAAGAGACAGTACTTTCGGGTGTGGCAGTGTTGTGACGTAAGCAAGCGGCAACAAGAGGCCAGTGCAATTATGGCAGAAGACTTTAGCGGGTATGCTGCTAAAGCGCCAGTTTTATCAGAACTTGACAACATTTCTTCGTTAAAAGAAGAACAAAGAACAGCAGTGAGTTGTTTTCTTTTCAAAAACCACAAAAGTCGTGTACTGACATGTCTACATGTCACCACGCCATGTGTTTTGTTGCTCTGATTGGCCCATAGAGATGTGGCAGAACGTTCATCCAATCACCCTCTGAGTTTTTTTTTCAAAGGCTCTGCCTTTTCCCAAACACCGTCTATGGGAGGTTAACCAGATGGATGTGTGAAACAAATCCATCTGGCGTGTCAGGTTATGAAAACACTGGTTTAGAAAAACCAGACTGATCCTTTAGAGATATAAAAACAAATGTTTAAATGTTTCTGATCTTATTTTAGCTTTGATAATGGCCCAGGTTGATGGGATCAATCAGGATAAAAAGACTAAAAAAAAACTATTGAAGCTGTAAGGTTGGCTAATGTTTATGATGCCACATATTTGAAATGTGATCACTCAGATTTTACTTTAATGATCAAAATTAACTAGGGATGCAGGATATTTTCCATCTGGTATCTGTATCAGCAGATATCAGCTTAAGAAGGCAAATATCAGCATTGGAAGATATCAAAATTTCAGCCAGTATTTACATCCAATATTTTGCCTGTGTATTTCAGCATTGACTGTAAACTTTGTCCATGTATACTAATACTAATAAATTTGTGGAGCTTTAGGCTGAACCAACAGACCAATGTCAGCTGAGGTCTTTTTATTTATCTACCCTCATTCTTTTAACTTTAAAGTGTTTTGAAGGACTAAAGTTTGTTTCCTTGGTCATCCTCAAACCTTAAAGTGTGTCCAAAAGGACTGAAATTTCTTGTCCAAAAAGAAAAATAAATAATGGTATTGGCTAAAATGAATCTGTAAATATCGGATATTGGCAAAAATCCAATATCCCATATCCCTAAAATTCACCTAAATGACCAAAGCCGTTGTAAAACACTACATCTACAGTCTTATTCTTCTCTCCAGCTTCACCAAGTTTAAAAATGATGCCAATGTTTCTGTGCAATTCATACAGTGTGAAAGCTTGTCTCCAATCTTTAATGACTAGAAACATACATTTCCCAGTATTTGGGTTCTACTCCTTTAGGTTTCGTCTCTGTGGAAAACCATATTTGGGTTAATTTACTCCAGTCTGTTGTTTAAATTCACAACTGCTTCTCTGCTCACTTCTCTGTACCTGATGTAGCTCCTTTAACACTTACCTGTGCTACCTGTTGTCCCTGCCCTCCTTTAACCTCATATATCAGAAACACACCTGTATGACGATGATTGTGTTACTCCGATGATGGTGAATGTATCTACGACAATAAAATATGTCCGATTTATCATAGAACAGCTCCTGATTCTGTTTTATGGTGTGTCTTTCATTATACTGTTTTTATTCAGGTCTGACTGTAAGGTTAGGTTTAGGGATCAAGGGTTAGGTTTAGGGATCAAGGGTTAGGATCAAGTGTGAGGATCAGTATCAATGACCTGAAACCAGCTATAAGGTAGCAAGTAATACAGCACTGGGTAGACAATGGGATCTGACTGAAGGACTGGAGATCAACATCCCGACAGTCTCAATGTACTCCCACTCACAGTCACAGTGGAGTCTTTGTTTAGGGAGCTTCATCTCCCTGTTAGTTATGTTAGAGGAGATCTGATTCTCTTTTTATGAGCAGTCCAGTCACTGCCACTTTTTCAGTGAAACTCCTCAGAGTACAGAACACAATGAGGCATTCCTGCACGGCCTACGTGTGATTTACTGATACTATCTGTGCAGGTAGTTGACAGTGATCAGAAAACAGCGTAGGGCTTATGCAGACTACAGTGTCCTGATTTCTTTTGGAGTTTTCTAGGAAGCAAAAATTGGGTTCCTGTAAACCTGGTCTTCTTAAGTCAGGTTTTGTTGTTTACATGTCCAAGTCAGCTGTTCCTCCCAACATTGACTCTAAAATGATGCAGTCACGGAGAGCAAGAGGACAGAGGATGTCCACAATGTCTGCAGGGTTTAGATCCCAGAAAAACCCAGACTGAAGGAGAGGGGGATCATGAAACCAAGCCTCAAAGGGTTAACAGAGCTGGACCTGAGTGTCAGAGATCATTCTAGATCCTTCTGGCTGATGATGTTTAACACAGAGCTGATATTCACTCAGCTCAGTCTTATTAAACATCATTATCCTCCATTTTTACATTCAAGTCTACCAGATCAGAGGAGACTCTATGGGACAACGAGGGGTTTTAGTCTGCAGACGATATGGGAGATATGAACCAGTCTGTACTTCCCCTCTGAACATCAGTGGGTTAACTGTAGACTATATATGTCTGTGGAAATGTTCTCATGTTTGCATCCAAACATGACAGGACACATAAAAGAAGAGAACAAGAAGTCAATCTGATCTAAAGCTCGGTTGTATTTTACATTAATGATCCATTTAGGTTGTTAAGTTAAAGAGAAACCTCTTTAGTCCATGGTCCATACTCCATGGACCATTTATGTAGAGTATGGACCTGTGGACTAAAGAAGGATTGTTAATGTGGGGTATAAACCAGTAGACTCTACATTTACAATCCTTCTTTAGTCCACAGTTCCATACTCTAGACTAATGGATCTTCTTCAGTCCACAGTTCCATACTCTACACTAATGGATCTTCTTTAGTCCACGGTTCCATACTCTACACTAGCAGATCTTCTTTAGTCCACGGTTCCATACTCTACATTAACAGATCTTCTTCAGTCCACGGTTCCATACTCTACACTAACGGATCTTCTTTAGTCCACGATTCCATACTGTGCATTAACAGATCTTTAGTCCATGGTTCCATGCTCTAAATTAGTAGATCTTCTTTAGTCCACGGTTCCATACTTTACATTAACAGATCCTCTTCAGTCCACGGTTCCATACTCTACATTAACAGATCTTTAGTCCACGGTTCCATACTCTACATTAACAGATCCTCTTCAGTCCACGGGTCCATACTCTACATTAACAGATCCTCTTCAGTCCACGGTTCCATACTCTACATTAACAGATCTTTAGTCCACGGTTCCATACTCTACATTAACAGATCCTCTTCAGTCCACGGCTCCATACTCTACATTAACAGATCTTCTTTAGTCCACGGTTCCATACTCTATGTTAACGGATCTTCTTTAGTCCACAGTTCCATACTCTACATTAACAGATCCTCTTCAGTCCACGGTTCCATACTCTACATTAACAGATCCTCTTCAGTCCACGGTTCCATACTCTACATTAACAGATCCTCTTCAGTCCATGGTTCCATGCTCTAAATTAGTAGATCTTCTTTAGTCCACGGTTCCATACTCTACATTAACAGATCCTCTTCAGTCCACGGTTCCATACTCTACATTAACAGATCTTCTTTAGTCCACGGTTCCATACTCTACATTAACAGATCCTCTTCAGTCAACGGTTCCATACTCTATATTAACATATCTTCTTTAGTCCATGGTTCCATACTCTACATTAACGGATCTTCTTTAGTCCACAGTTCCATACTCTACATTAACGGATCCTCTTCAGTCAACGGTTCCATACTCTACATTAACAGATCCTCTTCAGTCCATGGTTCCATACTCTACACTAACGGATCTTCTTTAGTCCACGGTTCCATACTCTACATTAACAGATCTTCTTCAGCCCACGGTTCCATACTCTACACTAACGGATCTTCTTTAGTCCACGGGTCCATTTTGTGCATTAATAGATCTTTAGTCCACGGTTCCATACTCCACATTAACAGATCTTTAGTCCACGGTTCCATACTCTACATTAACAGATCTTCTTTAGTCCACGGTTCCATACTCTACATTAACAGATCCTCTTCAGTCCACGGCTCCATACTCTACATTAACAGATCTTCTTTAGTCCACGGTTCCATACTCTACATTAACGGATCTTCTTTAGTCCACAGTTCCATACTCTACATTAACAGATCCTCTTCAGCCCACGGTTCCATGCTCTAAATTAGTAGATCTTCTTTAGTCCACGGTTCCATACTGTGCATTAACAGATCTTTAGTCCATGGTTCCATACTTTACATTAACAGATCCTCTTCAGTCCACGGTTCCATACTCTACATTAACAGATCTTTAGTCCACGGTTCCATACTCTACATTAACAGATCCTCTTCAGTCCACGGGTCCATACTCTACATTAACAGATCCTCTTCAGTCCACGGTTCCATACTCTACATTAACAGATCTTTAGTCCACGGTTCCATACTCTACATTAACAGATCCTCTTCAGTCCACGGCTCCATACTCTACATTAACAGATCTTCTTTAGTCCACGGTTCCATACTCTATGTTAACGGATCTTCTTTAGTCCACAGTTCCATACTCTACATTAACAGATCCTCTTCAGTCCACGGTTCCATACTCTACATTAACAGATCCTCTTCAGTCCACGGTTCCATACTCTACATTAACAGATCTTTAGTCCACGGTTCCATACTCTACATTAACAGATCCTCTTCAGTCCACGGTTCCATACTCTAGAGTAACCGATCTTCTTTAGTCCACGGTTCCAAACTCTACATTAACAGATCTTCTTTAGTCCACGGTTCCATACTCTACATTAACAGATCCTCTTCAGTCCACGGTTCCATACTCTATATTAACATATCTTCTTTAGTCCACGGTTCCATACTCTACACTAACGGATCTTCTTTAGTCCACGGTTCCATACTCTACATTAACAGATCCTCTTCAGTCCACGGTTCCATACTCTACATTAACAGATCCTCTTCAGTCCATGGTTCCATACTCTACACTAACGGATCTTCTTTAGTCCACGGTTCCATACTCTACATTAACAGATCTTCTTCAGCCCACGGTTCCATACTCTACACTAACGGATCTTCTTTAGTCCACGGGTCCATTTTGTGCATTAATAGATCTTTAGTCCACGGTTCCATACTCCACATTAACAGATCTTTAGTCCACGGTTCCATACTCTACATTAACAGATCTTCTTTAGTCCACGGTTCCATACTCTACATTAACAGATCCTCTTCAGTCCACGGCTCCATACTCTACATTAACAGATCTTCTTTAGTCCACGGTTCCATACTCTACATTAACGGATCTTCTTTAATCCACAGTTCCATACTCTACATTAACAGATCCTCTTCAGCCCACGGTTCCATGCTCTAAATTAACAGATCCTTAGTCCACGGTTCCATACTCTACATTAACAGATCTTTTTTAGTCCACGGTTCCATACTCTACATTAACAGATCTTTAGTCCACGGTTCCATACTCTACATTAACAGATCTTTAGTCCACGGTTCCATACTCTACACTAACGGATCTTCTTTAGTCCACGGTTCCATACTCTACATTAACAGATCTTTAGTCCACGGTTCCATACTCTACATTAACAGATCTTCTTTAGTCCACAGTTCCATACTCTTCATTAACAGATCCTCTTCAGCCCACGGTTCCATACTCTACATTAACAGATCTTTAGTCCACGGTTCCATACTCTACATTAACAGATCCTCTTCAGTCCACGGCTCCATACTCTACATTAACAGATCTTCTTTAGTCCACGGTTCCATACTGTGCATTAACAGATCTTTAGTCCATGGTTCCATACTTTACATTAACAGATCCTCTTCAGTCCACGGTTCCATACTCTACATTAACAGATCTTTAGTCCACGGTTCCATACTCTACATTAACAGATCCTCTTCAGTCCACGGCTCCATACTCTACATTAACAGATCTTCTTTAGTCCACGGTTCCATACTCTATGTTAACGGATCTTCTTTAGTCCACAGTTCCATACTCTACATTAACAGATCCTCTTCAGTCCACGGTTCCATACTCTACATTAACAGATCCTCTTCAGTCCACGGTTCCATACTCTACATTAACAGATCCTCTTCAGTCCATGGTTCCATGCTCTAAATTAGTAGATCTTCTTTAGTCCACGGTTCCATACTCTACATTAACAGATCCTCTTCAGTCCACGGTTCCATACTCTACATTAACAGATCTTCTTTAGTCCACGGTTCCATACTCTACATTAACAGATCCTCTTCAGTCAACGGTTCCATACTCTATATTAACATATCTTCTTTAGTCCATGGTTCCATACTCTACATTAACGGATCTTCTTTAGTCCACAGTTCCATACTCTACATTAACGGATTCTCTTCAGTCCACGGTTCCATACTCTACATTAACAGATCCTCTTCAGTCCATGGTTCCATACTCTACACTAACGGATCTTCTTTAGTCCACGGTTCCATACTCTACATTAACAGATCTTCTTCAGCCCACGGTTCCATACTCTACACTAACGGATCTTCTTTAGTCCACGGGTCCATTTTGTGCATTAATAGATCTTTAGTCCACGGTTCCATACTCCACATTAACAGATCTTTAGTCCACGGTTCCATACTCTACATTAACAGATCTTCTTTAGTCCACGGTTCCATACTCTACATTAACAGATCTTCTTCAGTCCACGGCTCCATACTCTACATTAACAGATCTTCTTTAGTCCATGGTTCCATACTCTACATTAACGGATCTTCTTTAGTCCACAGTTCCATACTCTACATTAACAGATCCTCTTCAGCCCACGGTTCCATGCTCTAAATTAACAGATCCTTAGTCCACGGTTCCATACTCTACATTAACAGATCTTTTTTAGTCCACGGTTCCATACTCTACATTAACAGATCTTTAGTCCACGGTTCCATACTCTACATTAACAGATCTTTAGTCCACAGTTCCATACTCTACACTAACGGATCTTCTTTAGTCCACGGTTCCATACTCTACATTAACAGATCTTTAGTCCACGGTTCCATACTCTACATTAACAGATCTTCTTTAGTCCACGGTTCCATACTCTTCATTAACAGATCCTCTTCAGCCCACGGTTCCATACTCTACATTAACGGATCTTCTTTAGTCCACAGTTCCATACTCTACATTAACAGATCCTCTTCAGCCCACGGTTCCATTCTCTACGCTGAGGGTCCTTCTTCAGGGCTGACCTGATGTCAGAACTCAGCTCATCCATCATCAGTCATTTGGTCACTGAGTCTTTTTTTCTATTTGTTCTGTATATGGTAAAGTCATAGTTACATTCTAATGATATAGTTTTGTCTTTGACAATATTTCAGGCAGAAATTGCCTTAGAAAGAGGCATACGGCTTTAAACCAGACTACAATCTCAGTGCTGGACTGTTGGATGTCTATCCATCCACTCATCCATTTTCTATACTTGTTATCCCGTTAGGGGCCACAGGGGGCTGGGCCTATCCCAGCTGTCATTGGGTAGGAGGCGGGAACACTCTGGACTGGTCTCTAGTCAATCACAGAGCTGACATGTAGAGACAGACAACCAGGCACGCTCACACGTATGGGCAATTCAGAGTCATCAGTTAACCTAACTAGCATGTTTTTGTGGGAGGAAGCTGAAGTACCTGGAGAGAAACCACGCATGCACGGGGAGAAAATGCAAACTCTGAACAGAAAGGTCCTGACCAAGAAGTGAACCAGGAACCTGGTCATCATTGTCATATCATCAAAAAGAACAAATTCTTAAAGTCTGGACTTTTTAAACACTCTAAATATGCCTAGCCTGTATATAGAATACACAGATCTACCCCACCTCCATTAAATGTTATAAGCTGAAAGCTAACAGTGGTAAAACCACCAGGACCCTGCCAGAGGAGACTGTGAGGATCCATTCAGACGTAGCAACTTTGGACAGACTGTGCTGTCGGTTAGGAAACTTCTGGAACGATCTACTGCCTACAGTATTCATTCAACCTTTTTTCAATCTCCAGATGCCATTGAGAGCATGCTCTCATTTACAGTGCTGTCCAGAGTACATTACGATAATATATGCAAGACAATAAATAAGCAAGGAGAAAGAAACACAAATGCAAATAGACATAGATACTTGAGAATAACTAGAGACTGTCCAAAAATAAAATCATGTTTTGAAACTGTCCCATGTTAATAACTGAACTTAGTTTTATTGTTTTCTGTACAGTATTCCAGCTGTGGGCTGCACAAAAGCTGAAAGATGTTTCTTCAATAGTGTTTACTCTATGGGAACGTCCTACATACACCACCTTTTAAACTCTTCTGAAGAACTGCTGGGGGGATCTGCTGCAGCATGTCAGACACGTACCTCTGTTCATGCTGCACTAATCTGTATTCATCTCTGTTCTGTGTAATGCATGCGCTAATATACGTATGTTTGCATGCACTGCACCAGCCTGTCTTATAACTGTTAAATATTGTAACTGTTTTTTTTCTCTGTATGGATCATTTATTGCTGTATGCAGGGCTGGAGCCAGACATGTTTAAAATCCGGGGCTAAGCCCAAACAAAAGATGGCTGATGGGTGGGCACTAATTTTTTTTTGCATATCAGACAGTTTAATACACTTCTAGGTGCACTTTGAAATAAAATTTTAAATTCAAAATGGCAGCAAATCTATGCATCATTTAGGCAAAAATAATGTTGCTCAACCTATGAGCACTGTAACTAACCAGGCCAAGGGCGGTGTGCTATCTCTTCCTTAAGCACACTCAAGATCATGTGGAATATATCAGCTCACTTGCACTTTGGCACTACAGCACTTTACCGTCCTCCTAATGCTCTTTAACTGCTCTGGTCTCTTTATTCCTGGTCTGTCTTAAGCAGAGGTCATGCAGCAACCTACTGTATTGTTATACTTGGGTCTTTGTATTTCATCGTACTGTCTGTGCTGTCTGGTCTCCTGGTGTTGTCTGATTTTTGTATAGATTTTAAATGTACTCTTTGTTGTATAGACCATCAACCTGCCGGTGACGACAGATGGAAATTAGCCTATGGCTACATTATGGCACATTTACATGTCTGTGTTCATTAATGTGCATTTTCCCTGGTAATAATTAAATAAATAAACTAGAAAAGCACTTGGAGAGTGCAGACCTCCGCCATTAGCCCTATCTCCCAATAGTAAAGAATCCTTTTAAAACATTCCTGGATGCAGACAGTGATCCGATTTTCAAACAAAGCACATAAAAAGCAAAACTGGGGTTAGACATATTGATTTATTCACAAAAATGCTAAAAAATTGTATTTTTAGAATATTACTTAAAACATTTTTTTCCACAGCAGTGAGTGTATAGATATAAAAGAGTACCAGGGCCATTAAAAAATTGCCATGCAATTTTTAAAATTCTAATAAAAAGTTAAAATTCTGCAAAAAAGTCAAAATGCTGTCATTTTTCTTAGAATAAAAAAAAATTCATGCCTGGTGGACAGCAATCCATGAAATATCAAACTAGCAGAAGGTCAGGATTTCCCATTTACGTCCAGCCTTTTTATCTTAGGGGACTCTACCTCTTTAAAAGGTTTTCCAGAACCTGAGACAAGATGGATCCTCGCAGCCATTACGCTGGGTCGAAAACTTCCGGTCAGGGAATGGAAAGCGAGGGGTCTTCCTTTGCCCAGCCGTTGGTTTACCCAGTTAAGTGTAGTTGCGGCTTATGAGGAGATGACGCTAAATCGACTAGATTTATACTACGCTGAGTGGGGGAAATACATCAGTCTTGTTACGAGACAACGACTCTCAATTTGGTCAAGACAAATGTGTTACACAAAACAGTCATAACTGCTCTGCTTTGAATAAAAGCTGCAATCCTAACATAGATTAGCAGAACACAGCTGATCCTATGTTGGTGAGCCAGACCGGCAGCCCCCTGCAATTTTCTGGTGACTTTAAAGCTTGTATGTAGACGACAACTCAGCCTCTCAGTGCAGTATTTATTTATGTTTAATTTAGATGTATTATTCATTGTCTTATCTCTTATGATATGGTTTATTTTTGTCTTTTTTTTCCATTTTGTTTTTCTAATTACTTGCTTGATTTGATTATTTTAGATGTGGCATGTCCTTTAAGCTTGGTCATTTGTCATGTATTTTGTTGTTGTTAGATATTGGAAAACTAATAAAAAGTTTGGTCTAAAAAAAAATGCATGCCAAATGTTTTTGTTGTTATTGTTGTTGTTAATTTTCCCTAATCCTCTGTGTGTACGTTCTTAGGAGTTTAAAAAAATCTGTTTTTTTAAAAATTACTTTTAAAATTATATTTCCATGCTGTGATCAGCAAGGCCATAAGCAACATACTGGTGGGAGGAGTGGGCGGAGCCAACTAGAATGTTTTATTTATTCTTTTACACCTGATCTAACAGCTATAAGCTCCTTCTTTACATATCCTGAACTACATGACCGGTGTCTGCAACACTTGTGTGAAAACTATTCCTTGTTCTTGAAATTGCCCTTTACACCGCAGACTTTATTCAGCACAGTTGATCTGCATGTTTGCAGACTGTCAGTACTGTCGTTCTGTCTCTTCCTGTAAATAGAAGCAGTTTTTCTACCTCCAACATGTTTATATTTGTCTTTTGGGCTTATGTTCATTAATGTACTTTGTCCTGCTGAAATAAATACAAATAAATAAAGGTTAAAAATGAAACAAATGTGACTAAAAGACATGTTTATCTCATGCCTAAATTGAAACAGAGTTGTTTGAACCCATCGGTAAATGAATGAATGCATGAATCGATGAGTAAAAGAATCAGTGAGACAGCAGCGCGGGTTTATCTGAACATTTAATAAAGAGTCAAACAGACACGTCACAACCAGATGAGTTCAACACGTTTAAACACATGAACACTCGAGTTACACCAGTACAAAAATATACTCTGATAGCTGTACAACACGCTCACGCACACGCTCACATAACACAATTACACACAAACACGCACACGCTCCCGGCGTTACAGCGTCCTTCATCAGTGAGACGACCAAGGCACTGAGGCTCACACTAACACGTTATAAACATTTGTCAATAATTTAAGACTTCTCAAACATTATTGCAGTTATTATTTCACACCGCCACACTTGCTGTGAGGCCACGCCCCCTCATCATGGCCACCTGACTCTTTAATGTCCCTGCAGGAAGAAAGCGTGTGGCGTTAAACATCAGCTGTACAGAGTTCTCCTTCATTCCTACTGATATATTTCATCCGTCAGAGTCAGGATCATAATGGTCTTTATGGAGGGTTAGAGTCTGTCATGTTGCCATAGTAACCACTAGGGATGCATTGATAAAACCATGCCTAAGGACTCTGGTACCAGAGATCATTCAGCAGCATGTTAGCCTGTCAGTGTTTCAGCAGGAAGGAGTAGGCGGAGCCAAGTCTGCAGTCTGAGCTTAGCTGAGCTGAAGGCTAATGCTAACCCTAAATGATGCCGGAATCAATCAGAAAAATCAATCAGAAGAAAAAATCAATCAGAAAAATCAATCAGAACAAAGGAGGGCATAGGAACATCAGATGAAGATAAATCAAACTTTAATCAGTGCTTCCCAAAGTGTGGGTCCCGTCTCTCTGTGGGCCCTGGAGGTTCTACAGGTGGGCCGTTAGGTCATTTACCTCAAATAAAAAATAAATATTATTTTAAAAAATAAAATGAAGTTTCAAATGATCATAAAACACATGATTAGATGTTTAAATGTTTCAACGTCCTGCAACTAATAAAAGAGTCAGAAAATTAACCTGGAATGATACATTGTTATCAGTCATTTGTTCTGATGTAGAGAACTGGTGTCATGGTTTAATTGGGGCCAGATTAGCAGGTGACACTCCAATAAACAGCTAGCTTCTGTGCTATATAAAAATTGATCATTGTCTTCAGAGACATTTACATCACAAGTAAAGGTTTAACACAGTCACAGTTATTGTAGAGATATCAGTATTAGAAAGGAAAACAAAGGCGTCTTTGCAGATGCCTGATTAAAACTAAATAAACACTCAAGGTCGACTTTGTGACGATGCAAAGGCTTTATGTGACAGCTCTGAAAACTCACTCGAATCCGATTTAAATGAATAATAATAGTAGCAGAGAAATATAGAGGTAAATACTTGAGTTTCATGTTATAAATTATACATGTCTCATGTTAAAGTGGTTAAGGTGGAGCGGGAAAATTTCAGGTCGTTTCAAACTAAAAATCAGTTGGCTGTAAATTACTCTGACCATTTAAAGATATGTCACTCACTTTTGGTTTCCATGAAAACAGTTTCTGAAACTATTTTTTTAGCCATGTAAGTGTGATGGATTTATCTGCCATTGTATCCTTGCCCCTGGATGCTGGTATTAAACTCAATAGAGAGTAGGATCAGTTTTTAAAAAGTCCGGTCACTGCTCCGTACAAGATTACTGGCTTAGTTAAAACTGATGATGACTAATGACTTAGTCTAAGACCCTGCCAACACCTGGTCTTAAACCCTGCAGTATCAGAGATGACCTAAGTCTAGGGAACCTGCTGGTACCTGGTCTTAAACCCTGCAGTATCAGTGGTGACCCAAGTCTTAGACCCTGCCAGTACCTGGTCTTAAACCCTGCAGTATCAGTGGTGACCCAAGTCTAAGACCTTGCTGGTACCTGGTCTTAAACTCTGCAGTATCAGTGATGACCTAAGTCTAAGAACCTGCTGGTACCTGGTCTTAAACTCTGCAGTATCAGTGATGACCTAAGTCTAAGAACCTGCTGGTACCTGGTCTTAAACTCTGCAGTATCAGTGATGACCTAAGTCTTAGACCCTGCTGGTACCTGGTCTTAAACTCTGCAGTATCAGTGATGACCTAAGTCTTAGACCCTGCTGGTACCTGGTCTTAAACTCTGCAGTAACAGTGATGACCTAAGTCTAAGACCCTGCTGGTACCAGGTCTTAAACCCTTCAGTATCAATGCATCCCTAGTAAAATAGTCTTTTCTATGAGCAGATGACGCTGGCTGCTCCGCGCTCCCCCCCGGAGCTGCTGGAGGAGGAAGATGACGAAGACACCGTTGAGGACTTCCTCTCTTTTTGCCTCAGGTGGATCTTGGTGTGTCTCTTCCGCTCGTCGCTTCGTGCGAACTTCCTCCCGCAGAAGTCACAAGCGAAGGGCTTCTCGCCTGTGTGTGTGCGGATGTGCGTGGTCAGGTGGTCGCTGCGGCTGAAGTTGCGCATACAGATGCGGCACTGGAAGGGCTTGTGTCCGGTGTGGATCCGGATGTGACGTGTCAGTTCATCAGAGCGGGAGAAGCGGCGGTCGCAGCCCTCTGCTGGGCACGGGTACGGCCGCTCATGGATAGGGGTCTTGCTGGGTCTGTTGGGGTACTTCCGGGGCCGCAGGATGGGTCTGAGCGGGAGGTTCTGGGGACTGTAGGCAGATGGGAGCCGTGGGGGCCCTCCATCAGAGCCTCCAGGTGCTCCCAGAGTGAAGTTCCTGATGGTGTTCAGGGGTGTGAGTGGTGGCGGCACTCTGAACGAGTCCAGGGGGCATGGGCCAAAGGGTTTCCGGTCTTGGATCCCAGGGCCATGCAGGTCCCGCTGACAGGCTGGCGGGAAGAAGCCCGGGTAGTCCGGGAGGATAGGGAACAGACCGGGGCCATCCTGCTGCTTTGGCGAGGAGTAGGAGGGAGGGGGGAACGCAGAGGCTGGCGACAGGAAGGCGGAGGGGTCCTGGTACGCCTCGCCACAGCCCGATGAGGATGAGTATGGAGGAGGGGGCGAGTACAGGTGGTCTGCAGGCATCTGCGCCGCCGCCATGCTGCAGCTCAGCGGTCCGGAGGAGAAGTGAGGAGGAGAGGAGGAGGAGGCCGGAGAGGAGGAGCAGGAGGGAGGGTTAGGGTTAGGAGGAGGGGGAGCGGCCATATTGAAGATCCCTGACACGATGTTGATCACGCCCTCAGGGTTCCAGCTCCCCGGGTACTGAGAGTCGATGGAGAACTTCCCCATGTAGGTGAAGGTCTGGTTCCTGTGGTTGGCGGGCTGAGAGAAACCGCCGGAATACGAGGAGAGATCCAGAGAGCGTTTGTCAGCGGCGTTCATCTCTGAGTTCATCAGGCCGTCTGGAAGAGAGAATCAGAAGAACAGAGATCCATGAGAAGAGAATAATAAGACGTTCAGCAAGATTGTGTGCAATTAAACATGGAGGCAGATGTTAAGAGCGCAGCGTCTACATCTATCAGGGACTTTAGGAGGAGCTCCATTCACGGTCTTTGTCACGCTTTAGAAGCTCGCTGGTGTTACTGAAGCTCCTGAAAGGGAGAAAACCTCGCTCGAAGGAGTTTTAAGGAATCTACCCAGAAACCACCCTGTCCAGGACTTTGTTTTTCCACAGTACCTTATTTGATTGTTATATTTCTCCTGGCTTTCATGGAATGTGTTTAAACATTTTAAATAAGTGAAGGAAAATATAAAAACACATAAAATGTAAACCAGATTATTCAAACAAAACTGGAGAAGCTGGTCCGTGTGTTCTTCAGTGTTTGGATCTAAACATCCTCCTCAGACGGCTGAAGGAGGATCTGCAGATCCAAACCGCTGTGTGGACCCTTTTCCTACATTAGTACTTTATTTTTCACATTTAGCCTTAACAAGAACACCCGGGATCTTTTGACTTTTGAAGATGCGCTTGTGTTCAACTACCCACAGACTCCAGCATTAACATCCGGACCATTTTAACTTCTTTTATTGAGACAGAGAAAAACACAAAGAGACGGTTAAGGTGGATCTGCATGTGCCTTTAATTCATGCAGAAGTGGTGGGATGGAAGACATAATATAAAGTTAAACTAAGTTAGATTAGAACATGAATTAACTCAGTTAGATTCAACAAAACAAGTTTCTTCTTTGCCTTTCATTTAATATTTAAACCAGATCATAAAAGCTTCTTGTTTTTGTTCCTCTACACTTTTGCATGTGTACTCCTCCTGTCTATCTCTATGGCTTCATCATTTTTTTTTCTTTTTTCTTTTTTCTTTTTTTTTTAAGTTTAGCATTTTGCTGTCATTTGATGATTTTATCTCTGGAACACCAAATCACCTGTCTGCACCACAAATGAACCTTTAAGGGGCCTCTAATGACACATTTATATCTGTAAACAGATTATTTAGTAATTTATTACTAGTGGAAATTCAACAGAGTCAGAAAAGAGTAGATTTTTTGTTTCTAGTATTCAGTATTTGCAGAAAATTACACAAATCCATGAGCAACATTACAATGACACTGTGAGGCTTGAGAGGAGCTCCTCTCTTGTCCAAATGTTGTCCATGTTTTTCTGCAGTTTAGACGGAACTCCCTGTCCCTAAGAAAATCTTCTTTCAGTTTTGGTACTTTTTGAAGGTTTCCATTATTAAATAATGGACTGTACTGTTTTAAAACACAGCAAAAAGTATTGAAGGAAAAAACTTGACAGCCTCAGACTGTGGAGGGGATTCATCACATCAGTCTGGGTTCATCCAAGAAGGCGAAGAGACTTCAGACAAAACGGAAATATAGCAAAAACATCCGCTTCATTCTCTTAAAGGCTACACCACTTTTTCGCTTTTTTTTTAGTGATTTGAAATTAATTTTGCACTCTTAATGACAGTATATTAAGTGTTTGCTCAATTTAGGAGAAGTTGCGTTTATGCGCAATTACGCACAAACTTGAATGCATGAAACGGTAGAACTTTTAGAATTAGACAGATGGCAGGACAAGATAAAGTTCTTAAAACAGAAACAAGTTCATTCAGAAATCTCTACTGGACATTTCGCTCAAACTCAAAGGAGATTCGTTTATGACGCACGAACTCGAATATCAACAAATGAAGTCTTCAAACATTTTTAATTAGTGAGGCGCATAAAAATGCAGAAACTGAAAATAATAAAAACATCATTAAGGAGTGAAAAACAACAGGTTCATTCAGGGGAAGTTCACCGGGCAGCGCTCAAAACAGAGAAAGACAGAAAGAAAGAAAGAAAGGGGAGGTGCGTTTTATGCGCAATTACGCACGAACAGCTTTTGCATTCTGCACATTCTCACCAAAAAAGAGGAGAAAGACTTTAAATCTATTATGAAGAAGATTTGGAAATGTTAGAATTTGATCAGTAGTAATATTTTTCCATCAGCATATCTTTATCTTTACGCTTGAAATGAATAATTAATCCAGGTTTTAACTGACCACGTTCTTGATGTGCGCTAAACGAGTGCGCAATAAAGCACGGACTCCAGCGTGAACAGAATCAGCATTCAAACATTTTAAACAAATGGAAAGAAAATTGTTTTACATTTTTCTGCTGATCTTCTAAAAACGTAGAAATTTAATCTTAAGGGTTTAAGCTTAAATCATATTTTCTTTTGTGTCTAGGATTGAAACTTTCACCACTTTTAACTTTCACATCAGGTTTTTTCTTAGATGAATGATTTTGTTTTTTTTAATCTTATTTAATCTTTTTTATTTTATGCTCTAAAATAGAAAAGTACATCTTGAATTTCCTCCCAAACCTGAAACATTGATGAGTTTATGGTGTGCTCAAAGTGTGCGTAATTACGCACGGACTCTAGCATGAACATTCTCAACATTTAACGCTTTAGAATGTTTTTAATGCATGCTGTTTTTAGTTTCACTTATTTGATCTTCGATGATTAAGGTTTCAGAGCGTAATGATCCACATTTCTTTATTTTACGCACGGACATAGAAAGATTCATTAAGGGTTCTTCTCTCAGCAGCCGCACAGATGCACTTGTAATGCACTAAAGTGAGAGCATTTACGCACAAACTCCGATATGAAAATGGGAAAAACATTTGGACTTTTCAAAGAGAATGTTTAATCCAAGTCTGACTGATGTGATCTTTGAGTTTAGAGTATTCCTAAATGACTGATCCACATATCCTCATTTTTACGCACAAAGCTTAAAATGAATCAGAGCTTCTTACCCGCCACATTGATGTGCTCGTAGTGCGCTCCCAGCTCGCTGTTGTTGAAGATGGCTACGGAGGCCGGCAGGTTGGAGCTGATGTCATCCACCGAGTACACGCTGTCAGGATGCGCGAACCCCCCGAGATTTACCGGGACTTTCTCCAGAGTTTTAGCCGTCATCGTGGAGGAGACTAGTCTTTTTCTTAACCTTTTCCTGCTGCTGTGAGTGTGAGTGTGACCCCGTGGAGTGTGGTGTCACCCCAGCATGTCTCTGCGTGACTCTGTGGGAGTGGGTGTGAGGATGAGCTCGGTGTGCAGCTCACGCGCTCTGCCGGTAAACTTCTCTACAGAGTGTCTATCGGAGGAACGGGGGCCACGGCTTTGCTTTGTTTATAACGGGAACCTTTTGAATGCCCCGCGACGTCATTAACCAAATAAGGAGTGGGAGGGGTGAAAAGGGAAAGGCGCTGAGGGCTCTGATTGGCTGGGAGGCTCCGTGACGATTTCAAAGGGAATCACTTGTGAATGGAGAGAACTCGGACAGTTTCCACTGCCTGATGAGCGGACAGAAAAGTCATCAAAACATGAAAATATTCAAATGAAGATGGATGAAAACACACAGATCTGGTTGATTAGAACAGTTATCAGGTATTCTTTATGTTCTCATCGTTAATTTCCCTTTTAATCCGGAGTTTTTAATCAAAAGAGGAATTCCGGTTCTTCTTCTCTGACCCATAAAAGGCAGGTTCCGGTAGCAGGGGAACAGCCCCTTCTCTCCATATTTGGTTTCCGGAATGTGATCATCGGAAAGTGACGAGTTTTGCCGAGATAGAAATGAGAGCGCGCGGACAGAGGCGCTCGGAAAGTTGTGTGATTTGAATATGCGCGAGGAAAGATTCACCGAGGAGTCAAATATAGAAGCAGAGGGATATTTAAAGACGCGAGAGGAAATTAACATGTTTTTAGAGAGGCGTGGGAGTGATGGGGGGGCTCAAATAAACACCAGAGTGGTCCGAATGAGTAATCTCCACGTCTATCACTCAACAGCCACCAGATCTGAACCTAAATGTTTGTTTGTCTACAGGCTCGAGATGTTTCACCCTGATACTGTCTCAATGTTTAGTACATATATTTTTAATTATTTTACCAAATATAATTTAAATAAACTGTTTTTGAAATGAATCCAAAATGCAAACAAAGGAAATAACAATAATAACTATTATTATTGTTATCATTATTATTATTATTAAATGTAACAAAGCTGATGACTAAGTAAAGGACCGTTTTTGAACAATCTTTCTCTCATGTCAGCTGTCTTTAGTAGAACTGGCCTCGCTCCTCTCCAGTTCCACCCATTTTTCCAAAAGTTGCCAACTTTGGCCTATAAAGATGGAGGAAACATGCCCCAACAACCCCAGCTTCACCAACACTCCATCATCTGCCTTTGAAAATAATGTTATCCTTTTAGGTTTATAAAACATTCCACTCCTGCCTTTGAAGATGAGGTCGTTATTTTAAGTTCATTTTCTTTAAAGATGTCTGTCTTTAAGTTTCTAAAACATTTCATCCTTACTTTTGAAGTGGAAGTCCTCCTTAAATGTTTCTAAAACATTCCAGTCAGGCCGTCGAAGATGAGGTAATCATTTTAGTTAAAAAAACATTTCATCCTTCCCTTTGAAGATGTCTGTCTTAAGAATTCTAAAACATTCCATCCTTACCCTTGAACAACAAGTTATCCTTTAATGTTTCTAAAATATTCCATTACTGCATTTGAGGTAATCATTTTAAGTTTAAAAATATTGTCATCCTTTGTGTTTATAAAACATTCCATCCTTGTCTTTAAAGATATCTTATTTATAGTTTATAAAAAATTTCCATCCTTGTCTTTGAAGATATCTTATTTATAGTTTATAAAAAATTTCCATCCTTGTCTTTAAAGATATCTTATTTATAGTTTATAAAAAATTTCCATCCTTGTCTTTGAAGATATCTATGGTACAGTTTATAAAACATTCCATCCTTGTCTTGGAAGATATCTACATTTCAGTTTCTAAAACATTCCATCCTTTTTTGGAAAATATCTATGTTTCAGTTTCTAAACCATTCCATCCTTGTCCTTGAAGATATCTATGGTACAGTTTATAAAACATTCCATCCTTGTCTCGGAAGATATTTACTTTACAGTTTATAAAAGATTCCATCCTTGTCTTAGAAGAGGATGTTATTCTTTAATGTTTCTAAAACATTCCATTCCTGCCTTCGAAGATAAGATCATCATTTTAGGTTTTTTAAAGCATTCACCCTTGTCTTTGAAGATGTCGTTCTTTAAGTTTTTAAAATATTCAATCCTTCCCTTTGAAGAGGAACTTATTCTTTTATGTTTCTGAAACATTTCATCCCTGCCTTGCAAAGATTACGTCATCTTTTGAAATTTATTAAATATTCCATTTTTACCTTTGAAGATGATGTCATCCTTTAAAGTTTATAAAATATTCCATCTTTACCTTTGAAGATGATGTCATCCTTTTAAATCTATAAAATATTCCATCTTTACCTTTGAAGATGATGTCATCCTTTTAAGTCTATAAAATATTCCATCTTTACCTTTGAAGATGATGTCATCCTTTAAAGTTTATAAAATATTCCATCTTTACCTTTGAAGATGATGTCATCCTTTTAAGTCTATAAAATATTCCGTCTTTACCTTTAAAGATGATGTCATCCTTTTAAGTCTATAAAATATTCCATCTTTACCTTTGAAGATGAGTTAATCTTTGAAGTATATAATACATTCTATCCCTCTTTTTGAAGATGTTGTCCTTAAAATGCATAAAACATTCCCTCCTTGCCTTCTGCATGCAGACAGGCTATAAGAGCATCATTGGTCAGACTTCTTCCATCCTGATATCTGAACCTGTCTGTACTAACCTAGAAAAATAAACAGTGATGCTCTCTGTCAGTGGCATGTGTGTTCCTCTGACTCTAATCAGACATTTGAATTCATTGATCCATTTTACCTCACAGTTGTCCACCAGTTCATAGTTCCAGTCTGTCTATAGGGATGTACCCTACTATTATTAGACTGATATGAGGACACACTGGGGTTTTTTGAGGGGCTTTGACCCTGATGTTGGGGCCAGATGTGTTTTTTGGAAAATTGAAGTGTATCTTGACGCTGTTTTTATTCACTCTTGGCTCCTTATTTACATTTAAATTTACCTTAAATCATTCAAAGTAATTTTATACGTTTACCTCACGTCTTATGCTCAATTATGATGACTTTATTTTGAGGCCCCATGGAGCACGGAGCGATTGCATACCTTTGCCCAAAGGTAAAAACTGTCTGAGTTTTGATAGAACAGAGGTGTGCTTTCTCTAAGGTTAAATTAAAGTGTTCTGACTTTTATGGGGGATATTTCTCATTCGTTCATATAAAAACTTGCTTCACCTTTTCTTTGTCATAACTCTAATAGTACGAAGGTAAATTAAATAAACTAAACCTGAATTTCACTTCAGTTTATGAAGACGGGATTCATGTGGGGCAGAATTTTCAAAATAAAACTGTTACAAAGAAATAATCCTGCTGTTTTTATTGGTGAAGGATCCATCAGTAAAAGCTCTTTATGAAAAACATCCACATGAAGGATTGGGGAGATGAGCGCCCTCTGGTGGCCTCCTGAGCTACTCTGAGACTCGGTGTGGTGCGGACTGTCCCTCCGTGGGTGGTAGAGTGGCAGACAGAAAACAGAAAACACTCAGCTCTGGGTGGAATCTGGTTTCCGTGGGTCTATTTTTAGATGTATTATTGATGAGTGGCTCTGAAAAGTCAAACGTTCAGTCAAATGTCACAGAAAAATTTCAGATGGAGTCTATCAGGAATTACTTCAGAAAAACACCTGTTTACAGAAAACTTGGTCTCATAGTTCACTCAGTCTATTAGATGAAGATTACTTAGCTATTAAACAGTAATAATAAGAAACACACCATTATCTAAAAACATCTGTTTACAGAAAACCAGCTGTTTTATCATGGTTTTATATCCCACCCACTGAAAACAGCTCCATGACCTACTTTTGTGTCTACCCTCCAGCTGAGAACCACCAGTGTAGTGTTTATGTGTGAAAGTAGAATAATTGTATCATCACCTCTGGATTAGCATCAGAACCTCCTTAGAGACAAATCAGGACCCAGATCACTCAAAGTTTTCTCTCATTTATTCAAAAACTGAGCAGTTTCAACTAAGATGGAACAAAAGATGAGGAAGAACAAAAATGGGTGAAAAGTAGCCAAAAAATGAGTTACAGGTGGCAAAAATGGTCCAAAAGTGACAAAAACCTGGAGAAAAATTAGTGAAAAGTGACTAGTGTGCAAAAATCAGAAAAAAGTTGGGGAAAAAAAAAAGCAAAATGCATGAAAGAGTGGCAAAATTAGAAATTAGTGCCATTTAATTGCAAAAGACAGCTTAAATGGGAAAAAAGCGGCAAATAAAGGGGCAAAAATAGCAAAAAGCTGGATAAACATTTCAAAAATGGGCTATAAGCAGTAAAAAATGGAAGTAAAGTGGCAAAAAATTGCAAATAAGGGCAATGGAAAAATGCAGACAAAAATAGAGGTTTACAACTAAGTTTGACACTTAAAGCCTACTGTGTAAGTGTGGGGAACAAACTGATTAATGTGACTTGAAATGGACAATTTCTGAGGTAAAATTCTCCTTTTTAAGGTTTTCTGGGGGAATAATGTTTCAAATCAAGACATAAAAGAGCCACAAATCATCACAAAAGAGCCACACGTTGAGTATCACTGGTCTAGAGGATTACTTGAACAAATAAATGGTTGTAGCTGGTCTTAAACCGGGCCTCACCCCCAAACATGGGGGTCTAGTTTGATCTAGTGCAGGGGTGGACAACTTTGGTTACCAAGAAGGTCAAAATTATTCTAATCAACTTGAAGCAAATTTGTTAATGCAATAGACCTGAGAGTTTCTGGTTATCTTTATAGATTTGACCTGTTCTTTCAAACAGATGAATTTGATGCACAAAAAGTTCCACAGAAACAGAAACAGTCAGTTATATCAGCTAAACATACACCAGAGATCAGAGGTCATAACAAACATGTTTATGGTTCTCATGTTTTTAGGGCAGACTTGGTCATGTCTCTGTTTTTAAAAAAGAGTTTGGGGAAACACTGGGTGAGGAGGACGCCACATGTGGCCCCCAGGGCCACTAGTTTTCAACCTCTGATCCAGTGCATAGCCTGCTGTAGGTCTGCAGGGTCTATCCTTAGCTCTGCAGGGTTCAACCTTAGATCTGCAGGGTCTATCCTTAGCTCTGCAGGGTCTATCCTTAGCTCTGCGGGGTTCAACCTTAGCTCTGCAGGGTCTATCCTTAGCTCTGCGGGGTTCAACCTTAGATCTGCAGGGTCTATCCTTAGGTCTTCAAGGTTCAACCTTAGGTCTGCAGGGTCCAGCCCTAGGTCTGCAGGGTCCAGCCTTAGGTCTGCAGGATTCAGCCTTAGGTCTGCAGGGTCCAGCCTTGGGTCTGCAGGGTTCAGCCTTAGGTCTGCAGGGTTCAGCCTTAGGTCTGAAGGGTTCAACCTGAGGTCTGCAGGGTCCAGCCTTAGGTCTGCAGGGTTCAACCTGAGGTCTGCAGGGTCCAGCCCTAGGTCTGCAGAGTTCAACCTTAGGTCTGCAGGGTCCTGCCTTAGGTCTGCAGGGTCCAGCCTTAGGTCTGCAGGGTCCTGCCCTAGGTCTGCAGGGTTCAACCTGTGGTCTGCAGGGTCCAGCCCTAGGTCTGCAGAGTTCAACCTTAGGTCTGCAGGGTCCTGCCTTAGGTCTTCAGGGTCCAGCCTTAGGTTTGCAGGGTTCAACCTTAGGTCTGCAGGGTTCAGCCTTAGGTCTGCAGGGTCTATTCTTAGGTCTGCAGGGTTCAACCTTTGGTCTGCAGGGTCCAGCCTTAGGACTGCTGGGTTCAGCCTTAGGTCTGCAGGGTTCAACCTTAGGTCTGCAGGGTTCAACCTTAGGTCTGCAGTCTTCAACCTTAGGTCTGCAGGGTCCAGCCTAAGGTCTGCAGGGTTCAGCCTTAGGTCTGCAGGGTTCAACCTTAGGTCTGCAGGGTTCGGCGTAGGTCTGCAGGGTCCAGCCTTAGGTTTGCAGGGTTCAGCCTTAGGTCTGCAGGTTCCAGCCTTAGGTCTGCAGGGTCCAGCCTTAGGTCTGCAGGGTCCAGCCCTAGGTCTGTAGGGTTAAACCTTAGGTCTGCAGGGTTCAGCCTTAGGTTTGCAGGGTTCAACCTTAGGTTTGCAGCGTCTATCCTTTGCTCTGCCGGGTCTATCCTTAGGGCTGCAGGGTTCAACCTGAGGTCTGCAGGGTCCAGCCCTAGGTCTGCAGGGTCCAGCCTTAGGTCTGCAGGATTCAGCCTTAGGTCTGCAGGGTTCAACCTTTGGTCTGCAGGGTTCAGCCTTAGCTCTGCAGGGTCTATCCTTAGCTCTGCGGGGTTCAACCTTAGATTTGCAGGGTCTATACTTAGGTCTTCAAGGTTCAACCTTAGGTCTGCAGGGTCCAGCCCTAGGTCTGCAGGGTCCAGCCTTAGGTCTGCAGGATTCAGCCTTAGGTCTGCAGGGTTCAACCTTAGGTCTGCAGGGTCCAACCTTAGGTCTGCAGGGTTCAGCATTAGGTCTGCAGGGTTCAACCTTAGGTCTGCAGGATCCAGCCTTAGGTCTGCAGGGTTCAGCCTTAGGTCTGCAGGGTTCAGCCTTAGGTCTGCAGGGTTCAGCCTTAGGTCTGCAGGGTCTATCCTTAGCTCTGCAGGGTTCAACCTAAGATCTGCATTGCCATCCTTATGTCTGCAGGGTTCAGCCCTAGGTCTGCAGAGTTCAACCTTAGGTCTGCAGGGTCCTGCCCTAGGTCTGCAGAGTTCAACCTTAGGTCTGCAGGGTCCTGCCCTAGGTCTGCAGGGTCCAGCCTTAGGTCTGCAGGGTTCAGCCTTAGGTCAGCAGGGTCCTGCCCTAGGTCTGCAGGGTTCAGCCTTAGGTCTGCAAGGTCTATCCTTAGGTCTGAAGGGTTCAAAATTAGATCTGCAACGCTCAGCCGTAGGTCTTCAGGGTCCAGCCTTAGGTTTGCAGGGTTCAACCTTAGGTCTGCAGGGTTCAGCCTTAGGTCTGCAGGGTCTATTCTTAGGTCTGCAGGGTTCAACCTTTGGTCTGCAGGGTCCAGCCTTAGGACTGCCGGGTTCAGCCTTAGGTCTGCAGGGTTCAACCTTAGGTCTGCAGGGTTCAACCTTAGGTCTGCAGTCTTCAACCTTAGGTCTGCAGGGTCCAGCCTAAGGTCTGCAGGGTTCAGCCTTAGGTCTCCGGGGTTCAGCCGTAGGTCTGCAGTGTTCAGCCTTAGGTCTGCAGGGTCCAGCCTTAAGTCTGCAGGGTCTTACCTTAGGTCTGCAGGGTCCAGCCTTAGGTCTGCAGGGTTCAGCCTTAGGTCAGCAGGGTCAATCCTTAGGTCTGCAGGGTTCAACCTTAGGTCTGCAGGGTCCAGCCTTAGGTCAGCAGGGTCAATCCTTAGGTCTGCAGGGTTCAGCCTTAGGTCTGCAGGGTCCAGCCTTAGGTCTGCAGGGTTCAACCTTAGGTCTGCAGGGTTCAGCCTTAGGTCTGCAGGGTTCAGCCTTAGGTCTGCAGGGTTCAGCCTTAGGTCTGCAGGGTCCAGCCTTAGGTCTGCAGAGTCCAGCCTTAGGTCTGCAGGGTACAGCCTTAGGTCAGCAGGGTCAATCCTTAGGTCTGCAGGGTTCAGCCTTAGGTCTGCAGGGTCCAGCCTTAGGTCTGCAGGGTTCAACCTTAGGTCTGCAGGGTTCAGCCTTAGGTCTGCAGGGTCCAGCCTTAGGTCTGCAGGGTCCAGCCTTAGGTCTGCAGGGTCCAGCCTTAGGTCTGCAGGGTCCAGCCTTAGGTCTGCAGGGTCCAGCCCTAGGTCTGCAGGGTTAAACCTTAGGTCTGCAGGGTTCAGCCTTAGGTTTGCAGGGTTCAACCTTAGGTTTGCAGCGTCTATCCTTTGATCTGCAAGGTCTATCCTTAGCTCTGCAGGGTCTAGTCTTAGGGCTGCAGGGTTCAACCTGAGGTCTGCAGGGTCCAGCCCTAGGTCTGCAGGGTCCTGCCTTAGGTCTGCAGGATTCAGCCCTAGGTCTGCAGAGTTCAACCTTAGGTCTGCAGGGTCCTGCCTTAGGTCTGCAGGGTCCAGCCTTAGGTCTGCAGGGTCCTGCCCTAGGTCTGCAGGGTTCAACCTGTGGTCTGCAGGGTCCAGCCCTAGGTCTGCAGAGTTCAACCTTAGGTCTGCAGGGTCCTGCCTTAGGTCTTCAGGGTCCAGCCTTAGGTTTGCAGGGTTCAACCTTAGGTCTGCAGGGTCTATTCTTAGGTCTGCAGGGTTCAACCTTTGGTCTGCAGGGTCCAGCCTTAGGACTGCTGGGTTCAGCCTTAGGTCTGCAGGGTTCAACCTTAGGTCTGCAGGGTTCAACCTTAGGTCTGCAGTCTTCAACCTTAGGTCTGCAGGGTCCAGCCTAAGGTCTGCAGGGTTCAGACTTAGGTCTGCAGGGTTCAACCTTAGGTCTGCAGGGTCCTGCCTTAGGTCTTCAGGGTCCAGCCTTAGGTTTGCAGGGTTCAACCTTAGGTCTGCAGGGTTCAGCCTTAGGTCTGCAGGGTCTATTCTTAGGTCTGCAGGGTTCAACCTTTGGTCTGCAGGGTCCAGCCTTAGGACTGCTGGGTTCAGCCTTAGGTCTGCAGGGTTCAACCTTAGGTCTGCAGGGTTCAACCTTAGGTCTGCAGTCTTCAACCTTAGGTCTGCAGGGTCCAGCCTAAGGTCTGCAGGGTTCAAAATTAGATCTGCAACGCTCAGCCGTAGGTCTTCAGGGTCCAGCCTTAGGTTTGCAGGGTTCAACCTTAGGTCTGCAGGGTTCAGCCTTAGGTCTGCAGGGTCTATTCTTAGGTCTGCAGGGTTCAACCTTTGGTCTGCAGGGTCCAGCCTTAGGACTGCCGGGTTCAGCCTTAGGTCTGCAGGGTTCAACCTTAGGTCTGCAGGGTTCAACCTTAGGTCTGCAGTCTTCAACCTTAGGTCTGCAGGGTCCAGCCTAAGGTCTGCAGGGTTCAGCCTTAGGTCTCCGGGGTTCAGCCGTAGGTCTGCAGTGTTCAGCCTTAGGTCTGCAGGGTCCAGCCTTAAGTCTGCAGGGTCTTACCTTAGGTCTGCAGGGTCCAGCCTTAGGTCTGCAGGGTTCAGCCTTAGGTCAGCAGGGTCAATCCTTAGGTCTGCAGGGTTCAACCTTAGGTCTGCAGGGTCCAGCCTTAGGTCAGCAGGGTCAATCCTTAGGTCTGCAGGGTTCAGCCTTAGGTCTGCAGGGTCCAGCCTTAGGTCTGCAGGGTTCAACCTTAGGTCTGCAGGGTTCAGCCTTAGGTCTGCAGGGTTCAGCCTTAGGTCTGCAGGGTTCAGCCTTAGGTCTGCAGGGTCCAGCCTTAGGTCTGCAGAGTCCAGCCTTAGGTCTGCAGGGTTCAGCCTTAGGTCAGCAGGGTCAATCCTTAGGTCTGCAGGGTTCAGCCTTAGGTCTGCAGGGTCCAGCCTTAGGTCTGCAGGGTTCAACCTTAGGTCTGCAGGGTTCAGCCTTAGGTCTGCAGGGTCCAGCCTTAGGTCTGCAGGGTCCAGCCTTAGGTCTGCAGGGTCCAGCCTTAGGTCTGCAGGGTCCAGCCTTAGGTCTGCAGGGTCCAGCCCTAGGTCTGCAGGGTTAAACCTTAGGTCTGCAGGGTTCAGCCTTAGGTTTGCAGGGTTCAACCTTAGGTTTGCAGCGTCTATCCTTTGATCTGCAGGGTCTATCCTTAGCTCTGCAGGGTCTATCCTTAGGGCTGCAGGGTTCAACCTGAGGTCTGCAGGGTCCAGCCCTAGGTCTGCAGGGTCCTGCCTTAGGTCTGCAGGATTCAGCCCTAGGTCTGCAGAGTTCAACCTTAGGTCTGCAGGGTCCTGCCTTAGGTCTGCAGGGTCCAGCCTTAGGTCTGCAGGGTCCTGCCCTAGGTCTGCAGGGTTCAACCTGTGGTCTGCAGGGTCCAGCCCTAGGTCTGCAGAGTTCAACCTTAGGTCTGCAGGGTCCTGCCTTAGGTCTTCAGGGTCCAGCCTTAGGTTTGCAGGGTTCAACCTTAGGTCTGCAGGGTTCAGCCTTAGGTCTGCAGGGTCTATTCTTAGGTCTGCAGGGTTCAACCTTTGGTCTGCAGGGTCCAGCCTTAGGACTGCTGGGTTCAGCCTTAGGTCTGCAGGGTTCAACCTTAGGTCTGCAGGGTTCAACCTTAGGTCTGCAGTCTTCAACCTTAGGTCTGCAGGGTCCAGCCTAAGGTCTGCAGGGTTCAGACTTAGGTCTGCAGGGTTCAACCTTAGGTCTGCAGGGTCCTGCCTTAGGTCTTCAGGGTCCAGCCTTAGGTTTGCAGGGTTCAACCTTAGGTCTGCAGGGTTCAGCCTTAGGTCTGCAGGGTCTATTCTTAGGTCTGCAGGGTTCAACCTTTGGTCTGCAGGGTCCAGCCTTAGGACTGCTGGGTTCAGCCTTAGGTCTGCAGGGTTCAACCTTAGGTCTGCAGGGTTCAACCTTAGGTCTGCAGTCTTCAACCTTAGGTCTGCAGGGTCCAGCCTAAGGTCTGCAGGGTTCAGCCTTAGGTCTGCAGGGTTCAACCTTAGGTCTGCAGGGTTCGGCGTAGGTCTGCAGGGTCCAGCCTTAGGTTTGCAGGGTTCAGCCTTAGGTCTGCAGGTTCCAGCCTTAGGTCTGCAGGGTCCAGCCTTAGTTCTGCAGGGTCCAGCCCTAGGTCTGTAGGGTTAAACCTTAGGTCTGCAGGGTTCAGCCTTAGGTTTGCAGGGTTCAACCTTAGGTTTGCAGCGTCTATCCTTTGATCTGCGGGGTCTATCCTTAGGGCTGCAGGGTTCAACCTGAGGTCTGCAGGGTCCAGCCCTAGGTCTGCAGGGTCCAGCCTTAGGTCTGCAGGATTCAGCCTTAGGTCTGCAGGGTTCAACCTTTGGTCTGCAGGGTTCAGCCTTAGCTCTGCAGGGTCTATCCTTAGCTCTGCGGGGTTCAACCTTAGATTTGCAGGGTCTATACTTAGGTCTTCAAGGTTCAACCTTAGGTCTGCAGGGTCCAGCCCTAGGTCTGCAGGGTCCAGCCTTAGGTCTGCAGGATTCAGCCTTAGGTCTGCAGGGTTCAACCTTAGGTCTGCAGGGTCCAACCTTAGGTCTGCAGGGTTCAGCATTAGGTCTGCAGGGTTCAACCTTAGGTCTGCAGGATCCAGCCTTAGGTCTGCAGGGTTCAGCCTTAGGTCTGCAGGGTTCAGCCTTAGGTCTGCAGGGTTCAGCCTTAGGTCTGCAGGGTTCAGCCTTAGGTCTGCAGGGTCTATCCTTAGCTCTGCAGGGTTCAACCTAAAATCTGCATTGCCATCCTTATGTCTGCAGGGTTCAGCCCTAGGTCTGCAGAGTTCAACCTTAGGTCTGCAGGGTCCTGCCCTAGGTCTGCAGAGTTCAACCTTAGGTCTGCAGGGTCCTGCCCTAGGTCTGCAGGGTCCAGCCTTAGGTCTGCAGGGTTCAGCCTTAGGTCAGCAGGGTCCTGCCCTAGGTCTGCAGGGTTCAGCCTTAGGTCTGCAAGGTCTATCCTTAGGTCTGAAGGGTTCAAAATTAGATCTGCAACGCTCAGCCGTAGGTCTTCAGGGTCCAGCCTTAGGTTTGCAGGGTTCAACCTTAGGTCTGCAGGGTTCAGCCTTAGGTCTGCAGGGTCTATTCTTAGGTCTGCAGGGTTCAACCTTTGGTCTGCAGGGTCCAGCCTTAGGACTGCCGGGTTCAGCCTTAGGTCTGCAGGGTTCAACCTTAGGTCTGCAGTCTTCAACCTTAGGTCTGCAGGGTCCAGCCTAAGGTCTGCAGGGTCCAGCCTTAAGTCTGCAGGGTCTTACCTTAGGTCTGCAGGGTCCAGCCTTAGGTCTGCAGGGTTCAGCCGTAGGTCTGCAGTGTTCAGCCTTAGGTCTGCAGGGTCCAGCCTTAAGTCTGCAGGGTCTTACCTTAGGTCTGCAGGGTCCAGCCTTAGGTCTGCAGGGTTCAGCCTTAGGTCAGCAGGGTCAATCCTTAGGTCTGCAGGGTTCAACCTTAGGTCTGCAGGGTCCAGCCTTAGGTCAGCAGGGTCAATCCTTAGGTCTGCAGGGTTCAGCCTTAGGTCTGCAGGGTCCAGCCTTAGGTCTGCAGGGTTCAACCTTAGGTCTGCAGGGTTCAGCCTTAGGTCTGCAGGGTTCAGCCTTAGGTCTGCAGGGTTCAGCCTTAGGTCTGCAGGGTCCAGCCTTAGGTCTGCAGAGTTCAGCCTTAGGTCAGCAGGGTCAATCCTTAGGTCTGCAGGGTTCAGCCTTAGGTCTGCAGGGTCCAGCCTTAGGTCTGCAGGGTTCAACCTTAGGTCTGCAGGGTTCAGCCTTAGGTCTGCAGGGTCCAGCCTTAGGTCTGCAGGGTTCAGCCTTAGGTCTGCAGGGTCCAGCCTTAGGTCTGCAGGGTCCAGCCTTAGGTCTGCAGGGTCCAGCCTTAGGTCTGCAGGGTCCAGCCTTAGGTCTGCAGGGTTCAGCCTTAGGTTTGCAGGGTTCAACCTTAGGTTTGCAGCGTCTATCCTTTGATCTGCAGGGTCTATCCTTAGCTCTGCAGGGTCTATCCTTAGGGCTGCAGGGTTCAACCTGAGGTCTGCAGGGTCCAGCCCTAGGTCTGCAGGGTCCTGCCTTAGGTCTGCAGGATTCAGCCTTAGGTCTGCAGGGTTCAACCTTAGGTCTGCAGGGTTCAACCTTAGGTCTGCAGGGTCCAGCCTTAGGTGTGCAGGTACTATCCTTTGGTCTGCAGGGTCCAGCCTTAGGTGTGCAGGGTCTATCCTTTGGTCTGCAGGGTCCAGCCTTAGGTCTGCAGGGTTCAACCTTAGGTCTGCAGGATTCAACCTTAGGTCTGCAGGGTCCAGCCTTATGTCTGCAGGGTTCAGCATTAGGTCTGCAGAGTTCAACCTTAGGTCTGCAGGGTTCAACCTTAGGTCTGCAGGATCCAGCCTTAGGTCTGCAGGGTTCAGCCTCAGGTCTGCAGGGTCAAGCCTTAGGTCTGCAGGGTTCAGCTAAGGTCTGCAGGGTTCAACCTTAGGTCTGCAGGGTCCAGCCTTAGGTCTGCAGGGTTCAGCCTTAGGTCTAAATGGTACAACCTTAGGTCTGCAGGGTCTATCCTTGGGTCTGCAGGGTTCAACCTTAGGTGTGCAGGGTCCAACCTTAGGTCTGCAGGTTTCAGCCTTAGGTGTGCATGGTCTATCCTTAGGCCTGCAGGGTTCAGCCTTAGGTGTGCAGGGTCTATACTTTGGTCTGCAGGGTCCAGCCTGAGATCTGCAGCGTCTATTGTTAGGGTTCAGCCTTAGGTCTGCAGGGTTCAACCTGAGATCTGCAGCGTCTATTGTTAGGTCTGCAGGGTCTATCCTTGGGTCTGCAGGGTTCAACCTTAGGTCTGCAGGTTTCAGCCTTAGGTGTGCATGGTCTATCCTTAGGTCTGCAGGGTTAAACCTTAGGTCTGCAGGGTTCAGCCTTAGCTTTGCAGGGTTCAGCCCTATGTCTGCAGGGTCTATCCTTAGCCCTGTAGGGTCCTGCCTTGGGTATGCAGGGTCTAGTCTTGGGACTGCACGGTCTATCCTTAGTTCTGCAGGGTCCAGCCTTTCTACCAGTGTGAGGTTAAAGTTAGGGACACGACAACATGAGCCAGAAGAGCAGGGAATTGAACCACTCACCCTGTGATGAATAGACATCCCACTCTTCATCCACAGCTGTCCTAGGTCATCAGATCTAATGTGAGCTGAGTGATGAGACGAGAGTTAAACAGCTCCACAGAGTCACACAACCTTCACATCAATCACACAGTCATCAATAAAGCTGATCAATAACAGAACAGTTTATCAGACAGACTCTGGGTCAGTCTGGAAGTGAAACAGGAAGTAGAGGTGGAGGTAGAGGAAGAGGTGGTTAATGCAGCACAGGTCAGGATAATCTGGAGGATCCATGGAGTCAGACATGAGTGGGTTCACTCAAGTGTCTCTGCTTCATCCTGGTTTACTCTCTTTATTTCTGATTTATTCCCTTATCTCCTGGTTCATGCTGGTTTATTCTTGTTTTTTTTTTTCTGGGTTTTTTTTTGGTTTTTCCTGGTTTGTTTTGGTTTTGGATTAGATTGGAGACAGTGTTTATACATGCAAGCAGAGAAACCTGATCATGTCCCTGTAGACATGATCTGTACTGGTGTTCTGCTCTCTGATTACTGGGTCTGATTGGTGCAGGCGCCTGTCATATCTGATGTTTATTCCTCAAACATTGCGGTTCAGATTATTGTGGGATAAGCACTGTTTGACCACACCATTACAGAATGGAACTTTTTATTGTAATAATTGTTTTATTTTCCTAAATGTTTCAGCACTAGCATACTCAGGACTCAGTAGTTAAACTAAACTTTAGATTCAGTACTTTCTGCTTTAACTGGAGTAGATTTAGAGAGCAGTACTTTAAAGAGAAACTGTACTTTTAGTGGGGTAACTGCATTATCTGTCACATAGTTTTTATTCTGCCTACCTCAGGGCCACAAAGTTTTTATTCTCTCTAACACAGGGCCACATAGTTTTTATTCTGTCTACCAGAGGGCCACATTGTTACAAATTGTGAAATATTCTCAGTAAAATTTTAGAATTACTTTGATTTTAAAAAGCTAGCATATAGACAGCTTTCATTGAGCAGATGTAAGTAGTAATACTTCATTTATTAGTTTGACCTGTAATTTAAAGCAACATGAAGTGTTTTGAGTGTAGTAATGAACATAAAAGTTTACTGATATTTTTCAGTATTTTCACTTTCATATGTTGTTTATTAGACAAATGTTTTTAATGATGCATAGTTGTCTTAAAGACAGTTAAGGCCAATGATATCTTTAATTTTACTGATGTATACTTATGTTCAAATATAATTATAGAAATGTTTCCTTATTTGGTAGACTGTTTCATGTTTTTCTTATTTTTACAATTTCTAAATATCTGAAATTAACATGTGGGCCACAGTGAGTGATCGGGAGGGCCGCATGCTGTCCTTGGGCCACCAGTTGGCCACCACTGTAACAGATAAATTTAGATAAGGTTGGTAGTTTTACTTAGGCCGCCTGCTTGAGTCTGAAACTAATGGATTGATGTGACTTGCAATAAACCATTTCTGCTCTCAATGCTGCCCTTTTTTTTTAATTCTTATACATTTTTTATTCTTGTGAGAGTTACAGATCCACTAGTCTCAGAGACCTGTCTTTGGATCAGGAGCCACTGGTTGAAACCCGCTGCTTTAAAGTGACTGTGCAGCCGTGGTGTGATGAACGTTTAATTCTAATGATGATAGTCCAAGGTTATATTTATTTGAATAAATGAGTCATCATGCTAGCTTTTCTGTAATAATCCAGATTATTTTACTGTCATAGTTCCTCCATTTCTCAGAGATCAATATGAAGACTGTAGAGAATTATTCCATGTCTGTTTAATTGTCACAGATGAGGAGAAATAAACCCACAGTGGGTAGATACAGTTAGCTTCTGAAACCCACTCTCTTTCTCTGAGTGGGAGTGAGGTGTGTGCATGCAAATATGTGTGTGTGTGTGTGTGTGTTTAACATTATTGTGTTCTTATGGTGTTTGGAGAGAAGATGAGTGTGCAGCGTGTCAAAGTGAGACTTGATTTGGTTTAAACTTGACTCAGATGGTTCTACATCTGGCTGATCACCAAACAGCCCTGACTCTGAGTTACAGCAGAGATCTGGGGTTTCAGGACTCATCTGACCACTTTCCAACTCTTTCTAGGGGATCCCAAGGCGTTCCCAGACCAAACAGGATATGTAATCTCTCCAGTGCATTCTGGGTCTTCCCCAAGGGCTCCTCCCAAATGGACGTGCCCGGAATAGGTCCACGGTGAGGAGACAAGGAGGCACCCTGATCAGATGCCCGAACCACCTCAACTGGCTCCTTTCAATGTGAAGGAGCAGCGGCTTTATTCCTGGCTCCCTCTGGATGTCTGAGCTCCTTACCCTACCTTTAAGGCTGAGCCCAGACACCAGTTGTACCTTGAGATCCTGTCCATGAAAATCCCAAACAGAATCAGAGACAAGGGGCAACCATGACGGAGGCCAGCACACACAGGAAATGTCCCCATCTTTGTGCTGAGAACATGGACACAACTCTCACTTTGGTCATACAAAGGGACCTGATGGCTCGCCTCAGCGGCCCTGGGACCCCACATTCCCACAGTACCCCCCACATCACCCTACAAGGGACACAATTATAGGCCTTCTCCAAGTCCACAAAACACATGCAGACTGGATAAGCAAACTCCCATGCTCCCTCAAGAAGTCCTGCGAGAGTAAAGAGCTAGTCCAGTGTCCCACGGCCAGGATGGATCACCAGAGTAAACTTTTTCAGGAAGGCTGAGGAGTGTGATACCCTGATAATTCAAGCACACCCTCTGGTCCCCCTTTTCAACAATGGGGACCACCACCCCAGTCTGCCACTCCACATGACATTGAAAAGGTGTGCCAGCTATGACAGCCCAACAACATCCAAAGCCTTCAGCATCTCAGGACAAATCTCAAATCAATGCTATGCTTCCAACTCTGTGGCAACAGTTTGGGAGGCCGTTTTCTATTCCAACATGACTGTAAAAGTGCACGAAGAAGGACTATAAAGACATGGTTTGATGAGTTCAGTGAAGAAGACTTGACTGGTCCCCATCCAGCACCTGTGGGATGAACTGGAACGGAGATTGTGATCCAGGCATTCTGGTTCTGGTTTCCACCAAGCAGTTCGGTTCAGATTGAATTAGAATAAAACAGAATCTTCTGTAAATCTAATGGAAGTGTGCCAAAGTAACTGATCTGGACCATCTGAGCTTTTTGGCACCCTCTGTCAGGGTACCAAGTGTACCTATCCTACTCTAGAGGGTGGAGCTAGACTCACAGGTGGGACTTCTTGTTCAGATGTGGGCTGTGACCCTCTGGACCCCTAGGACACTTGGTGCTCTGGGCCATGTCCACAGGCCTACAGAGAACTAAGGCAGGATCTTCCTGATGTCCATCCTGGGGCGACTGTGGCTCAGTAGGTAGGGTCCTTCCTCAGTTCCTGCAGTCACATGTCCATGTGTTCTAGGGGCACTTAACCCCAGCTTGCTCCCACCGATTCATCATTAGGATGTAAATGGGTATGGAAGCATATGAATGTACTAATGCCAGTGGGATCAGCTGATATTGATGGCCAATTCTCCATGGAAACCTCTGCTATCAGTAGTGAATCGGTAAGTGTGACCTGCAGTATAAAGGTGCTTTGAGTAGTTGGATGACTAGAAAAGTGCTATACAAGCTCAAGTCCATTTACACTTCTCTCATGATTTTCCGCTCTTTTTAGTTCCTCCCTCTTATTCTGGATCAGTGGGACCCGATCAGTTTTGAAGCTCAGCCTTGTCTTTAAAGAGGGAGTAGTTTAAACTAAGATGATGTCCACAAATCTCCTAAAGGTCCTGTTTCTACAGAAAATCCAGACCTGGATCAGTTTTAAAGCAGATGAGTCTTGAGTCTTCAGTCACTGAAAGATGGATGGGGGACTCATTTTGATGACGGACCACGAGGAATGGTGAAGGACAGACATCATCAACATTTACACTAAAAGGGCTGAATTTAGTGGAAATACTCCTTTAAAATCCAACAGATTTACCAACATTTCAGATGACTTAGCTCGCTTTCACATTAGGCCCAGTTGTTTCGAACCATGCCGCGACGCGATTCCTACCCCTCCCCCTTCCCCCTCGCTGGCTTGCATTCACTGTAGCAACATCGATCCGTGCCCGGGCCCTCTTGTGTATTTACTCGGTCTGAAACAGCAGGTGGCAGTACGCACGTAGCTGGTTTACAACCCCGCAACGGAGGAGAAAGAAGAAAACGCTACCAGACAACCACTCGGGTCATGACCTGAGCGAAGATTGTTTTTGTTTTGACCCGCCAAAAAGTCCATCCTGCAGCCATGGAGGATTTAAAATCAATTTTGAGATGCCAGCACCTTTGCTCTTCATATCTGCACATCTACTACAGCTCAGAGGATTTAATGGGCTCACGCTGCAAAGATACAGCGGTTTTGGAGGTGACAAGAGACTTTCATTGCCTTCACACCTCCTCTCACTGACTCCAACTGGTGTTCATCTTTAAGGTGTGTCACAACAGACCGTTTATTGACTGGGTTCTGGTGATTTCCGCCTTTCTAGAGGAAAAATGTGAACAAACGGCCGCGCTGTGGAAAGAAGTTTAGTTTTTATGATGATGTCATAAAGCTGATACGATGCTCTGTCCCATATCCGGGCGCAGTAGCATACACATCTCATCGGAACCAAGCCAGAGTCCACTTAAATCGCGCCCGAGACCACCTCCACAAGATGGCCCGGGCCTGGTGCCCTGGCGCGGTTTGTTCAGACTACCAAAACGAACCGGACTTTGGCCTCAAGTGCACTTGGATCTGCGACCGGGCCCCTAGTGTGAAAGCACCCTTAACATTTCTGTGAATATTCTTGTTTAAGAAGTATCCCATTAAAACTACCAAGAATATCTACAATTAATTTCAAAGTGAATTTCCTGAATATTTCTTACTAAATATTTGCATTCCTAAAGATTCCATGAAAATGAGATAAAATTCCCCCAAACATCAAAAAAAAAAAAAAAAAAAAAAAAAAAAAAATATAAAATTTTCAGATTTCAGGTCCACAGTCAAATAAAGTTCCCAAATTTCCTAGAAAATACTTAAAAATTTCAAATCAAATTCCCTGAAGTTATATCCAAAATATGCATGAAAACCTGAAAGTGTCCAAACAATTAGCACAAAACTGAAAATCATCTGAAAATGGAAAGGAAAAAATACCAAACTATGTCCTCAAAATTTCCATGAAAATTCCTGAAATTCCCAAGCAAATTCTGTCCACATTTTAAACAAATTACTTCAACATCAGTGGACATTCTGGGCAAGTTTCTAAAAAATTCTAACAGCAGAAAATATTACAGTGTTGAAGGAAATGTGTAAACATGCAGATCTGAGGAGGTCGTTGGTTAAAGGACTGATCAGTTGATCAGAAATAAGGAAATACAACAGAGAAGACTGTCGTCTGAACTTTCCAATGATCATGATTATTTCAGACTTTGTTTTGTGGATTATTTCTGTGAATAACTGATAATCTGAGAGTTTCTCTGTCCTGCGTTCACCTCTCTGTGAGGATCAACACCTCAAACACGTTTCCTTTATGTGCTGATATAAATCCTCCCACTCCTCCTCCTACCTCACCTCTCCTCTGTCAGCGATTACTCTCTCTAATAAATCCACAATAGAAAAACAGAAAATAATCCTGAAAACAACAATGGCAGCTTAAATCTAATCAGAACAATAGAGCTGCTGTTGAAGAACCTTTAGAGGAACACGGGGATCTTTAACAGAAATAGAGACGATTATTCAGACGTTTCTATGAGTCTACATCCATGGCTCTATAGAAATGTTTAGCTCAGTCCTTTTACAGTTTGGTGAACATGAATCAGACGAGTGGATAAAGGTTGTCCTTTAAAGATGGTGCTGCTGACTTCACGTGTTCTTCTCCAAGTTCTAAAACGGCGAGGATGACCCGGCGGTGCAGAGCAGTAACAGTTCCAGTGTGAAAGAGCGTTAACCCTCACAAAGTCTCAGGTCAGACCGGACCACACAAAGAGACGCTCTGTTTCTCCGCTTTTATCCTCGCCATGCTCCTCTCTTCTTCTCCGTCTTGGAGCGAAATCAGAGCGTTCCTCGCCATGTTTCATGTTTGACAAGGCGAGTGATGAAAGCTGTCCGTCTGCGATGTGACAAAGCCGTCAGTCATGGCGGCATGACCGCCGTTTTAGAGACAGAGTGAGGATTTAAGAGCGCTGACTCTACAGATTCAAGGGTGACGGTGAAAAAGACCAAAAGACACAAAAAGACAGAAATACACAAAATACACAAAACAACATGAAAAGACTCTTCTGTAGATTTTCCTATAGGGAACTCTTCCTGCTCAGTGGTGTGTTCCAGGGGCTCGTAGAGGTACAGGTTCTGTTCTTGAATCCATTGAGAAGAATCTGGCTGCAGACCTCTATGGTGGGGCAACCTTAACCGTGGAGCAGGAAGTGACAATCCCTAGCCCTAAACCTTTAGGGTCCATGTACCTGACCCAAGCCTTTAGAGTCCAGGTGCCTTACACTAACCCTAGCATTTAGGGTCCAGGTGCCTAACCCTGAACCTAGCCTTAAGGGTCCAGTTGCCTTACCCTGACCCTAGCATTTAGGGTCCAGGTGTCTTACCCTGACCCTACCATTTAGGGTCCAGGTGTCTTACCCTGACCCTACCATTTAGGGTCCAGGTGTCTTACCCTGACCCTACCATTTAGGGTCCAGGTGCCTAACCCTGACCCTAGCCTTTAGGGTCCAGGTGCCTTACCCTGACCCTAGCATTTAGGGTCCAGGTGTCTTACCCTGACCCTACCATTTAGGGTCCAGGTGCCTAACCCTGACCCTAGCCTTTAGGGTCCAGGTGCCTTACCCTGACCCTAGCCTTTAGGGTCCAGGTGCCTAACCCTGAATGCTAGGGTCAGGGTGCAGGTGCCTTACCCTGACCCTAGCCTTTAAGGTCCAGGTGCCTAACCCTGAATGCTAGGGTCAGGGTGCAGATGCCTAACCCTGACCCTAGCATTTAGGGTCCAGGTACCTAACCCTGACCCTAACCTTAATGGTCCAGGTGCCTTACCCTAACTCTAGCATTTAGGGTCCAGGTACCTAACCCTGTCCCTAGTCTTTAGGGTCCATGTGCGTAACCCTAGCCTTTAGTGTCTATGTGCCTAAACTTAGCATTTAAGGACCAGGTGCCTAACCCTAACCCCTAGCCTTAAGGGTCCAGGTGCCTAACCCTAGTCTTTAGGGTGTAGGTTGCCTAATTCTAGTCTTTAGGGTCCAGATGCCTAACCCTAGCCTTTAGTTTCCATGTTCCTAAACTTAGCGTTTAAGGACCAGGTGCCTAACTCTAACCCCTAGCCTTTAGGGTACAGGTTGCCTAACCCAAACCCCTAACCCTTGTGGAACCCTAGCCTTTAGTATCCACGTGCCTAACCCTAGCCTTAAGGGTCCAGGTGCCTTACCTTAGCTTTTAGTGTCCAGGTGCCTAAACTTAGCATTTAAGGACCAGGTTGCCTAACCCTAAGCCTGTTTGGGTTTTTTTTTTTTTTGTCGCTGGTATGTTAAACATAAATCTGCCCTTCTCAGAACATTTTGATTTTCATTCATAAAATTCTTCTGGGAGTCTCTGACCATCAGCTATAGAGAGTATGGTAAGACCAAGAGGACCAAGGACCCAAAGATTCAGACTGGTCCACATGCTCAGATTGACCAGTTCTAAGAGAATCCTGTCTTTCTGAATTTTTCCAGACTCAGTTCGACAGTGAGGCAGACCTCTCACAGTGAGGTTTATAATCTGAAATTACAGTGTGATGTGCAGATGTATGTTCTTTAACCATTCCTGTCCTGATTTACTGCTGAGCCCATGACTCTGAGCCCTTTCCTGATATCATCTTTGACATTTATATCAAATAGTATAAAAATGATCTTTTTGGTCTTTCTTGAGGAAAAAGTGATGAAGACAGAGCAGAGACAGGTGTAGGGACAGGGATGAAGAAGCCCTCCTGCACAGGTGTGTTAATTAACCAAAGGCACATCATGTTTGCAGACGTCACATTGATCTGAACATCCATCAGGACGATTCTACCAACCATCAGAGCGACGGCTGCTGATCTATAATCAGAGAGTGAAGGCAGCAGACGTTAACCACACAGGCTGAATATACGGACATACGTGGAGGAGCAGGAACGCCACATTAACATCAACATGCACGCACGCTGTCACGCCATAATGAAGGCTGTGACTAATGAGCCCCTCCCCCTCCCTGCAGCCCCTATTTATTGTGTCCCTCGTCACTCACCGTAGATCATCTGCTGCCTCTGACACGTCCTGGAGACGGGCGCCGACAGCGAATTAAAGACGTGTCCTCATGCCAACTCAGACACTGAGGTGGATCACAGAGGAGGTGTTTAAAAGTAGAGAGGGAGAAACTGGAGGGTTTTAACAAGGGGTTAGAGACACGGGCATGGGAGTGCTAGAAAATATTCACCCCCTGAAGTTTTATTGAATAATCAGAATCATAATTTGGAATTTTTGACAAAATAAAAGTGACAAAACCCTCTTCAATTTCAAAGTGAAAACCAATTTCTACAAAGTAATGTCAGTTAGATAAAAATATTTAAAGTAAAGTAAGTGCAGTGAGTGTGTCTCTGTGATTGGAGGATAAAGACACCTGTGTCTGGAAGGTCCAGTCACTGGTTGCTCAGTATTCCTGGCTATCATTTCACCATGAAGCCAAAGAAACACTCAGAGAAATGTTATTGAAAATTCTAAGTCAGGGGATGGAAACAAAAATATTCCCAAGGCTCTGAACATTCCCCAGAGTTCAGATTAATCCATCATAAAGAAATGAAGGAATATGTCACATGTGTAAATCTGCCTAGATCAGACCGTCCTCACAAACTGAGTGAGTGTTCAAGAAGGAGACTAGTGAGAGGACACCAAGACACCTATGACTACTCTGAAGGAGCTCCAAGCTTCAGCAGCTGAGATGGAGAGACTCTGCAGACAACAACTGTTGGCCGGGTTCTTCACCAGTCAGAGCTTTATGGGAGAGTGGAAAAACTCAGATTCTATCTGGACTAGAGCTCACCAAAAGGCATGTGGGGGACTATGTCCTCCTAAGACCCTGCGTCCACGTATGAGGACAGTACATTTTGGCTTCCCTACATTACAGTAATCATTTCTGGTGTCAGAATCGAACAGTTAATTGTCCAGAATGTCCATTCAGGTTTAAGGTATTTGCTTGAAATCCTGGGATAATTTGCTGTTTGAATATTTTGAATTTTCTTGGAAGTTTTGAGGTATTTTTATGGAAATTTAAAGGATATGTTTGTATATGTTGGAGAGTTTCATTGCTTTCAATTAATTTCAATTTTCTTTTTCTTTCTTTTTGTTTCATTTTAAACATTCATTTACAGATTTTGGGGAAATTGGAATGGGAATTTGGGGGTAGGGATTGTCCTTTGAAATTTTCAGGAAAATGTCAGGTTTTTTTTTTTTTTTTTTGGATGTTTCCATCATTTTATGAAATTTGGAAATTCCACCCATCCATCCATCCAACTGTTTATTCCGTTGGGGGTCGTGGAGGGTTGGAGCCTATCCCAGCTGTCATTGGGTGAGAGGCGGAGTACACCTTGGACTGGTCACCAGTCAATCACAGGGCGAAATCTGGAAAATCGTTTTGTAAATTTCTAGAATTTGTTAAGAAATTTTAAGGGAAAAGTTGCTTTTATATTTAGGGAATTTGCTTGAAATCTTTCCGTTCCATTTCCGTCCTTTGCATGGGCGACTAAAAGTATGACTAAAAATGTTTGTCAACAGCCTTTAAACTCGACTAAGGTGGCTTTCACACTAGGGGCCCGGTCGCAGATCAGAGTGCACTTGAGGCCAAAGTCTGGTTCGTTTGGGTAGTGTGAATGCAAACGAACTGTGCCAGGGCACCGGGCCCGGGCCCACTTGGGGAGGTGGTCTCAGGGCGCCATTTAAGTGGACTCTGGCACAGTTCTGATAAGATGTGAATGCAACCGCGCTCGGATACAGGACAAGGGTCATATCAGCTTTATGACATCATCGTAAAAACTAAACTTCTTTCCACAGTGCGACAGTTTGTTCACATTTTTCCTCAATAAAGGGCAGAAATCATCATAACCCAGTCAATAAACGGTCTGCTGTGACTCACCTTACAGATAAACACAAGTTGGAGTCAGTGAGAGGAGGTGCGAAGGCAATGAAAGTCTCCTGTCACCTCAAAAACCACTTTTTCTGTGCAGCGTGAGCCCATTTAATCCTCTGAGCTGTAGTAGATGTGCAGATACATGAGCAACGTTGCTGGCATCTCAAAAGTGATTTTAATCCTCCATGGATGCAGGATGGACTTTTTGGTGGGTCAAAACAAAAAAATCCTAGACAGAGTAAATATGCAAGCGCGCCCTGGCACGGCTCGATGTTGCTAAAATGAACGCAAGCCAGCAGGGGAAGGGGGAGGGGTAGGAATCGCAGCGGGGTGCGGTTCAAAACAACTGGGCCTAGTGTGAAAGCACCCCAGGACTAACAAAAATAGATCTGTGATGACTATAACTGACAAAAACCAAGTTTGGTTTTTGTCAACATGACTAAAACTAGACTAAAATGTAATGTAGTTTTTGTTAGACATTCAAAGTCTGTGATATTTCACCACTGTTGGTAAATCAGTCAAAACCAATACATCTGTGTCCACTCTGCCTCTCAGCTGTAGAAAGCAGGTTTGGCAGAGTGCAGAGAACACACTACCATGATTTGGTACCAGATTTAGGCAAAAGAATGAATGCTTGGACTAAAAGTAAAGACTAAAATGTGAGGACTAAAACTAAAAAAGGGTAGAAATGACGAAAATATGACTAAAACTAAGCCTAAAATTAAAAACAGCTGCCAGAATTAACGCTGCTTTTCATTAGAAATATTAGGTTCTTCTTATTTTATAGAATTTGTTTGGGTTTTGGAAAGGAGAATATCCAAGAAATTCCTCTTCAATGACAAGGCTCATGCTTTAACTTAACAGATTCAACTGATAAAAAATAAGTGGGAGAAACTAAAAATGCTCTCCAAACAAAGACTCAGGTCTCAGGAGGTTAAAGTTATGAGGAAGAAGGTTCTTTGGTCTGATGAGACCAAAATGGAGCTTTTTGGACATCAGAGAAGACACCACTGACATCACTACAAACACACCATCCCCACTGTGGAGCGTGGTGGTGGCAGCATCATGCTGTGGGGATGCTTCTCAGCAGCCTGCTCTAGAAGGCTTGTAAAGATAGAGGGTGGAATGAATGCAGCATAATGTGGTATAACCCTGGAGGTCAATCTTACTCAGTCTGACAGAGAACTACGGCTTGGGAGAAAAATTATTTTCCACTAAGACAACAGGCTGAGTCAAAGCCCAGGCGTTTTAGAGTCCCTATAAATAAACCGTCAGTGACCATTTCATCACCAAATACAGACACCACTCAAAAGGTGAGTTTTTCATGAGATTAATTCACTCTATTATTGTCTATGCCTTTAAAACTTTTCGTAAACATGTTTGTTTTGTTTGGTTTGTGACACCATTTCTATGGTCTGAGGTCCAAACTATATTCGCCTTCATTAAATGAATCTGATTGGTCGAAAGTATTAGAAAAGGCCCCCTGATGCTATGTGGGAGTGGATCAGTAGCACACCGCATCGTCCACATATAAATGAAACATTCAGGAACATTATGACCGATACTGTTGATATTATGTGTAAATGACAGTGGTCCCTACACTGATCCCTGAGAGACTCCATTTTTAAGTTGTAGATATTCAGAGGCAAAGCTCTGATGTAGTTGCTGTTGATCAGCAGGTTGTAAGCTCAGGTGCAGATCTCCACCTTACACTCCATGGTCTAAAAAGGGGCATAGATGGCTTTATGGTTTTTGATATGGATTATCTTCAATGAGCATGTTTTGGACTTTCTGCGTAAAAATAAATATTCTGCTTGGCTGTTAGTTCAGCTCGTTAGCAAGTCAAATTTCTCTGGTGTTCTTCAGTGTCTCTTTTTAAACCTCTTAATAAGATCGCTGTTCTTCTTTAATGATTTTATGAGGAATGAATCGCTGCATGACTTCCCATCATGCCTTTGTTAATCATCACTATTGTCTATCCTCTGATCCCTGAACAATGCGGCTCATTCGACGGCCGCATACACTAAAAACAGAAGCTGCCGATTGTCCGCCGCTCCGCTGACAATAAGAGTTTGTGTTGAACCCTGCGAGCGTTAATCAGCCTCGTCTGAATGTTTCACATTTTCAGGAATGTTTCTCCAACGCCTCCTCAAACTCAGACGAGGAAACGGCTCGGCTGCAGGGACGTCCTCAGATAATACGCCTGTTTTTCTCTCCACGCGCCCACGGACGCAAAAATGTTTGCACACTGTGGCAGAAGGGGGGGGGGGACAACAGAGGGGGTCGACGAGGAGAGAAAGGAGGATGAAGGGAGAAGGGAAGAGACGGGTAGAAGACAACAAAGGAGAGGAGGGAAGGAAAGAAGATGAGGAGAGGAGAGGTGAAAGGAATCAGAAAAGGGAAGAAGAGAACTAAAAGGAAATCAAAGCAGAGACTAAACGCTCTAAACATGATGACCTGGTCCAGGGGTCATAGTGGGGTCCTGAAACCGTCAGTGATCGGTTTAAGGCCAGTGGATTCTTAATGTAAAATGAGAAGAAACAAACTGTTTCTATATTCATGTTTAAAAAATGAACACCAAAAACCCCAGAGTGTTTTCAGGAAGTTAGCTAAAGAATTTAAAAATCAAGAAACAAGAAGGTTGTTTTTGTTTCTTTTTGTTTTCAGAAAAGGAAGAATAGATTTTAAAAAAATGTTTTCCCATCTTATCGTTCCTATGTTGTGATCAAAACAAGATCAAAGAACAGAATACTGGTAATGTAACATTCTTTTCTTGTTTGTTTCAATCGAATCCCCACCAACTCTACTGATGTTTTAGTTTCCAAAAAGAAAAGAATTGTTTGTTTTCATCTTATCGTTTCTATTCTGTAATGACAGAAAAGCAGAGAATTGAGTACTGTTAATGTAACATTCTTTTCCTGTTTGTTTTAACCGCATCTGGACCAGGTTGTACTAATGTTATGTTTTCCAAAAAGAAATGAACGGTTTGTTTTTCCATCTAATAATGACAGATGATCAGAGTGTGCAGAATTGGTGATGTAACATTCTTTTCCTGTTTGTTTCAACAGCATCTACACCGGGCTGTACAAATGTTTTGTTTTCCAAAAAGGAAAGAACGGTTTGTTTTCATCTTATCGTTTCTATTCTGTAATAACGAGTCAGAGAATAAAACACTGGTGATGTAACATTCTTTTATTGTTGGTTTTAATGGCATCTGCAACCAGGCGTTTTTTTCTAAAAAGAAAAGAATGGTTTGTTTTCTATCTTATCGTTTCTATTCAATCATGACAGAAGATCAGAGAATAAGGCTTTGGTGATGTAAAATTCTTTTCTTGTTAGTTTTAACAGCATCTGGAACAAGTTGTACTAATGTTGTGTTTTCCAAAAAGAAATGAACGGTTCGTTTTCCATCTTATCATTTCTATTCTACAATGGCAGACGATCAGAGAATGCAAAATTGGTGATGTAACATTCTTTTCCTGTTTGTTTCAACAGCATCTGCACCAGGCTGTACAAATGTTTTTTCTAAAAAGTAAAGAACGGTTTGTTTTTCCATCTTATCATTTCTATTCTACAATGGCAGACAATCAGAGAATGCAAAATTGGTGATGTAACATTCTTTTCCTGTTTGTTTCAACAGCATCTGCACCAGGCTGTACAAATGTTTTTTCTAAAAAGTAAAGAACGGTTTGTTTTTCCATCTTATCGTTTCTATTCTGTGATGACAGAAAATCGGAGAATGCAGAACTGGTGATGTAACATTCTCTTCTTGTTTGTTTTAACAACACCTGAACAAAGTTCAAGCAAAGGGGGAAAAAGATTTTTAGAAAGAAAGATTTTTTTTTCATCCAAACAAAATTTATGTTATAAAATAGCATATTCATTTTTTTGTTTCTCTAATTTAAAGAAAAATCCAGGGAATGGACAGAGTTAAAGAAGATGAGCTAAAAGATCTGATGAAGAGGAGAACGGTGGAAGGATGAAAAAGGAAATGAGGAAAGACTGAAGGGGAAAAACAAAGTGAAAAGATCAGAGGAGCGGAAAGGGATGTTAGGAGGCAGAAACAGGAGGAGAGACTAGAAAAAGTGGGCTTGAGGAAAGAAAGCGTATACAGGAAAGAAAAGATAAAAAGGAGAGGAAGATAAAAACCAGATTAGAGTCTGGAGCAGAGGAGAGAAACAGAAAAAGAAGGACTGGAATGAAGAAGACGAGGACGAGGAGGATGGATACAGTAGGCTGAGGAATAAAACTGGTGAGAGGAGAAGGATAAAGAAGGGTGGGAGATGAGTGAAAATATAAAAGACAACAGAGAACAAGGAGGACAGTAGAGGGGAATAGGAGACGAGGATTTAAGAGCAGGCAGACTGGTGAAAGATGATGGGAAGATTCAGATTCAGGTTAGCTGTAGAATGAGCTGCAGAGATGGGAAATTAACAAATACTGGAGATAAAGAGAGAGAAGAGGAAAGGCCTGAGGAGAGAGAAAAAGGATGGAAAGAGAGGAGGAGTTAAATAAGGGGGGAAGGAAACAGAGGAGATCTGCTGATGAGGCCTTTGGGGTTTCATGTCCGAATGCTCAACACGCCCACGCCACGCCGTCCGCTCGATTACAGGGTTTTATTTCAGCGGGGCCCCCCAAACACGGTGCTCTGACTTCTTCAATCCCTGAGAGTGTGATAGAAAATCAACTAACGCTCTGATCTGAGCGGGTTTATTCTATTTAATATGATTCATCTTTTCTCTGAGAGTCTCTACGGTCAGAAAGTTCTAGAAAATCAAAGTTTCTCTGATTTTAGTTAATGATGAACTCAGGGACATTTAAACTGGGAGAAAACATTTATCATCTGTTCTTATCTATCAGTCACACTGCCTGGAACAATCACAAATACCTCCAAGAGAATCATCGCTGTCGCCCCCAAGAAATTGCCCAGGTGTGTCACTTCCTGTTGGGGCTCGTTATCAATATGATAAAATTAACCTTTGAATATGTCGAGGGGCCGACTTTCATCCTACAAGTAAAAGCTAAATGCAATCAGATGTTTGGTGTGAGATTTACGCATACTTCCTGTCAAATTGGCGAGATATCGAAATGCTTGACATTCTTCATTGAAACATGTTGTGGCTGATTACTGAGGCCTTTCTTTCAAAACCAGAGCTCAGGAGGTTACGCACAATAAGAGGAACGAAGATATGACCCCTTTATGTCACTTCTTGTCACCAGTGGGGGGCGCTATGATGGGATGCTTGCATGTGGGCGTGGTCAGTGTGATACTGTTGTTTTGCAAGAAAGAGCAGAAGATCACAGAATATTGTTTATTAAAGTTATGATAGGTGAAAGTCATTTGGTGCCATCAAAACTCTTATTTTGAAACAGCGATGAAGCTGGTGGACTTCCTGTTTGGATTTTGGCATGGGTCCAAGAGGCTTTTTGTAGGTCAGATGATGAGCCACATGCAGATCAAAAAACACAAGCCTTGACTGAATGTTGTGCTGGGGCAGAATATTTAAAAATCAGAGATGGAAATGTTTGATTGCCAGAAGGGGGCGCTGTGACAGAGTAATGATATTATGGTATGAATATAGTCAGGATCAATGTGTGATCATCACTGTGAAGTTTGGGGACGATTGAAGCATTAAATGGTTATAAGGCATTATTGGAGTATTTTCACTGCAATAATTAAACTAAAGAGTAGTTTAAGTTTGGGCTCTGTGGCCCCGCCCTTCAGTGAAAACTCACAGTTCGTACAACTTTAGATCTCCAGGTTGTCTAGTCTGAGCAAAAACATCCTGGAGTCAATCAGCTAAAATCCCTCAGACTAGTTCATTAAAATACAAAACTCTGGAACCACCATAAAAAAATGCCAGATTTTGACCTTTAACTGTTGTAGTGTGCTTCCTGTACATTTTAGAGGATGTCCCAAGAGACTTTTTTGTCTAATCATGATACATATGTGTACTGATTTTCATGCATGTAGCTCTTACCTGGCCCTGATCTCATGTTTGGGGCTGCTGCTTGATGGACTTGCATTATATAACAAAATACCAAAATTTCCACTGTGGGACAATTTTCTGTAAAGTTCGGTGAGTTTTTGAGCATGTTGAGGTCGTGACGTTAATAAGCAGCAATGGGAGGCCGGTGCAATTATGGCAGAAAACATTAGCGTGGATGCTGCTAAAGCGCCAGTTTTATCAGAACTTGACAACAATTCTTCATTAAAAGAAGAACAAAGAACAGCAGTGAGTTGTTTTCTTTTCAGAAATGACAAAAGTCGTGTACTGACATGTCTACAGTTGCCATGGTTCAGGTTATGCAGTTCTCTATGGAGTTTACTCCTCGCAGCGGTTACGTCACGTGTTTTGTTGCTCTGATTGGCCCGTAAAGATGTGACAGACAGAACATTCACCCAATCACCCTCTGAGGTTTGTTCAAAGACTCTGCCCTTTCCCAAATGCTGACTATGGGAAGTTTTCCGGATGGATGTGTGAAACAAATCCATCTGGTGTGCCAGGTTAGGTCCTCAGTGCTCAGGCCCTGAATAATCCTTGCGCACCACCATGAGTCTAGAATAAGCTATTTTTATTTTAGCGAGGGCTTCTCCTTTTTCTCACATTAATGACATTCAAGAATAACAGAGTGGTGTTTTAGACCAGTCTACTTGGAAAATCCTGAGTCCAGCCAGTCTGAGACCGAGACAAGACCAAGTAAAAATGCTCTTGATTCTGAGACAAGGTCAGGACATTCAAATCGGCTTGGTCTCAAGACTACAATACAAGTTGTGAGGATCCTAAACTTTAATTAAACACTTAGGGCCAGATCTACTAAGATCCCAATTTGCGTGTACTAATTTGCATGCACAATCTAGAATTTTGCGTTTTGGGTTGGACCGCAGATTGTGGGTGATTTACTAAGAAGTGAATGCGCAAAAGACAAGAGGTGCTAACATGTTGGAAACGCACCTATTTAAATGAGGATTTTGCATGTTTCATGGTTTGCAGCATGAGAGCCGAACACGCAAAATGTAATTGGACCTTACAGAATTAGAGGGGCTGATGGATGAAGCCAATAGATACTTAAATGAGCTACAGCAAAGAAGCCCTCGGGGAGTCGGGGAGAAGAAAAAGAGTTTTCCCTGTTAGATTATGCTTCCTGGATTTGGGGGTTTTGGGGGGGTTTTGCTGTGTGGATTTATTGAGGGTTTTTTCTGGGGAGACTGGTGGATTAAAGACTTTTGCATTTACGAGCGTCATAGACATTTTAAAAAAGACTTCAAAGACACTTAAAAGTGCTCAGATAAGAACGAGGTTGGTGTTTTCGTTAGATTTGGACTTTTAGTTTATTATGAAATTATAAAGACTGAGATAAAATCTTTCATTTTGTTGTGACCTTCTTTTCATTTGAGTTTACACACGGCATGCGCTTATGGTCTGGGGAGTGTTAATTAAATGGGAAGTGCTTTAAAGTCTTTACTTTCTCTTGAGAGATTTATTGATTTTATTTGTTCAGAATTGTTGTTTATTGCATTTTGATATATTCTTTACTTTGAAAGGTTTTCTATTTTCCTTGAAAGTTCCCCTTGTGTGAGTTTAACGCTATAGCTTGAGAAAAGTTAAGTGTTAGATCATCACACAGAACATCAGAAAAACAGAACTGGGAGATCCCAGCTGTAATAGCTACCGTACGCTGGAACGACCCAGATGCAAAAAAAAGAAAAAGTAAACTTCAGCTTCAAAATGGCAAGGCTGGATAGGCGATATGTTTTAATGACTGTTTCCTCATTCATTCCAAAAATGTTCACATGTACGAGGGTGAAAAATGTGTTCTCTGCTTCTTCTTTCGTCGTTTTATGTCTCCTTCATTCCACAATAACCGCAGCCATGTGTATGCAACTACGCATACAACAGTTGCACTAACCGTTTGCACCTCCCTTCAAGACGTGTTGAATATAGACGCAGTTTCTATGAGCGAAATTGCTTTCAGGTTTGATAAATTGCTTTGCGTGCACTAACATAATATATTTACATTTTCCCCTCTGAATACACACACAATTGCGTGTAAACGCCCCATATTGCATATTCATTGCGGCGAATATACTAACTGGATGCAGCAGCGCTGTTTTGCACCTTTGAAAGATGCAACCCTTAGTGCGCACTGTTAGTAAGTCAGTTTGTACACTTTTTTTTGCGTGTGTTGCACACGTTTTTATACACGCAACCCTTTAGTAGATCTGGTTCTTAGGGTGTTTTGACGCCTGAAAGTCTGGACCAAGGTCTGTGTTTTTGTTACATTGTAACATTTTGTTCCGTCTGTTTCACACTGTCATTATAACAACCGGACTAACAGACTTTACACGACGAACCTACGTGATATCGTCATCAACTACGTGGTTTGCGTGTCTCTGTAGTTTACATTGATTGGTCGTTCGGCCGGTGGGCGTCTGACGTCAACAGGTTGAATAATGCGAGTCTTGAATGTTGTAAACAATGAATGAAATCGTCATTCCTACCATCACATTATTGTTGATTTTCTACTACCAAAAGTGACAACTTGAAGAGCAGTAAATAAGGCTGGTCCAAGTTCGTCTTATGAGTTTTATCATTAGACGACAACTTTATCATCGTTGACAGAAAAGGAGAAGAAAGTACGCAATCCTGTGAGCCATTGCAATACCGACTCGGGAGAGAAGGTATGTGTTGTAAAACTCTTGAAAGATGCGCTGTCAATAGTGAGGTACAACTTTATTTACAATTTTATGAAATTTTCCGTGCTTGGACAATCCCCATTTAACATAATAATGGACACTTCTACCTCAGTGTAACGTAAAGCAGCTACCGTTAGCCCACCCTGTCCAGGCTGCTGGTTAATTTCAGTCCGTGAGATTGTTGTGGGCTCTTCCGCGGCTCATTTTGTCATGGTTATGGATTTCCTTCGCCAGTAGTCATGTCATAACTTCCTGTCATTGATATGAAGGTCCGAACCTTTCAAAATAATGCTTTCACACTGGGCATGAACCGTACCGTGGTTCTGTTTGGTCCAGACTGAGACCACCTCTTTTGATCGGACCAAGAATTGGCAGTTTGGTCCAGACCACAGTCCAGGGGAGGTATTACGCCTATCATTTTGGTTCGGGCCAAACAGAAAAGTCCGAAAGTCCGGACCAAACGACGTAGGAGTGAAAGCCCCCTTAGATTCACATCCTCTGAGGTCCAGTGAGTAAACTGGAATATTTGTAATTAATGAGCTCTTGATGATGTAAATATAAAAATATTGAACAGCATTACTCTGTCCTTAACCAGCCTTTATTATCAGCTCTGCTGTGTGGATCCAGTTACATCTGTAACTATTGATAAGAAGCATGTGAGGATCTAAAGCTGTATTGATTTTTGAGCACAGTCCTACCATGGATTACATTAATTCTAAAGTGGGGTGTTGGGGTGGACCAAAATCTGTGTATAAACTCAGCCTGGTAGGTATCACACGTGAGGGTACTGGACCATGGCCATGATGGAGCCACCGTTGCAAAGTCAGAGACTGCTCCAGAATAATGCCTAGAGGAGGCTGCTGTTCTGTTGCTGTACCTCATTCATGTTTGTGCTGTAGACTGAGATGGACCAGGATTAGTCTCTGACATCAGTCACCAACACCTGTATTTACTAGGATGAGGGATATCATAGGGGCCCCATCAGCCCAGTATTTTTCTGTCTGTGGCCTTCAGTAAAGCACAACAGAGCATCCCCGCCTTTACCAATGAAAACACTTATAAATATAAAAACCCAGGAGATGTTTAATAGTCAGAGGGACCAGGTCTGGGCCTCCTTGGCCATTGCTCTGGACACTGACCTGGTTCTCTGCATCTGTCAGTGAGCCTGTGTGGTTCCCTTCCTACAAGTCGCTCCCCACTCTTTCTCCCTGGTCCATCTACTGTCCCATCTGAATCAAAGCCCAGAAAGTCCCATTTCCAGGCACAGATCACACCCTTTCTTCCTCTTCTTCTATGGTATTTATGTTTATATGTAAATTTTTTATTTCAGTCAGATAAAGGAGATCAATGTTTTGTAGCGTATGCTGACATCACATTACACCTCTCTCTCTCTCTCTCTCTCTTCACTCTCTCTCTTCATTCTCTCTCATTGTCTCTCGACCCTCCTGATCAGAGGGCCCGTCACTGTCCACCCACATCCTCAGGACTCCCCTCCTTCCCCCGCCGTCCCCCACTGGGGGGTGAGGCAGCTGACCATGTGGAGGGGGGCGGTGGCCGAGGGTCTTTATACGCTGGACCGTGGGAGGTTTGTGATTCTCTGGGTGATGTGGTGTAGGTGGATCTTTTCTTTTCCTGCTGACCATCAACCAGAGAGAGAGAGAATGGACCCGTGACAAATTTAACCCAGGATGAATTTAGCCCACATAATCTCAGTGTTTCAGATTATTCCAGCATTATTCGTCTGCTGGGATTAAAGTCGATGATGAGTGAATGAGGCTTTGTGTCTTCTGTCCTAATGATTATTTATTATTAGCTGTCTGTGAGAGCAGATAAAAAGCGTCTCTTTCTGCTGTCAGCTCGTATTAATGCGCTCACTCTGACTTTGAAAATGTTCCTAAAATAAAAACATTAAAATGCAGAGAAACTTCAAACCCACACACAGAGAAAGAGTATTATTTAGGAGAGAGGAAAAATTCCCCTTTTTGTTCCCGTCATGTTCCACTCCAAAGATCCTCTCTGAGTTTAGAGAGCAGACAGCCGATGATATGATAATACAGACCGACGGTTTGATACCTGCAGCAGAACAGAGAGGGAACGATGGCCGAGTCTGCAGCAGCAAAGGCTGACTTATGTTAGTTATTAGAGCAGAAATCAATCTAATATTGGATTAAATAATGGTGTTTATTAATGATAACAAGTATTGGAGTTATGTTTAAGAGGAAGCAGCTCTGCTAGGGTCATGTGATTTTAATTTCATGCTTCATTCCTGTTTAAATCAGCCGGCTGTATTCGTCTGAGAGGAATAAAGTCAGTAATCACAGATTTTTATTTTGGTTCCTCTGCTGCTGAAAGGCAGGCCTGAAGGATTCATGGGTTTAAACTTCAGTTCTTAAATCTAGTCCATCTCTAACAGACTTTCCAGGATTTTCATTAAAACTGACAGTGAGAGTTTGGAGGTCAAAGGTCATTTTCATAAAACCCCAGTCCTTCTTCCTCATCCACCACTGAAGTTTTAGACCTGGTACAAAAAAAAAAAAAAACAGGAGGCTTTCTTTATCCATTTATAAACAACTCTGTCCACATAAAACATGTAAAAGGATGACATCATCTTAAAGGCAAGAATGAAATGTTTATAAGCTCTAAAGGCCGACATAATCTTAAAAGGCAAGGATGGAATGTTTATAAGCTCTAAAGGATGACATCATCTTAAAAGGCAAGGATGAAATGTTTATAAGCTCTTAAGGATGACATCATCTTAAAAAGCAAAGAATGAAATGTTTATAAGCTCTTAAGGATGATGTCGTCTTTAAAGTGAGGATGGAATGTCTATAAGCTCTAAGGGATGACATAATCTTTAAAGGCAAGGATGGAATGTTTCATACACTCTAAAGGATGACATAATCTTTGTAGGCAGTGATGGAATCTTTTATAAGCTCTAAAGAATGACATCATCTTAAAAGGTAAGGCTGGAATGTCTATAAGCTCTTAAGGATGACATCATTTTTATAGGCAATGATGTAATGTTTCATAAACTCTAAAGGATGACAATCTTTGTAGGCAGTGATAGAATGTTTTATAAGCTCTAAGGGATGACATCATCTTTAAAGGCAAGGTTGTAATGTTTCATAAACTTTGAAGGATGAGAATCTTTGTAGGCAGTGATAGAATGTTTTATAAGCTCTAAGGGATGACATCATCTTTAAAGGCAAGGATGTAGTGTTTCATAAACTCTAAAGGATGAAATCATCTTCAAAGATAAGGATGGAATGTTTTTTTTAACCTCTAAAGTATTACATTGTCTTCAAAGGCAAGGTGGAATATTTTATAAACTCTAAAGGATGACAAAATCTTCAAAGGTAAGGATGGAATGTTTTTTTTAACCTCTAAAGTATTACATTGTCTTCAAAGGCAAGGTGGAATATTTTATAAACTCTAAAGGATGACAAAATCTTCAAAGGTAAGGATGGAATGTTTTTTGGCTCTAAAGGATTACATTGTCTTTAAAGGCAAGGGTGGAATGTTTTAAAAACTCCAAAGGGAGACATCATCTTCAAATGCAAGGATGGAATGCTTTATAAGCTCTGAAGGATGACATCATCTTTTAACGGAAGGATTTAATGTTTTTAGAATTTCAAAAGTATTACATATTTTACAGTAAAGATGAAATGTTTAATAAGTTCTAAAGGATGGAATCATCTTCAGAGGCAGAGGGGGAAATGTTATTGATGCTGGGACGCTGGGACTTTTTCTTTCCTTTACACTTTAGACTGTAGTCCTCATTCAGTGTGAGGATAAGTTCTAGTAGGCCTGCTCTATGTTGGGATGGACTTGGAGGTGTTAGTGTACCTGGTCTGCATCTTTTTTTGTCACACCATGTTCAAAGACAGAGGATGAAATGTTTGTGAAGCTGGGGATGTTGGAGGTCTTTTCTTCAGTGATGATACTCTGCCTGATCAGTGATCAGAAGTGTAGCCATCGTGTTTAATATCTTTATAGCTCTCTTCAGACCTTCTAAGACAGGGTACAGAAGGGTACCAGGAACAATCTCCGATGAGACGAGTCAGCAGCATTCACGTCTTCTTCACTCTTCTCTGCTGTAATGTCTCTGCTCTTCCTCTCGGTGAGACGTTGATCATCAGAGGTTTAAAACAGAGCGGGGATTTGATACACAAGAAGAGACGAGTGCGTGGGCCGCTGCTGCTGCAGAGTTTTCTTCCAGGGCAGTGATGGATCTGCAGCAAATATTGGCAAAGTAGGTCTGAAACAAAGATATAAAGTTTCATTAAATGGGTTGATGTATTTCTACAGCTCTTCTGCACATGCTCAGTAAACAATAAGGAGTCTGTGTGAAGCTGAGGATTCAGAGCAGATGGATGTGGATGTGTCAGCTTTTCTTTGTAAATTTAGGCTGGGATTCTTAGGAAACAAGGCTGGGAATGTTGGAATTCTGACACTTAATGATACTTTAGCAATGGTTTTAAAGAACTGTGATACCAGAGCGCACTGCAGCAGGATATGACAGGAAACCATCAATACAACACAATAAAAAATTATATGGTACAATGAATGAACACTATGATACTGAATCAGTAACAATATGATTGATGAATTTTCATACAAAATGCAACATGATACTCATCCATATACTAACAACAATGCACTAGGATAAGTGATAATGCACATGACTGTTCTAGACGCTTGTCTTATCATCTGGTCTTTATCACTTGCAATAGTTCAGACGTTAAAAACTAACAACTGACAAATATAGATATATATCCTATTCTTCAGCGAAAAAAAAAGCTCAAAGATTAAATTCAGGGAAGGAGAATCTACTGAATAAACCCAGCTGAGTCAAACATACAGGATCATTTATGATGTTTATGGACAGGAACAGCCATAAAAATGAGATATTTATGAATAATTTGAGGCCGTTTATCATTAGCCCTGCTCCCTCCTCTAAACCTAACATGATGATGATGATGTTCGAGGTTTTTAACCGCGGCGGCTGCATCGTTTGTGACGCTCTCATCCATCATGTTCAGCCGTCAGCTCGACCACACGGGAGCCATGCAGAGGTCACTGCGAATCACTTTCCTCTCATTAGACCGATCCCCAGCCTCAGTCATTAGACCGATCCCCTGCCTCAGTCATTAGACCGAGCCGGCTCCATCGTTGACATTTGACTTCTGAACATCATCATCACAAAACATTAATGCTAATCTTCTGCAGCAGCAGCCATAAAAACGCTCCTCGGAGCACGCATCACGACGGCCTGACAGGAACCTCCGTGAGAGTCTGCTGGATCTACGGAAGCTTCCAGAATCAGAGATTTAAGACTGTTTAACTCATTCGACCTGAAATTCCTCTGATTATCACAAAACTGGAAAATAAGATTTTATATGAATACAGATTAGTGAGTCATTCATTCACAAAGACAGCCAAAATTCAAGATTTACGACATTAAAAACAGCAAAAATATGAACTAATGTCAGTTTAAATAATGATAATAAGGGGGGGAATCTAGAATTAGAAATCTGGGACTTTATTTTCCTTTTTCATCAGTTAAAGACCCTGTAAAGTGAAAATAAATCTGTGTTTAGGTTTGTAGTATGACAGGTCACTGTCTACAGGAGTCTAGGACTGAGACCAGAGTCTAGAGGAGTCTCGGACTGAGACCAGAGTCTAGCTGGGCCTCTTTCATAGCTTTGTCCCCCGTTTGGTCATAGGCATGCTTTTAATGGAAACACTGATATACTCATAAGATAAGAAACCTGGTGGTGTACTGGTTAGACTGGAATGGCAGCTGTGGGCCTAGACTGGCCTTAATACAGAAGGCAAGGATGACATGTTTTATAGGTATTAAAGGAGGATATATATTTCAAAGGCAAGGATGGAATGTTTTATAAGTATTAAAAGAGGATATATGCTTCAAAGGAAAGGATGGAATGTTTTAAACAACAAATTCAAATGCAAGGGTGGAATGTTTTAAATAATATTTTCAAAGCTAAAGGTGGAATGTTAAAGATGATGTCTTTGAAGGCAAGAATGGCTCATTCAGAGGACATCATCGTCAAAGACAAGGATGGGCTGTTTCACATAATATCTTCAAAAGTAAGGATGGAATGTTCTAGACATCATCATCTTCCAAAAGCAGTGCAATGCTTTAAACACTATTATTTTCAAAGACAAGGATGGATAATATATTCTTAAGACAATATTAAAGGACAATATTATATTTGAAGGCAAGGATGGAATGTTTTAAAGAAATTAAAGGACATTATCATCTTTGAAGGCAAGGATGGAATGTTTCAGATGATATCATTTTCAAAGGCAAGGACAATGTTTAAACCATATGTTCAAATGCAGGCGTGGAATGTGTAAAACATCCTTGCCTTTGCCCTTTCGAAAGGGCAAGGATGGAATGTTCAAAATGATATCTTTAAAGGCAAGGTGGAATGTTCAGAGGACATCATCCTCAAACACAAGGATGGAATGTTCTAGATAATATATTCTTCAGACAATATCAAATTAAAGGATAATATTATCTTCAAAGCAAGGATGGAATATTTCAGACGATATCATTTCCAAAGGCAAGGGTGGGATGTTTTAATCAACATTTCCAAAGGCAAGGGCAGAATGTGTTTAACAAGATTTTGTAATTCTTTGTATATATTCTCTAATTCTCCATAGTTCAACATTTGAGTCATTTTGGTTTTAATTTTAATATTTTGACTTCAGCTAAAATCTTTTGTTTTCATTATTTTCATACGTACAACTTCACTTTGACGTTTAATTCTTTAGTACTGACAATATTTTGGTTGGTTGAACTTTATTCTTTAATTTGACTTTATTTGTGTGGCTTTTGCTTTATTCTTGACATTAAGACTTTAGTTTTGATGTTTTGACTCCATTCTTTTGACATTGTATTGGTAGTTTTATCTTTATTCTCTTTATTTGTCATTTATTATTGCCTTTTATGCATTATTGCCATTTCTTTTTATATTAATTCTAGACATTTAGACTTCTGCTTATAGTCTTTAATGAAAAACTGTCTCCCTGTTCCCATGATTCCCCTCTCCTGCCTGGCCCTGATCCTGTTTCTCCAAACAGAGAGGGTTTGTTTGATCCCAGTTTACTTTGTTTGAGAGAAAACCGACAGACAGTCATAAAAAAGCTAACACATTAAGTAAATGGGCCCATTAAAGCCTGTTAATCTTCACCTGTTGACTTCCTACTTGTGGAGCGCTTAATTCGTCTTCCTGCTCGTCCCAGGAGCTCCAGCCGGGAGGAGCAGGTCGCTGTCAGAGCGTCTGATGGACGACCTGGACTAATCGCTCTTTAATTTACTACCATTGGTGGACTAACCACTACCTGTGAGCTTTAAGACGGTGAAAGTTTGCTCGTTATTCTGTGGAGCATTAATCAAACATGGAGCGCTCCTCTCTAATAATCTGCTGTCCATCACTATAATTAAACACTGCTGCAGCACTTATTAATGTCTCACATCACCATCATGTCCTCGCTCTGCTGTCAGCTTCCTGTTCTGTTGTTGTTTGGAGCCAATAATGACCCTGGAACACACGGGGCCAATCAGTCATGTTTTTGAAGTCAGGGGCCGTGATCAGGTGCCGTGATCAGAGGCCGTGATCAGGGGCCGTGATCAGGGGCTGTGATCAGGGGCCGTGATCAGGGGCCCCCATGCTCATTACAGATCCAGTCCAAAGCCACCTTAGTAAAGTGTGATCTCCACCTAAAGTCTGAGTCTTGAACCCTCAGGGATGCTAAGGGTGTCAGGTGTGTGGCGCATGATTGCGTGAGTCCACAGGTCTGAGGTATGGAGTCATTATTGTTGCAAAACTCTAGAGTGCCTTTTAACATTTAGAGATCATGACTTATTGATTCTTCAGTCTTTGCCTTTATGCTGTAAATGTCTAAATGATCTCAGATTTTAGTTGATTTCCTCTTCAGTCCATTCTCCTCTCATTCTGCTTGATTGTCCAACTGACACTCTGATTAGTCGTACAAAACTTTCTTTGTCCTCTAAATTTTTCTGCTTTTGGATTTTTCAATGAACCAATTAATAGGAAACAGGCAGAGGACTGATCAATCACGTTAGCTCCGCCCGTTGTCCCAACATTCTATCACACACACGCACACAGTATAAAAGTCTGAGAGCAAAAAATTATCATCAGACTTTAACAGTAATGACTGAAAATCTGTCAAAGGTAGCAAAAAAGTGAATCCAGGATAAATTTATGAATAAACCATGTATTTTTTTTAAGCCAAAATGAAGTCTGTAGGAGGGCCTGAGGTGGAGTTATGGTGGCTTACATATGGCAAGCAGTTTTAACATTTAAAAGTTAAGTTTGACTCTCCGGAATTCAAATTGTAGATATCTGTAATTCAATTTCGCCTAGTCAAAAAGAACATTTCAGATATCCGAAAAAACATTCTGCCTATCCAGAATTGTCATTTAAGATATCTACAATGTAATTTCGGGTGGGAGTGGAGCGGGTTGTTGTTCAAATCATCAAATCTATGGAAATCTGCTCGCCAAGAATGTCACATTGTAGGCCTACCAATGTGAGCCAACACTATGACTGCTTCTTTCTTCCTCCATTCATAGAAATAAGGAAATAAAATGAACTTCTTGTTGGATTATGGCAGGGAAGGGAAATGACGTATTTCTGGATATCCAAAATAGAGCAGCATCATTGATGATGTCATTAATAATGTCTGAGATATCTTTAATTCACATTCTGCCTAGTCAAAACTGAATTAGTGAAATCTCTAATTGTTATAACGCCTAGTCAAAATTGAATTACCACTAGTCAGAAAGACATTGTAGATATCTACAATTTTAATTCCGGATAGTCAAACTTTTTAACGTTGAAACCGCTTGTGATAAGTACACTGACATTCCTCAACATGACTGCTCAGGCATTATGGTTATGACATCATGGTCATAAAATCATGCTCATGACATAATAGCTGTGACATCATGGTTATTGCATCATGGTTATGACATCATGGTCATGACATCGTGGTTATGACATCATGGTTATGACATCATGGTCATGGCATCATGTCATGGCATCATAGCTAATGGCATCATGGTTATGACATCATGGTTATGACATGGCTGTGGCATCATGCTCATGGCATCATGGTTATGACATCATGGTCATGACATCATGACGATGGCATCATGGTTATGACATCATGGCGATAGCATCATGGTTATGACATCATGGTTATGACATGGCTTTGGCATCATGATCATGGCATCATGGTGATGACATCATGGTCATGAAATCATGCTCATGACATCATGGTCATGACATGATGTTTATGATATCATGGTCATGAAATCATGGTTATTACATCATGTTTATGACATCATGGTCATGGAATCATGCTCATGACATCATAGCCATGTCATGGTTATGACATGGCTATTGCATCATGGTTATGACATCATGGCTATGACATCATGGTCATGGCATGATGGTTATGATGGAATAGTCATGAAATCATTCTCATGACATCATGGCAATGATATCATGGTTCAGACATCATGGCTATGGCATCATGGTTACGACATCTTGGCTATGACATCGTGGATATGACATTATGGTCATGGCATCATGGTCAGTCTACCTAAGATGATCATGTCATCATGGCTATGGCATCATGGTTGTGACATCATGGCTATGGCATCATGGCTATGAAATCATGGTTATGATATCATGGATATGACATCATGGTTATGACATGGCTATGGCATCATGGTTATGACATCATGGCTATGGCATCATGGTTATGACATCATGGTTATGACGTCATGACTATGCCATCATGGTTATGACCTCATGGGTATGACATAATAGTTTTTGCATCACAGTCATGACATCATGGCTATGGCATCATGGTTATGACATCATGACATCATGGCATCATTGTTATGACATCATGCTCATGACATCATAGCCATGGCGTCATGGCTATGGCATCATGGTTATAATATCTTGGCTATGACGTCATGGTTATGGCTTCATTTTTTTTTTGACATCATGGATATGACATAATTGTCATGGCATCATGATCAGTCTACCTAAGATGGTCATGGCATCATGGTTATGATCATGGCTATAACATAATGGCTATGACATAATGGTTGTGACATCATGGCTATGGCATCATGGCTCTGGCATCATGGTTGTGACATCATGGGTCTGGCATCATGGTTGTGACATCATGGCTATGGCGTCATGGTTGTGACATTATGGCTATGGCTAACCTTGCAACGTAGATGGACACGCTCATATCCTTGATTTTCCAAAAGGTGAATTGCAGATATCTGCAAATGAATTGTAGATATCTGTAATTTAAATTCAAGATATCTCTAATGACATTTTGACTAGGCAGAATTAGAATTACAGATATCTTGAATTGTATAGAATTGATGCAAATTTAAGATATCTGTTCTTCTAATTCTGCCTAGTCAAAATATAATTAGAGATATTTTGAATTAGATTTACAGATATCTACAATTCATTTTCATTCACGTATTCCAGGTCTGTCAGGACTACTGTGGAGTATCGGCTCGACCTCCTTGGTGTTAGGGTGAGGCCAACATCCTGCTCTTGTCCACTGATGGCCTTCCTGAGTGCATAGTCCAGGACTATGATGAAGAGGAAGGGGGCCAGGGTGTCCCCTTGCATTACCCCAGCCAGGATGTCAAACTCCTCGCTATTGCCGTCTGGGGTCACCACCCTGGCCCTAGTGCCTGCATACATTGTCTCTATTGCCTGGAGTAAGTTGGGAGGGACATCGTAGGCCTTAAGGATTTTCATCATCATGCCTCTGTGGATCAAGTCAAATGCCTTTTTGAAATCGATGAAGCACAGTACAGCAGTCAGGTTGTTCTTCTTCACCTCCTCGATTATTCTCCCTAGGGTCAAGATCTGAGCCGTGGTAGTTCTCTCCTTTCGGAAACCATTTTGGTTCTCCCTCAAATGAGGATCGATGGCATCCCACATCCGGTTCAGGATCATTCGGTTGTAGATCTTTGCCGTGATACATGTCAGGCTGATGCCTCGATAGTTGTCTGGTTTGGAGAGGTCTCCAGCTTTAGGTACCGGGATAATGTTGGATAGAGACCCCATTTCAGGCTGCTTGTTGTGCAGTATAGCGAGGTTGCAAAACTGTAGGATGATGTTGTCTAGATCAGAGTTCTTTATGACCTCTGGGGGTATGCCATCTGGCCCTGCGCTTTTGCCCTCTTTCAGTGCGGATTTTGCCCTGGCAAGCTCACTGGCCGTGAAGGGGCCATCTTCAATGTTGAGGTTCTGGAGGAGAGGTGGTATGTCCTGCTCATCTCCATCTGCTGCTCCTGTTCCCAGCAGGCTTCTGAAGTGATTGAACCAGGTTGCCACCCTTTCCTCTGGGCTACGTCCCTCAACCTGTCCCTCCTTGGTCCTCTTCCGCCCAGTCATCTCATTGATGACCCTCCAGGCCTCCCCATACTGCTTCCCACCGTGCGCTGTCTGCACTCTACACACCTTCTCCATCAATTCCTCCCCTTTGATGTTATCATAGGTACTGTAGAGAAGCTGTTTGGCTTCGTTCAGTACCCCATGTCTCTCCCAAGTTGGTTCCCGCACAAAGTTGCAGCGGGCTTCCTCCACTCTACTTCTTGCCGCCATGACCTCCGGATGTTTAGACCAGAGGGAGGTTCTGGCTTTTTCTAGCATTGGCACACACAGCCTGGTCGCCTCCTCGCTTGCACCAACAAAACGTCTGTACTCGCTGTTAGGCTCCGCTTCCATATCTAGCTGCCCAAAGCGTTTCCTGACCTCCACCATGTACCTGGTTTGAAGGCCAGGGTTGGTTGAAAACGCCTTCCAGTCGTACCGGACCTTGGGGTTCGGCTTTGGTACCCTGAGGCTCAATCTCACCTTCATGGAGACCACGCGGTGATCAGAGCCCGCAGAGCTGAATGTGCTGTATGGTTCAGCATTCGTTTTATCAGAACTTGACAACATTTCTTTCTTAAAAGAAGAACAACGAGCAGCAGTGAGTTTTTCTTTTCAAAAATGACAAAAGTCGAGCTATTACATGTCTGTAGTCGCCATTTTTCAAGTTTTTACACATCATGGTCATGGCATCATGGCTATGGAATCATGGTTATGACATCATGACCATGCTATAATGGTTATGACCTCATGGGTATGACATCATGGTCATGAAATCATGCTCATGACGTGGTGGCTGTGGCATCATAGTTATGATATCTTGACTATGACATCATGGTTATGACATTATGGTTGTGACATCATGGCTATTGCATCATGGTTATGGCATCTTGGCTATGACATCATGGTTATGGCATGATTGTCATGACATCATGGTCATGGCATCATGACTATGGCATCATGGTTATGACATCATGGCTATGACATCATGGTTATAACATCATGGTTATGATGTCATGACATCTTGGTCATGACCTCATGGTTATATTTATGACACAATGTTTATGACATCATTGTAATGACATCATGGTTATGACATCATGGTTCTGACATCATGGTTATGTTTACAACATCATGTTTTTGACATCATGGTTGTTACATAGTAGCATCATGTAAAATAATTAAATCCTCTTTGCAGAAAATGAATAATACTGCTGTTGGTCTGTAGTCAAGACCAAATTTCTCCCCTGGGTGAAATCAATAAAACTTTTTTTTATCTTATCTTATTTTGTCTTATGGTATCTTATCTTATTAGTAGGTATTTTTTACCTAAAAAACCACGCAAACCAATAAGTGGCATAACAGTGGCCACGTCCGGGTTGGATAAACAGCTGATGGATGACCTTTAATAACCCCGTAGGTTTACATGTGAATGTTAAATATTCAGACCTCTGGGGACGCTGTAACTGGATGCTCTGAATGTTTTATTAGGATGTCGACATCGTCGTAAAATATCTTTAATGAATGAGTGACTGTCAGCCAATCAGATTCAGGGATCTACTCAGACATATAAATACATTAAAGCCCATTGGCTGCTCTCTAACAGCCTCAGTCATTACTATTATTACCATTAACACACTCAGTGATAAAGTTCACCATGCGGTAAATGGAGTCTGGCGTTATTAAACACGTGTATCCCTGATATCTGATAATCGTTAACTTTTACTCTCATCATTTCACGCCCGCTTTAAACGCCGTGTGGGAGGCTGTCAGAAAAACAAATGGCCGCTATCATCAGGCAGGCTGCAGGGTTTTTGTTCACAAGGAAGAGGAGAGCTCCAGGATGGCGGGAAAATCTGGGAATCATGTCCTGAAATCAAATATGAATTTAACAGATTTAGACCAACATCATTCTGACTCTACAGACCTAACCTGCTGCACATGGTGGATTATGAAGGCTGGACCCCGTTTGCATTCATATTAACAGCCTTTTTAGTTATTTAGATCAGAGTCCTGCAAGGGTTCAAGCTCGGCTTGGGCAATGAATCAAAACTTAGATTTCACTGCAATTTGTCCTATTGCAATTTTTCAATATTTCTTTGTTTTAAAATAGCAGTTTAATATATTTTTGAGACAGAGAATGTGTGTGCATGATGCTCTACAAGCCTTGCAACATTCAAGCATATTTTTTTTTCTTGAATAATTTGCAAAAGATCCCACTTTCCTTGTTTTTGCATGTGTATTATTAGAAATTGAAACATTAAAAAAATCATACCTTCAGTACAATTCATAATGAGTGACAATAATGGCAATTTTATATTCATTAAAAACTATTCAGCCTTAGTTTAATGTACCAATTATTGTTAGTTTTAAAAAGGCATAAAATTGCAGTTGCAATATTGGGGATAACATTGAAATTAGATTATTTTCCCAGATCCTCAGCCCTAGTCTGATCTCAGATATTTTCATGGAGACATGCCCACAGAAAGCCTCCAGGATTATTACTCAGTATCTGAATACTCAATATGGGTGTTAATGTGAGGTGTAAACAGGGTCAGATTTAAAGTGTGATATTCTTTGTCAGTTAACCAGTCAATCCTTCACTAGTTAACCTTGGTGAGTTAATGACCTAACGAGGCCACCAGAGCCACTGTATGATGGTTTTATTATCAGAGGGGGAGGGGCTACTTTACATCTATGTGGATGGATATTACCATCCACTCTTACAGCAGTTTGCCAGAGGTTTAAAGAGACAGAGAGGGACTTTGTTTTAATATATGGGATTAAAATCATCCAGATTTTCATGATGACATGATCCAGTTATGCCAGATTTGGAAGATAATTGAACTTTCCAACCCTACTTTTTATCTCCAGGAAGTCTTAAAATCATCTTTAAATCGTGAAGGTCCTCTCTGGTGTTTTTGGATTAGGCCTGATTGTTTGGCACCATTCCCTGGTGTGTTTGATGCTGCCTGGTCTTCTTTTGTAACACAGAACAGGAGGAGACATAACCATGGCAACCACTTCATCACCATCAGTTTCTGCTTCATGTGGACAGCTGAGTCCATCCTGATGTTTTTATTAGTGACGCTAACATCGACCCCTCCGTCTACATCTACCTACAGCTGAGAGGATGAAACTGGCACAGCTGGACACTTTTTAGAGACAGGAGACATTCAGAGTTGACTAAAACTACACTATATTGCCAAAAGTATTCGCTCACCTGCCTTGACTGGCATATGAACTTAAGTGACATCCCATTCTTAATCCATAGGGTTTAATATGACGTGGGTCCACCCTTTGCAGCTAGAACAGCTTCAACTCTTCTAGGAAGGCTTTCCACAAGGTTTAGGAGTGTGTTTATGGGAATTTTTGACCATCCTTCCACAAGCACATTTGTGAGCTCACACACTGATGTTGGACCAGAAGGCCTGGCTCTCAGTCTCCGCTTTAATTCATCCCAAAGGTGTGCTATCAGGTTGAGGTCAGGACTCTGTGCAGGCCAGTCAAGTTGATCCACACCAAACTCTCTCATCCATGTCTTTATGGACCTTGCTTTGTGCACTGGTGCACAGTCATGTTGGAACAGGAAGGGGTCATCCCCAAACTGTTCCACAAAGTTGGGAGCATGGAATTGTCCAGAATCTCTTGGTATGCTGAAGCATTCAGAGTTCCTTTGACTGGAACTAAGTGGCCAAGCCCAGCTCCTGAAAAACAAACTCACACCATAATCCCCCCTCCACCAAACTTTACACTTAGCACAATGCAGTGGCAACCACCAAACCCAGACTCGTCCATCAGATTGCCAGATGGAGAGGTGTGATTGGTCACTCCAGTGAAGGCGTCTCTGCTCTAGAGTCCAGTGGTGGCGTGCTTTACACCACTGCATTGCACTGGGTGATGTATGGCTTGGATGCAGCTGCCATGGAAACCCATTCATGAAGCTCTCTACCACTGTTCTTGAGCTAATCTGAAGGCCACATGAAGTTTGGAGGTCTGTAGCCATTGACTCTGCAGAAAGTTGGCCACCTCTGTGCACTATGACCTCAGCATCCTCTGACCCTGCTCCGTGGCCTACCACTTGGTGGCTGAGTTGCTGTCGTTCCCAATAGTTCCCGCTTTGTTATATATAATACCACTGACAGCTGACTGTGGAATATTTAGGAAATTTCGTCACTGGACTTGTTGCACAGGTGGCATCCTATCACAGTACCACGCTGGAATTCACTGAGCTCCTGAGAGCGAGCCATTCCTTCACCAATGTTTGTAGAAACAGTCTGCATGCCTAGGTGATGATTTTATACACCTGTGGACATGGAAGTGACTGAAACACCTGATTTACATTATTTGGATGGGTGAGTGAATACTTTTGGTGATATAGTGTAACTCTAATTGCTGATGGGTATCCAGTTGCACAGTTGCATTCACATCTCCCACATACCGTACGTGAGTATATGGACAGTACCAGAGCCACCTCTTCAAGCAGATTTGGACTTAGAGCAGGACAACATGCTCAGAGAAAGAACCAGACTTTGGGCTCAAGTGGACTCGAATCTTAGAATTTCTTGACGTGGACAAGGTTGTCTCTTGTCCACGTTGTAGGTTGTATGTTGCAGTGACTATCAGGACTCATGACCTTCAGGTCCATCTACTGTGGTCCTTCTCCAGAGCCTGATGGGGTTTAATTCAAATCTTTTACTGCATTAGGCCAGTTTGAGACCTTGAACATGTGTCTACAGGCCAGATTGTGAAATTCTACTCTTGCAGAATTAGCATCATCTAGTTTTATGTTGACTCTCCCCCAGTAAACCTAAACCTGATCCTGAAACATCCTGTCTGTGGCTACTCCATCCCCAGACAGCCAGAGCTCTGTATCCCAGGACTTTGGTCCAAATTGGGTTAATGAAGGACCTCCACCTTAGCCTAAGTGAGGCCAGACTTTGGGAGGAACTGTACAACCTTCCGGACCAGTTCCAGCCTCCCTGCTGTGCATTTTAGTGCGTGAACATTTGAGGATGCTGTTTATAGCCGACAGATCTCTCCAGTGCCTCTTCTTAGGGGATTTATGGGGCTGGCAATGTTCACAGTGGGACAAAAGTAGACTTCAGGGTGAGTAGCAGGGTGGCAGAGACAGGGATAACCCAAACCGGGTCTGCCATGTACCTGATCTAACTGCTGGTCCATCTGTCCCCCTGTTTAAGCAGATAAACCATGATGCTCTGTGTAACTATAGACGTCCAGATGGCTACCTATGAGAGAAAAAGTCTCAGCAGACACCTTATTCTCCCTGTGTTCATGTCAGATCTCAACAGGACAGTTACTAATGAGCGGCTGAACTAAGAGGTCAAAGATGAACAAACTTTTCCCCCCTCTGACCTCTGCTGACCACACGGCTGAAACCCTGACCCCCTAAATCTGACCCTGAACCCACTGACTTCGTCATAGGGTCTGTTTATTCACAGAGCTGTTTCCTGGTGTTGTTTCCTCACATTAGTGTCTCAGGGAGGATCTGAAATCTAGATATGAGGAGAAGACCAAATATGATTGGTCATGTTTGAAACGCTGTCAGGGAGGACACTGTGTTAGATATCATAGAGGAGGTTCAGAGAGCTTCTCTGCCAGTTTATTTATTATTTCTGATATTTAGGGTGGAGTATTTAACAGAAAATTAGTCTGACAGGACTACAGGCCCTAGCACTCTGAGTCCGTTCATTCATCTCTTATGTTGCATAATTTTTGCACATCAAAACTTTTCAGCCATCATTACATTTTTCACAGGAGGTTCTGACATCATGTAAGAACTCTGAGATTTTTATCAATATTCTGCTTTTTATAAGAATTCTAAGGACTTTCCTCCATCCTTCACTCCTTCATCCTCACCTACTCTCCTTCGCCCTCACCTCCTCTCCTGCCTCTTAGCCTTCTCTCCTACATCCTCAACTCCTCTCCTCCATCCTTCTCTCCTTCATCCTTAGCTCCGCCACCCTTCTCTCCTCTCCTCAATCCTCCTCTCCTCCATCCTCCTCTCCTCTCTTTCAGCCTCCTCTCCTCCATCCTCACCTCCTCTCCATCTCCCTCACCTCCTCTCCTCCATCCTCCTCTCCTCTCCTTCACCCTCAATTCCTCTCCTCCATTCTCCTCTCCTCCATCCTCACCTCCTTTCCTCTGTCGTCCTCACCTCATCCTCCCCTCCTCCATCCTTCTCTCCTCTGCTCATCCACCTCTCCTTCATCCTTAGCTCCTGTCCTTTATACTCCTTTCCTCGTCCTCCTTGCCTCCATCCTACTCTCCCTCATCCTTATCTCCTCTCATCAATCCTCCTCTTCTCCATCCTTATCTCCTCTCCTCAATCCTCCTCTCCTCCATCCTCCTCTCCTCTCCTTTACCTCACCTCCCTCCTCCATCCTTCTCTCCTCATCCTCCTCTCTGCCAACCTACTCTCCTCTCCTCATCCTCCTCTCCTCCATCCTCACCTCCTCTCCTTCACCCTCAACTCCTCTCCTCCATCCTTCTCTCCGCATCCTCCTCCTTTCCATCCTTCTCTCCTTCATCCTTATCCCTGCAATCCTTCTCTCCTCTCCTCAATCCTCCTATCCTCCACTTCTCTCCTCTCCTCCATACTGCTCTCCTACACCCTCACCTCCTCTCCTCAATCCTCTGCTTTCCCATCACCTTCTCTCCTCATCCTCCTCTCCTCTATCCTCACATCCTGTCCTACGTCCTTCTCTCCTCTTCCTCTTTTCCTCCATCCTTCTCTCCTTCATCCTTATCTCCTCTATCCTTCTCTCCCTCCCCATCAACTCCTCTCCTCCATCCTCCTCTCCTCCATCCTTCTCTCCTCTCCTCCTCTCCTCCATCCTCCTCTCCTCCATCCTTCTCTCCTCTCCTCCTCTCCTCCATCCTCCTGTCCTCCATCTTTCTCTCCTCACCTCCTCTCCTCAATCCTTCTCTCCTCTCCTCATCCTCCTCTCCTCCATCTTCTCCTCCTCCTGTCCTCCATCCTTTTCCATCTTCTCCATACTGCTCTCCTCCACCCTCACCTCCTCTCCTCAATCCTTCTCTCCTCCCCTCATCCTTTTCTCCTCTCCTCTCCTCTCCTCTCCTCTCCTCTCCTCTATCCTCCATCCTCCCCTCCTCTTCTCCTCATCCTCCTCTCCTTCATCCTCACCTCCTCTGGGTAGTCTAAACTCTCCTTTATAAGCCTCTGGTCACAGCTGCTCCCTTTCTCCTTCATCTTCAGGAGCTTTTCTATAACCCGATTACTCCTGAATGTTAAAATGACGGATCAGATCCATGTAGTCACAGTTCAGTTAAATGATATGAATGAGAGAAATAAAGTTAACGTCATCAGGTCTAATGGTGGAAATAAATCATGTTTGTGTGAGAAGACAGAGATGTGATGATGAGGAGAGCATGCAGAGGAGATATTGACTCCATATTTTAGCTCCTCTCTATGAGAATGAATGTTTATAAATATGGATGTGAAGATATTATTCAGATAACACATCAATGATAATAAATAAGACTTATTATAGCCACAGAATGTCTCTTTAAATTCAGTCAGAGCTTAAATTTACTCTCAGAGTCTCCTCTTAAAGTTGAGGACAGAACGATGAATTCATTAGAATAAATGCATTCATGAGATCATTAATAACCTGGAAAAATTATAATTATTCTTTCTTTAAGACACTGATCTCCTGCTGCATGAATTTAAGGATTTTCAGTTTAAAATGACCTACATTTTAAACTTAAATTCATCAGGTAATTTATGAACAAACTAGGGCTGCAAGCAGAAGGGCCCTCACACCCTGGCGTGAGTGTGTCACGGCCATGAGAGCGTGGGAATAATGGGCGTCAGCACCCTGTGCTGTATGCTGCAGCAGAGCAAAGAAAGTGTCGGCATCCTCTGATGAAACATGTCCGTGTTGAGGCTGATTATTGAGGCCTTTCTGTCAACTCAATAAGGTTAAACAAATTAAGAGGAATGAAGATATGACCCATTTGTGTCACTTCCTGTTGCCAGTGGGGTGCTAGATCAAAACAATGAAGTTTACCTGGTGGCAAAAATGTTTCAAAAGGGGCAAAAATGTGGCAAAAAATGAGTGGACTTTGACTAAAATGGGCAAAAAGCAGTCAAGAGTGACAAAGATGGGCAAAAAAATAGGAAACAAGTGGAATTTAATGGCAAAAGGTAGCTTAAATGGGTAAAAAGTGGCAAAAAATGGCAAAAAAAAAGGAAAAAAGGGAAAAAAAGTAGCAATAATGGGCAAAAAACAGGAAACCAGCAGTATTTAATGGCAAAAGGTAGCTCTAATGGGTGAAAATTGGCAAAAAAAATTGTGAAAAAGGGCAAAAAAAAGTTTCCCTTTAGGTTTTCTGGGGGAATGATTTTTAAAATGAATACATCAAAGAGCCACAAATAATCACAAAAGAGACACATTTCAGTATGTGGTATGTAAACAAAAACATGTAATGGACATATCTAAGTATGTAGAGGGGCAATCGTGAGATTTGATATAGTTCAGAAGTTTCATATAGGATTACAGCGACTTCCTGTGAAATGGCGAAATAAGGAATTGCTTTCCAAAGAAGAAATGTCCCAGTTGTGCCACTTCCTGTTGCCATTAACCTTACAATATGTCAAGGGGCCTACCTTGATCCTATATGTGAAATTTGAAAGGTATCAGATGTTTGGTGTGAGAGTCGCATATACTTCCTGTCAAATTGGCGAGATATCGAAATGCTCAACATCATCCGATGAAACACGTCTGTGTTGAGGCCGATTATTGAGGCCTTTCTGTCAGTTCAATAAGGTTAAACACATTAAGATGAATGAAGATATAACCCATTTACATCACTTCCTGTTGCCAGTGGGGGGCGCTATGATGAGATGCTTGCATGTGGGCGTGGTCAGTGTGGTACTGTTGTCTTGCAAGAAAGAGCAGAAGATCACAGAATATTGTTTATTAAAGTTTTAATAGGTTAAACTCATTAGGGGGCCTTATTTTGAAATAGCGATGAAGCTGGTGGACTTCCTGTTTGGATTTTGGCATGGGTCCAAGAGGCTTTTTTGTAGGTCTGATGATGACCCATATGCAAACCAAGAATCAGAAGTCTAGGCTGAATGGTGTGCGGGGGCAGAATATTTAAAAAGAAAATGTATAAAACCAGAGATGTAAATGTTACATTGCCAGAAGGTGGCGCTGTAACAGAGTAATGATATTGATGTATGAATGTATTCAGGATCAGTGTGTGATCATCCCTGTGAAGTTTGGTCATGTTTGGCAGAAGCATTAAAAAGTTATGTCCTACAAACACTGACATGCTTTATGTCCCTGGATCCACCAAATTCCTCTGTTTTCTTATTCTGAATATTTATCTTGTGGTTCTTTATTCAGACAACTGATTGTAGGAGATGTTTATTTCACCTTGACATGTTTCGACTGCCTTCCTCAGAAGCGTCTCTGACCGCTGTGAGGCGTCCTCATATGCTGTTCTTCCCAGGCGTGGCCAGCCTGGCGGACCTGACAGGTCTATCAGGCTGGCCACACCCCCCACTGCCTGATGGTCACTGGAGGAGAGAGTCCCAGGAATGGGATATGTGTGAGTACCCCCTCGTGTTTTTAACCCTGCTTGTGATTTCAGTGGCCTCTTTCTTCCCCTTTTAGGCCTCAAAATAGGTAAAAGAATGCAGAGATTTGAAAAGAAAGCATTTAAGACACACATCTGTGTGATTTTTATTCTTGTTTACTCTCTATCTACACTTTACATTAAAGTCACATTAATAACACTGCAGTAAAGGTCAGTTTTCGACAGACAGGAACGCGTGGATGTTTACTGTGCAGCTCTGCAACCACATAAACAGACAAACCCGGGGTTGGTTTGAAGGGAAATCCCCGTGTCTTCACCTCTGCTTATGAATCTGACATTCAGTAAACAGGATCAGCAGTCTGCTCTAAATGTGGGAATTTCCTCCTCCTCTTCACTGCCATCAGAGTGAGACGGTAACCTTCAGTACGTATAACCAGGTCTAAATTTAACCCTTTGTTTTCTTTTATTAGTCTGAATGTGGTCGAGAACTCCTCGTTCGTTCCAACACAGAGATCAGAACAGTCTGTCCAGGCCGGGGTTTATCAGATCTTCATTTAGCACAGAAAAACAGACTTCAATAAAGCTTAAACACCACCATGAAGATCCAGCCTGGAGGACAGACCAGGAGAAGCTGCTGAACTCAGCAGATCGGTTCTCAGAGAAGCGGCTGGGTCTGAGATCTGAATGAAGCATAATTTGTGAGTAGCTTACAACATTGACCAGGAGAAGTACTTTTAACGGCTTTTCTCCCTCATTATGTGAAAATCATCCATGAAACCAAAACTGTTCATAACTCCTCCAGACTCCTCACATGGAGGGCAGATATTGCACTAGGGCTGCTAGCAGCACTGAAGGGCCCCATGCATGTTGGCCGTGTCACAACTGCGGTTATGTGCAGGGCTTGACATTTACACCCACCAACTAGACAAGCGTGGGTGGATTTCAGCCGTGGAGGGTACCAGATTGACTCCAACTAGCCGCTATGACCAGCTGCATTTTGGATTTTATTTAATGTTGTGTGTGTGTTTTAATATTAGTATAAACGTACTATCCATAAAAGAGGGAAATGGAGAATGTGTTTTATCTCATACCAGACGTACACAATTTGGGATATACATATAGTTTCCCAACAACAAAACTGTGGCTAATGGAAATGCTTAGTGGCTAGTAACTTTTCAAATACAAGTAGCCACAGTGGCCTGTGAGCAAAAAAGTTAACATATAGCCCTGTGTATGTGGTATTAGTCTGGTGTTTGCAAACCCGTGCAGTGTGCTGCAGCATGGCAGAGAAACCATGGAGATCAGGGAACGTAATCACAGCTAAGGGCTGAATTTGGGCCCAACCTGAGGGCCGAACAGGGTCAATATTCAACCAGAAACTGTCAACCTCATTTTCACCAGCAATGAATTATGGAGGAAAACACCTTAGCACTGATGATAAATGGTTTTGAGATTGAAAAAAGTCAAAATGATGAGTTTAAAGGTCCAAAATCAGAGATAACAACTTATTAGCTCAGAATGTCAAAACAAAGCATTTTAAGTAAAAAAAAAAAATAAAAAATTAAATGCAAATATTAGAGATAAAAATTTGAAGTCATGAGTTTTAAAAGTCAAAATATGAGATGAAATTCAAAATCAGTGGTTTAAACTGTCAAAGCGTGAAAATAAACAAATATTTTTTGAGTCTTAAAGGTCAAAATATTTCTTAAAAATTTAAAACAGGATCTAAAAGGTCAAATTAAGAGATAAAAGTCAAATTAGGGAGCTGAAAAGGTCCAAATGTGAGAAAAAATTAAAAATCACAAGTTGAAAAGTTTAAAATAGAATTTTAAATTGAGGATCTAAAAGGAACAAAAAAAAAAACAAGATAAAAGTCAAAACTGTGAATCGAAAAGGTCAAGATGTGCAAGGTGCAAAATGAAGAAAATGAAATGAAACCGAAATTTATTTTCCCACATTCCTGATATTTTCTAATTATGTTAACTTTTTACTTTTTCTCATTTTTACAACCTAATAAGGATTTTTTTCAATCATCAAGGTTTAGTTTATATTTTTAAACTAGAGGAAATCTGCAGACCTCAAACCAGTGGGCCAGTTAGAATAAAAATCTGATATGATCTGGTGGGCCGGGTGTAACTGTTCTACGGGCCAGATTTGGCCCCTGGGCCTTAGGTTTGACACCTCTGATGTAGATCCTTCCAGGAATGTCATCAAGTTAAAAAAATGAGCACAGTGTACTTTGTGTATGAAGCAGTACCGACTGTCACCAGTAGGTGGCAGTGTGAGAAAGTAAGATGCTGATATGTAGACGTGGATTAACCTTTGAATGTTTAGAGGCGTGAAGCCTGACCATACATGTCAAATCTGAAGCAAATCTGAAGCTTCATGTAAGCGCTACTGTGACTTCCTGGGAAACGGCGAGATAACGAATAACCCGCCATCGCCACTGAGTTGTCCTTTGATGAAGCATGTGATCATTGTTGAAAGATATTGTAATATAACTGAGTCATGTTCTTCCAAATCTGACCTTGACATGCTGAACAGAGTAAGAGGAATGAAGAAATGATTTCACTGTCTGACTTCCTGTTGTCATTAGGGGGCGCTGTGTTGACATAGTTACACGTTTTCATGTTCAGTACCAGACTGCTCTCTTATGAGAGAGTTTCTATGAACATAGGATCATGTAGAAAGAAGAGCCAAGCACCTTTGTTCAGGATTAATAGTGTTTGTGCACTGCAAAACAGTAGAGTGGGTGTGGTCTAATGGGATTGAACCATTAGGCCACACCCACCCATGAAAATTATGTTTTGTAAGATTGACCAATAAGGGTCATGCCTGTCAAACTTGGTGATAAAGCGATGCTGTTTAGCCCATGACAAATCTACTTCCTGTTTTTTTTTTACATTTGTTGCATCGCCATGACGACAGGGTGTGAGGCAGGTCTTTGGCACAGGTGTTATGATTGTTCACATCAACTTTGAGAAAGATGTGACCAACCATGTAGGAACAACAAAACATTTTAAAAAGTTGCCAGCAGGGGGCGCTGTGATGAGATGAGCTATACTGAACATGAATATGTTCAGGGTGGAAGTGTGAACATTCTTGTAAAGTTTCGTGAAGATTGACATCATCACTGCTGAATTGTAAAGAAAAATATTTTTGGCACAGTGCCAAGAATCGTGGTCCAAGTTTGCTGACTAATAACCGCTACGCCCTGCAGTGAAAACTCCTGCAGAGCACAAGCTGAGATGGCACACTTCTCTAGTTTGAGGAAAATACATTCTTGAGTCAATCAGATAAGTCATTTGAGGCCTATGAGTCAGATGTGGCACCTGAAAACCGACCCGAAAACAAGAACAGTTTGACCTTGTTCCTTAATAATCTCTCTTCATGTAGATATTTTTAAAAGACAGTAAATTACTTTTCTGTTTGCCTGGGCCTGATACATTTAAGTTCTAATTTTCATGCATGTCTGTTTGTAGAGGGACCCTCAAAAAAGGACATTTGGGGCCCCTCTACAAACTTATAATGGAGCGATCTCATAGTATGGTGGGAGGATTTAGCCATCCTGTCATTCTTCAGATCACAGGAAAGCTGCAGATTTAATCTCAAACTGTTTTAGTTTTCTTTTTAGAATGGACCCAACGTCTAAATACTTTACAGAGCTCACTCACCCACTGCTTTCTCTCTGCTCATGCTCATGATGTACCTGTCACACCTATCCTCCTCCTCCTCCTCCTCCTCCTGTAGCTGCATGCAGAATCAGACCGTCTACTGCATGGACTGCAGAGTCTCTACAAGTTTTGCAGTTTCAGTGTTCAACAGTTTCAATGATTTGACTATTATTTACATATCCAGTGATCATTTTCACGTTCAGGTTTCATTTCCTCAGAGCAGAGTGTGTGTGTGTGTGTGTGTGTGTGCGTGGCGCGGGGGGGTTCAGACCAGTCAACTGTCATTCTAAAGCAAACAAGCAGCCGCTGCCCCTGCTGTATGGGCTGGTGCCATAAAATGAGAAATAAAACCAGCCCCAGTACAACAGACCACTGGGAAACTACCAGGTCCAGCCCTGTACTGGACAATAACTGGTCTGGGGCTGAAGCTCTGGTCTTGGTGCGTAGGAGCTGCAAGGAGCGTTCTAGCTAAGTGACGTCACAGTGCCACTGCGGGCCAACACATGGAGGCCTCCTGGTGAGTTTTTTAGTTCAGTATACATTCTGTATGAGAGGTACACCAATCTATCCAGTAAGGTGAACTTGTCTGATTTGTTCCTTTTAAAGACTAAGGAATGATGAATAAAGGAGAAGACTTCAGCTGATGTAGTTCTGTTGGTCCTGGAAAAAAAAAAACGTATTCTCTCATACACTCAAAGAATAATTTTGCCAAATTATAGATTACATGTATTTTTATTAGATTAGTTCAAGATAAAATACTACATTAAAGCATTGCTTAAAGCCTTTGAGAGAGCTTGATATAATCAAATTAGTCATTTTTATTGAATTAGACTTCTGCAAACTTGTACATAAAGGTGAAGTCTTAGATACTAAACATAAACTTGAGCTGGTCTTTCACGTTATCTATATTTCTTAATTCGAATACTCTCTCTCTCTCTCTCTCTCTCTCTCTCTCTATATATATATATATATTTATATATATTTGCTCACCTGCCTTGACTGGCATATGAACTTAAGTGACATCCCATTCTTAATCCATGGGGTTTAATATGACGTGGGTCCACCCTTTGCAGCTAGAACAGCTTCAACTCCTCTGGGAAGGCTTTCCACAAGGTTTAGGAGTGTGTTTATGGGAATTTTTGACCATTCTTCCAGAAGCGCATTTGTGAGGTCACACACTGATGTTGGACCAGAAGGCCTGGCTCTCAGTCTCCGCTCTAATTCATCCCAAAGGTGTTCTATGGGGTTGAGGTCAGGACTCTGTGCAGGCCAGTCAAGTTGATCCACACCAAACTCTCTCATCCATGTCTTTATGGAGCTTGCTTTGTGCACTGGTGCACAGTCATGTTGGAAGAAGATTTGGTTCGCGACTGGTCACTTCAGAGAAGGCGTCTCTGCTCTAGAGTCCAGTGGTGGTGTGCTTTACACCACTGCATCCCATGCTTTGCATTGCACTGGGTGATGTATGGCTTGGATGCAGCTGTTACCATGGAAACCTATTCATGAAGCTCTCTACCACTGTTCTTGAGCTAATCTGAAGGCCACATGAAGTTTGGAGGTCTGTAGCCATTGACTCTGCAGAAAGTTGGCCACCTCTGCACACTATGCACCTCAGCATCTGCTGACTCCATCATTTTACGTGGCCTACCACTTGGTGGCTGAGTTGCTGTCGTTCCCAATGGCTTCCACTTTGTTATAATACCACTGACAGTTGACTGTGGAATATTTAGGAGCCAGGAAATTTCACCACTGGACTTGTTGCACAGGTGGCATCCTATCACAGTACCACGCTGGAATTCACTGAGCTCCTGAGAGCGAGCCATTCTTTCACTAATGTTTGTAGAAACAGTCTGCATGCCTAGGTGATGATTTTATACACCTGTGGCCATGGAGGTGATTGGAACACCTGATTTACATTATTTGGATGGGTGAGTGAATACTTTTGGCAATATAGGTATGCATGTATGTATTCCTATTTTTGCACAGCCTTCTTCAAATTAAAGCAGCAGCAAACCTGATCAGATATAGTTTCCTTGAATTGTTTTAATTGAGTCTATAGAATGCATATTAGTGTTGGGTTATCATTACTGAATGACATTTAATTTGATGCAATTTAGATACACAAGGAAGTTTACTCAACTTGTTTTAAATGAGTTTATATGAAGCATATTTACATTTTGTTCAGTTATAATGATGAAATAACATTTGATTTAGTTACACTTTAACCCAAGATAAATCTTTGTTATTATTACTGAGGCCACTAATAATTTTTCAAGTGTACGGCGGATATTTACAGCTGACAGAGGCAGATTTATATCAATAGAATACGATGAATATCAGGAGAAATGTTTATATCTGTCTCTACTGATAACATGCCAATAACATAGGGGCTCCATAATACTGAGTCCACTCTCATGCTTGGCTAACAGGTCCTGATCATTAGAGACTGCTGTGATGGTTTCCATGCGGATCATTCATCCTCTGAGTCTACAGTAGATGTAGAGGACCAGGGTTCTGGGTTGTCTCTTCTTGGTGGATCTTTGAACCAGTTAAATCCAGACTTCCTCCTGTATCAGACTGAGTACATGCACAGGTGTGCTCAGGTACAAAACCATGTTACTGATGTGAACCCAGACCAGAGGGGGAGAGGGACTAAAGCATGATACCACATGGTTGTACCTACTGTGGAGACGCCCTGAGATGTTCTATCCTTTATTCTAATGTGTTGACTCTTATCTCAGTATGAGCTGTTCTGATTGGCCCATTTGAAGTGAACCAAACTGTAAATGCTCGCTGGTTTATCTTTGTCCATGGAGGGTATTGGGTGACTTTTCTTTAAGCTCCCTTCTTGACCTCAGGGATGAAGATTTCTGTGACTTGTTGCCTAATAAACACATGTAGTAAATCTGATGTTCTCTGGAAGCATGCACATCTCTGAGTACAGCAGACAGACCCTGGTCTGTTGGCACAGAGAGCCCTGATGCCTGTCAGACATGGAGCAGGGAGAAGAAGCCCTGGTCATCCATCAGATCAGATCTGAGAACAGTTCTTCTTCATTGATCGTCTATCAGTGAGGGCATGTTAATGGGTCACATTGGAGTCCACTGTGGTCCATGTGAGTCATTATTTTACTGGTATTGATCCTCAGTGACATTCTGATGTTCTTCTGAGTCTGAGCGGTAAACGTGACCTTTGTCTGCATGTTGGCTTCATTCTACATCCTGTTAAAACACGTCCGTATATCACTGAGGGATTATTTAATATGTTTATGTCTCAATGCATTTTCCACAGACGTTTTAAAGATTAACTCTGATATTGATCTTTTCTGTAAGGGAATATAAACTGTTTCGCACTGACACACATTTTCCACATAGTCCATCTGTAGACATGCAACATGGAGCTAGTCACGGCCTTGAGTCGATGTCTGTGTTTCTGTGGGAGTAAAAGTGTGGGAGGACCGAGCAAAACCATGGAACTGACAATTTAATTTGATCCTGTAAAAACCAGGAAGATCAGCATCATTTCACCTCTCTGGAGGCAGCTGCTGCAGCTCACCTGGGTAAACCAGGGTACATTTCCAGGAGTTGGCAGCGGAGCTGGGTGCTAGTGTACCACTGCACTGAAAATGCTCTGAAAGTCAACAAGGAAGGAACCAGGAGGCTATGCAGGTGTAGAAGCAGGACCATGTTACCAGTGTCTGATTTATAGAACTGTCAGATCTGACTTCATGTTCTGATTTAATGCAAATAAACATTCAAGTGATATCAATGACCAGAGAAGCTGTTGAACCTAAGTTCTGCTTGAGCCTTCGTTTGAAGCCGGACCATGGTGTTCGCCATGTTGATGTTGTTGATACTGATACACTCTAGAACCCTAATAACATTCAAAACACAAAGTCAGGAGGTGGGATGCCCAGGTCAACTGGGCTACAGTGACCTGACCCAGGATAGCTGCAGGAGGATGGATGGATGGATGGATGGATGGATGGATGATAATGATGAATGGATGGATGGATAGATAGATGACAACGATGGATGGATGGATGGATGGATGGATGGATGGACGGATGGATGGATGGATGATGGATGGATGTTGGATGGATGGATGGATGGATGGCCAGTTTGATGGATGAATGGATGGCTGGATGATGATGATGATGGTTGGATGGATGGATGGATGGATGGATGATGATGGTTGGATGGATGGATGGATGGATGGATGGATGGATGGATGGATGGATGGATACAAAGTTTGTTGGATGGATGGATGGATGGATGTTGGATGGATGTATGATGGATGGATGGATGGATGGATGGATGGATGGATGTCCAGTTTGATGGATGAATGGATGGCTGGATGATGATGATGGTTGGATGGATGGATGTTGGATGGATGGATGGATGGATGGATGGATGGATGGATGGATGGATGTTGGATGGATGGATGGATGGCCAGTTTGATGGATGAATGGATGGCTGGATGATGATGATGGTTGGATGGATGGATGGATGGATGGATGGATGGATGGATGGATGTTGGATGGATGGATGGATGGATGGATGGATGGATAGATAGTTGGATGGATGGATGGATGGATGGATGGATGATGATGAAGGATGGGTGGATGGATGGCTGGATAGATGATGATGATGGATGGATGGATGATGAAGGATGGATGGATGATTAAGGATGGATGGATGATGAAGGATGGATGGATGTGGATGATGGATGGATGGATGATGATGACGGATGGATGATCTGACCCTGTATAACCAGGTGAGCTCCAGCATTATTATTCCAGCTCTCTGGAGGCTGCTGCAGGAGCTCACCTGGGTTAACCAGGGTACATTTTCAGGTGTTGTTCCTGTTTGAATCGAGACAGGAAGAGACGAGTCAGAGTAGAAAATTGCAGGAACGTGTGAACAGCCTCTTCACAGACATGGATGTGGAGTATAATGGTGATGGTTTGATTGTCTGCTGCGTCACACAGTAAGAGGCTCTCGTCTCATTCTGTTTCCTCTCTGCTCTCCTCTCTTCCTCTCATCACTTTTCCCTTTCCTTTCCTCCTTTTTACCCCTCTCCCCTTCTCTTTGTCCTCCTTCTTTCAAAGCCACATCATCCTCTCTTCTATGTTCCTGCTCTTCCTCACCTTTTCCACTAGTGTCTCTCCCTCCTCTTGATATTTTTATTTCTATATTTCATATTTTCTGTCTCATCCTGCTCCTGGTAAAATGTCTCCTCTCCCTTTTCATGAGGTCTTTGAAGCTCATGGCAGAGAGCTGTGGACTGCAGGGATGCTGTCTGCAATGGTTTGTTTTTTCAACAGTTTGTCATTTACAGGTTGGAGGAAATCTCATAAAATCCAAAATTTCATTGAATGTATAACAAATAAAGAATAGATATAGTGTATAATATTAAATACTTCCTCTATAGCCATCCTCGTCTGTCGTCTCTCTCCCTCTCCCCACATCTTCAGTGACAGTTTGACAAAGATAACTCCCATCATGCCTCAGTCTTCACACACCGTCCTCCTACTCACTGTGAGTATCTGACATGCTACTGTGATGAATGTGTGACCTCTGACCTCCAGTCCTCCTGATGCTCCGATCTTTAAACAAGTTCACCTTTAATTACTGACGACGTTGTTAGCGTGCAGATCACACCCAGGATCCCACACAAAAAGTCCAGAAAGTTGACTTTTAATAACGGCGTCTGCTGATGAGAGTAATCCAGACTCTCTCAGTGATTGCATTAGGAGCTGGCTCTAATGATGCTGAGAGTGTCATATTTCCTGCAGATAAATTTGATAGGAAACTGAACCGTCCCAGCGCCGTAATGCTGTTAGTGACAGGGAGAGGGGGTATAATGGGGGGGTTATAATCAGGTGTTATTATCAGATGTGTGTAGTTTAGATAACGGGGGTGGGGGGGCCTTAATGTTGTGACAACAGAGTAGGAGTGAATTAGACGGGGCCCTCACCTGCAGGCTGATAACACGGCTCATAATTGAATGCCATTCAGATGAACAGACAGCGTTTAAACACCAGAGCCACCAAAGACACGCTTGGGCTCAGATATGAATCAAATAAGGACGGCTAAAACACAGAATTGATCCAATAGTTCCAGGTAGGCCTGCATGGTAGGAGGAAATATGCAGGGTGTAATAAAATCTTTATCATTGCAATAGATGTATGCATATTTTTTTGATAAGGTATATTTTTTTGTGAAGTTTGCATGTTAGCGCTTATGTCTGTAGCTTCTCTGCTTTATTATGGCATAGTTCTACCCTGGGGTGTAACTGTATTTGTCTTAAACCATCATGGCTAGGTGTGAAATCATGTGACATTTACATCCTAAAGGAGAACAGAGGCAAACACGTGGTAACCACAACCAAACCTCCTGTCTACTGACTGCTAGCACACAACTATTGCTTTTTACCCATGAAACCAAACCCTACAGAACCGTGACTCCAAATCCAGAGGGATGAACCTCTGTGAGCCGTTACATCCCTGGTAAACCGTAGTCTTCCTTCCACAGCCAACCCTAGCCCTACACAGTAGCTCGAGAAAAGATAATCATAAAACCTTTTCACATTCTTCCTGTGGACACATCTCCAGCAGTGACAGTCTTCACATCTCCAAATTGTCATTCTTCAAAGTCTATAAAACATTCCATCCTTGCCTGTATAGATAATGCTGTTGTTCAGTCTAATAAATGTTTTATCCTTGCCTTTATAGGGAATTTCATCTTAAAAAGTTTTAAAACATTCGATCCTTGCTTTTGTAGACAACATCATTCTTTAAAGTCTAAAAGCATTCCATCCTTGCCTTCTGTAGACAATGCAATTTTTTAAAGTCTATTAAACATTCCTTTCTTGCCTTTATCCTTGCATTTTAAAATGATATAATCCTTTGAAGTTCATAAGACATTCCATCCTTGCCTTTAAAGACAATGTCATTCTTTAAAGTCTTTTTAACAATCCATCCCTTCTTTTGCAGATGATGTCCTTCTTAAAAGGACTGAACATTCAATTCTTGCTTTTATAGACATTGGCTTCTTTGAAGTTGTCATCCTTAAAAGTTCAAAAGTTTTATAAAACATCCATCCTTGCATTTAGAGATGATGTCATCCTTTGATGTTTATAACACATTCAGTCCTTGCCTGTAGAGATGATTCCATTGCATCCTTTATGATGATGTCATCCTTATAGTTTAAAAAGCATTCCATCCTTGCCTTTATATGTAATGTCATTCTTTAAAGTGTATCAAACATTCCATCCTTGCATTTTCAGATGATATAATCCTTTGAAATTCATAAGACATTCCATCCCTGCCTTTATAGACAATGTCATTCTTTAAAGTCTTTTTAACAATCTATCCCTACCTTTGCAGATGATGTCCTTCTTTAAAGTATTGAACATTCAATCCTTGTCTTTATAGACATTGGCTTCTTTAAAGTCCTTAAAAGTTCAAAAGTTTTATAAAACATCCATCCTTGCATTTACAGATGATGTCATCCTTGATGTTTATAACACATTCAATCCTTGCCTTTAAAGATGTTTCCATTACGTCCTTTATGATAATGTCTTCCTTATAGTTTATAAAGCATTCCATCCTTGCCTTTGTAGACAATGCCATTTTTAAAGTGTATCAAACATTCCATCCTTGCCTTTATATGTGATGTCATTCTTTAAAGTGTATCAAACATTCCATCCTTGCCTTTGGAAATGATGTAATTCTGAAAATGAAACAGTAGTTTCTGAGATGTAAATGTTGTCATATCAGAGCCATTGGTGGTTTTTGACTAAGCTGCTTCGGTGCCACAGTGAAGGACAGAGTGATGAAGATTTTTTTTGTGAGGAAGTGATTATTCTAGAAACAGAGGAAGAAGAACTGAGGATGGGATTATTCTAGAAACAGAGGAAGAAGAACTGAGGATGGGATTGTTCTAGAAACAGAGGAAGAAGAACTGAGGATGGGATTGTTCTAGAAACAGAGGAAGAAGAACTGAGGATGGGATTGTTCTAGAAACAGAGGAAGAAGAACTGAGGATGGGATTATTCTAGAAACAGAGGAAGAAGAACTGAGGATGGGATTATTCTAGAAACAGAGGAAGAAGAACTGAGGATGGGATTGTTCTAGAAACAGAGGAAGAAGAACTGAGGATGGGATTATTCTAGAAACAGAGGAAAAAGAACTGAGGAAGGGATTGTTCTAGAAACAGAGGAAGAAGAGGAAGAAGACTTTTGAAAACACCTTGTGCCTCATGTTGATCGGCGACTGTTGTTGGACATGCCCATAATCCTGTCGCTCCTCTGACGGCTTTGCTCCATCAGAATAAGGCCCTAAAGTTCTCGGTTCCTAAAGAGACTGCTCTCATCAGAACCACATTATCAACTGTTTCTGGAGCAGTTAGATGACTTCAACTTTGCATCTTGAGTGAATCTTATCCTTTCGCCAAATCAAGACAAACAAACGAGCAGCACCTGCGTCTGTCATTAAGGCGCTCCATTATAGCATTTATTGGGTTTCAGAGCCACGGGAGGATGGGCCGAGGAGCTCCATGGCGGCATTAAGCAGAACTCGATCCAGCTGTCGGAGCGCTCTTTAGCAGCTTTTAATTGGACGGGAACAGCAGAGACACATCATTACAGCTCAAAAGCACCACAACAGGGTATATCTGGGATTTAATTACACCGGCCTATTGTTTAATTTGCCTCTCAATGCTTCAATTAAGGCGAATCGGGAATGTGAGGGTTCATGTTTCAGGCTCCCCCAGTGAAGTTCAGATAACATCACACAGAGGAGATCAGGTGCATTTGTCATGTTTGACTAATGACGGCAGAGAGGAAGAAACGCGGTTAGAAAATCATCAACAATAAGACGCTGCAGTGAGCTCCCAGGCCCGGCTGATGTATTTACCGTTAGATTGAAGTGTGCACATGATGTGATCTGAGGGTGATGGGCACCAAAAATAGAAGAATGGAGGAATGCACAGAAACTCCTTCAACCATTTCCCTTATTAGTTTTGTCGTTATTCAATCTGCATCCTCTTTTTCCTGCAGATAATGTCCTTTAATCTGCATCCACACCGACATTTAGGATGTGATTTCACTGAGAAACTTTTAACTCAGTCACAAGGAGACGATCACCCCGGGTCACAGCGGCAACTTTTACTCTTCTTACTTTGGTTGAAACTAAATCCAGTTTTTAATAGACACCACCTTCCAAATTATTATGCACATGATCTTTTTCTCTGATCATCCTAAATAACCGATGCAAATGACAGTCAGTATCATTTTCAAGTCATCAACTGGTAGAGCATAATTCAATTTCTATTGAAGAATTCTCCCAATGATAACTTTTTTTCAAAAGTAAAAAATCTGAAAATGCTCTGTTCCACATCATTATGCACAACAGAGTTTCAAATTAGGAGGTCATATTTAGTGAAATAAAAGCTATTTCAATCAAAAACATCTTAACAGGCCAAGTTCCATGTTAACATAGGAGCCCTTCTCTGATATCACCTTCACTATTCTTGCATCCATTGAACTTGTGAGTTTTTGGAGAGTTTCTGCTTGAATTTCTTTGCAGGATGTCAGAATATCCTCCCAGAGCTGCTGTTTTGATGTGAACTGCCTCCCACCCTCATAGATCTTTAGCTTGAGGATGCTCCAAAGGTTCTCAGTAGGGTTAAAGGTCAGGGAAGGATGGGGGCCACACCATGAGTTTCTCTCCTTTTATGCCCATAGCAGCCAGTGACACAGAGGGATTCTTTGCAGCATGAGATGGTGCATTGTCATGCATGGAGATAATTTTGCTGCAGAATGCACTGTTCTTCTTTTTGTACCATGGAAGAAAATGGTCAGTCAGAACCTCTGTATACTTTGCCAAGGTCATTTTCACACCTTCAGGGACCCTTAAGGGGCCTACCAGCTCTCTCCCCATGATTCCGACTGCTTGGTTGTTTAATCTTAAAGTTGTTTGAGTAATGAAATGGGTTATAGAACACCACAAACTTAATAAATACTGCTAAATTAAGGGAGCTCTCAGTGGGAGGGTAGTTTTGATTTCTATTGACAATTTCATTCATTAAGCTTGCATCAGTGTTAATTTTATTGACTAACTATTTTCGTTATAGTTTTCGTTATTAGCCTTTTTTCCCCCGATGAAAACGAGACAGTAACTACTAAAAACAAGTGCACATGGACAAAAACTAAAACTAAATTAACTGACACTTTAGTCAACACATTAAAACGAGACAAAATGTTTGACAGAGACTTTATCCAATCAGATCTCATTTTGTCATGTACAAAGTAGGGGCAAGTTAGGCATATATCCAATCACAGCTACTTTGGCTGTGTGGTGGCGGGGTAAGTTGGGGAGAGATCCAATCAGTCGACTAAATTTACTGTAAATTTCGTCGACTAAAATGTTGGGAAGTTTCATCAACTAAAACTAGACTAAAACTAAAACAATTTAGATGACTAAATTATGACTAAAACTAAAAGATATTTTTGGCAAAAGACTATAAAACTAACTTAAAAAGTGCTGTCAAAATTAACACTGGCTTTCATGTGTGCCAAGTGTTCTTTATTAAAACCCCTGTGAAGTGAAATTCAAACCTTGTGTCTCGACGTTCTAGACATGTTGGAACAAGGTTGCTGTAAACGTCAGATCTATGTGTGACTAAATCTTTGATTTGGACCCTTAAAAAGTTGTTCATCTCTTTCCTGGTTGGGTTTTGTTCAGACGGGGCAAATATCTGAGCCCATGACATCACCAGTCTCTATGGGGGAAAAACCCCGCCCCCCTATCACTACAATGATAAAAATCCCAGAGCGTCTCAAGCACAGTCTGTTGAGCTGATGTCACTGTCTTCATTGAGCTGACTTTAACAGTCGGCTTCATGCTGAGTTTGTGCTCATTGTGAGGTAAATTTACCAAATCTATCAGCCATGGTGATCTACAGGTCATTAAAACCATCATAACAGAGAAATTTGTACCAGAAAACAGTAAATTCAATCCAAAACTTCTGTGTCTGCTGGCACAGAGCCAGGCGGCTGAGTTCTGAATCTTTTTTTTTTTTTTTTTTTTTTTTTGGATGATCGTATATCTCCTGAGTGGGCATGGCTTCAGCGGACATGCCTTATCTTGTGTGTGAATATTTAATATCCAAAGCAGAATAAACTGCTTTATTTACCCTCAAATACGGCCAGTTTGGTCAAACAGACCTGGCAACCCTAGGACAGATTTTACAGCCTCATTTTTCATGATTTTGAAGCCTTATTTTCAAATTTAGAGATGTTTCACATGATTGAAACTTGGCCTGGTGGTTTATAGCACAGCTGTCTATCATACAACAAACCTTAAATAAAGATTTTTTCACAGGGACTTTAAACAGTAAGTCTGTTAGTGTGTAGAAAGACTCACAACAAACCTGCTGCTCAGTCGCCTCTCTTTAATTCTTTGTCTTTTCTTTTTCCTCCCTGCTGAACAACAGAAACTTTTTTCTTTTTAACTGAAAGGCTGTATAACACTGATACATTTACGATTCTTTTGTGTATTTTTTGTGTTTCTCCCTGGTGTCTCTACTTAATGTATTATTGTGAACAGCTTTGAGTCTTGAGTCTTTGTCATCTCGTTGATTCATTTGGATTTTAGAATTAAAAATACGTTAACTAATCATGTTAAGTTGTAATGTTCATTTACTCGTGATGAAGTAGGTATTGTCAATCCACGGGCCAAAACCGACCTGCAGCAGCATGTAAAAGGAGGAAACCCACAGACCTGGCAACCCTGCGCTCAGTGGAAATGACCTTTAGAGAACTTTCCTGAATGCCTCCTGCTGCGTTCACGCATCGGCTAACTACGGAGCCTCTGAAGGAACAAACAGGATCATTTGAGGCTCCTGCAGCAGAGCGGTGCAGAAACATCTTCTTAAATGAATCCAGTATTCCAGTGACCTCTCCAGCTCCGTCTGCATTTATGTTAATGGAGGTTTCTCAAGGATGTAGACAGGTGATCTATGAGCACCTTCAGCCTCAGCGCTGTTTGGTTTAAATCATCCTGACCTGCAGAGAAGATAGCGTCCGATTCTGTCTTTACGTCCATCACCGTCTCTGAATGTTTGTCCTGGTTAAACACTTTAATATCAGCATCACATCTTTATCTTTATTCACTGGTCTGCCCTGGTGGATTTTATTCCTGCTGAACCATTTGAGTCCCCCATTAAAACATGACACCACATCCTCCTGACCTGCAGAGGTCCAGGTCTGCTGCTGGACTAGACTTCACAGATTCTCTCTAGACCAGCAGAGGTTTGTTTTCCTTCTCTGATAAACCCTGGGTGTTTTAAATTTCTGATAAAGACCATACATTTAAATGCATGACTATAGAGGCTCTTTGAAGCTGAAATATTCATGGTCAGGGCTGATTGTGTCTCAGTGTCTCAGTGCTGAAGACATTCGTCCTGCCTGATCAATAAACCCGGCTCATAACTTATCAGCGATCAATACCTCAGGGCTTTTTGGTAACCTTTGTTTTATCTACGGCCCACGGCTTCTTAAGATGGTCACAAGTTCTCTTTACATCCTTTAGAGCAGTGAACATTCAGCTTTGGGGCCCCCTATCGGCTTGCAGGGCCCTGCATTTGCATATTCCACGTACAGCAGGAAACAGCCCTGCCTTCAACCACACTTTTCTTTTATTTTTCCACATGATCATGGTTTACTATGGATATGAAGGTTAAAATAATGCCTATCTCTCTCTGTGACCAAATGTGGCCCTTTCACCTTTAATATCACTCATACCAGCATCTCTCTTCAGAGAGCTACAGGGAATAAACATTTAATCTAAATCCCCAAATATCCACCGCCCCATCTTCAGAACTCCATAACTCTGATATCTGAGTCTCTAATTTAGGTGGATTTAGAAAAATAAAAATAGATGCTCACGGCCGTTCTGACTCAGACATTTAGGTTTATTGATCCATTTTACCACACACTAATCCACCAGTTCATGTTCCAGTCTATCTTTAGCACTGATAATCACATCGGCCACATCGGGTCCCCCACAGCTTTCCATCTTGTCCCCAGAAACTCTATTAATAAGAAAAAGAGGACAAACATATTTTGTTGTAATTTAGGGCATCTTTTCTTTCTTTCCCTTTATGATCCTTACACATATTTAAGTTTCTCCAAAAATAAATAAGATTGAAATATTCTTTTTTAAAGATTATCTTAATGTTTGATCAGTTTTACAAAAAATCTAACTATTATTCACCTTTATTAGCAAATAGATGCATGACAAACTTACTCTTAAGTTGATTAAAGCTACAAGTTTAACAATTCAGGAGGGCTGAGTGTTTATATTTCATTGCCTGAGAATTAAAACAAAATATATTTTTATATATTCACATCAGACTACATGGCAGCTCCAGAAACATGTGGCTTAAATATCTCAATCGCCCCCTTGTGGCTGGCTGCAGTGTCACGATTTAACGGTGTGAATAGAGACTGAGTTTACTGTCAAAGGTTAAAGATAAGGTACATTTAAAAGAAAATACTATTATTTAGACAAAAATGTTTTTTTTATTTAGTTCATGACCTCATAGTGTCTGCATAGACATGAGCTGGCCCTTGTACAGATGTAGCTGATGACCCCTCGTCTATAAACATTGCAAAGCAGATGGATTCGCCTGTTTCCGTGTTTCTCACTGGTGAATCTGTCTTGCAACGCTCCCGTCTGAACCATTTGGGCCCGGTTAGAAAGTGACAGGACCAATCAGCGTCGAGGGGCAGTACTTTCAGGTGCAGCAGAATTGTGACGTAAGCAAGCAGCAACAAGAGGCCGGTGCAATTATGGCAGATGACATTAGTGTGGATGCTGCTAAAGCGCCACTTTTATCAGAACTTGACGACATTTCTTCATTAAAAGAAGAACAAAGAACAGCAGTGAGTTGTTTTCTTTTCAAAAACCACAAAAGTCGAGGACTGACATGTCTACAGTCGCCATGGTTCAAGTTATTCCTCTGTAGCTGTGCACGCGCACCTTGGTTGCAGCTACGTTGTTTCATTGCTCTGATTGGCTGTGACAGGCAGAACGTTCATCCAATCACACTCCAAGTTTTTTTCAAATCCTCTGCCTTTTCCCAAACTCTTAGTATTGAAGGTTTTCAGACGTGTCAGGTTACAGATGTAATTGACCCCTGGTCTATAGGGATGTACGGTAGCATCGTTAGACTGATATGAAGACCTTGGAAAGCCTTTTTAGGGGCCTGGACTTTGATGTTCGGTCGTCCACAGGAGCTTTGAGGATTATTATCATTATCATCTTAATCATCTAAGTTAGTTTAGACATGTTTAAGTAACAGCTAAAATGGTCATATGAGGTCCTAGGTGATGGCCCACCTTCATCTAATCCAGTCTTCATGTCCAAATCTCTATCTGGCTGTTTCTGCTGACTCAGCAGCCTCTTCATCCCGTTTGTTTTGACCTGCTGGTTTGGACTTCCTCCTCCTCTCGCCCGCTTCCTCCTCAGAGGAGAAAAAACTACAGACAAGGCCGTTAGGACTGACGACTCGTTGCTGCTGTCGTGTCTCGTCTTAAAAACAAAGACGGCGAGAGACGGATGAGCCGTCTGAGACCAGAGCTGAAAAACAGACAACTTCCTACCAGTTACAAGAACATACTCTTAAAAAGAAAGTTTAGATATTTCTCATTTCTCATTTTTTAATGATATTTGAAGTAGTTTTGAGGATCCTTTAGACTAAATGGTGGATCACATTCTGAAGATCTTAAAGGTCCAATCTCAATGACTTTCAATGTGAAGAGCTGGATCATTTCCTCCTTCCCGTCCTCCTCCGTGCCCCGAGCTGACCGAGTTCCTGCCCCAGAAGAAGAAAACTCCAGACGAGGCCGTTATGGCCGACGTGTCATCATCGCTGTCGTGTCCCGTCAAGCGGACAAAGACAGAGGATGCTGTAGGACGGCTCACGGATGGAGACGCCCTGACGAGCCGCTGTCGTCCCCAGCAGGCCGCAGGATGCTGCACATAGACCCGGCTCTATTCACTCCCATTCAACCCGAGCAGACGCTGTTAATGTTCAACTACGGACAGGAACTGACACCCACGCCGCATCTACATACGCCCCCATCCTCTGCCCAGACAGCCCCACACATCTCAGTCTGATCTCTGAGAGCTCAGAACCAAACATTCAGAGACTGTTGGACCAACAGAAACACTGAAATTATACCGACACAGCTCCAGCTCTGCTGTACGGGGGGGTACAGGAGAACTGGGAGGACTGGGAGAGGATGATCTGTCTCTCTGTGACAGGCAGTAGTCCTCCTCCCAGCAGGTGTCCCCCCCACCCCTCTGCACTTTCTGTCTTTAAGGTCTTTAAGGTTTTTATTTAAGGGACTTTATTAGGGACAGTTCATAGAAAACACAGTTTTACAAACATGCTACACACTGTGAGGGTTGTGGTTGTACTTGTGTGTCCACTTAGGGCTTCCGTAGCCTTTTTTGCATATTTTTGATTATGCTTTTTGTGTTTACATTTTTATTGTTTTTGACATCCCAGGGGTTTAGAAGTGGGTTTAGTTGATGGAGTGGCGGTATACAGTGCTGTGGAAAAAGTATTTGCCCCCTTTCTGATTCCCGAGTTTTTTCCATATTTATCACACTCTAATGTTTCTGATCATCAAACCAATTTTGATGTCACACAAAGACAACCCAAGTAAATACAAAATGAAGTGTCTGAATGATTATTTAATTTTTTAAGGGGGAAAAATCCAAACCTATCTGTCCCTGTGTGAAAAGTAATTTCCCCCTGAACCTAATAACTGGTTGTTCCATCCTTGGCAGCAATAACTGAAATCAAGCGTTTGTGATAACTGCTGATGAGTCTCTCTCATCGCTGTGGAGGAATGTTGTCCCACTCTTCTGCACAGAATTGTTTTAACTCAGCCATACTGGGGGGTTTTCCAGCATGAACTGCTCATTTAAGGTCACACCACAGCATCTCAGTTGGATTAAAGTCCAGACTTTGACTTGGCCACTCCAAAACCTTCATTTAGTTTATTCTGATCCATTCAGAGGTGGACTTGCTGGTGTGCTTGGGGTCGTTGTCCTGCTTCATAACCCAAGAGCTCTTGATCTTGAGGTCATGAACTGATGGCCAGACGTTTGCCTTCAGGATTTTCTGGTAGACAGCAGAATTCATGGTTCCATCAATCACAGCAAGTGGTCCAGGTCCTGAAGCAGCAAAGCAGCCCCAGACCATCACACTGCCACCACCATGTTTGACTGTTGATGATGTTCTTTTTATCAAATGCTGTGTTATTTTTACTCCAGATGTAACGGGCCGCACACCTTCCAGAAAGTTCTACTTCTGTCTGGTCAGTGCACAGAATATTTCCCAGAAGTCTTGGGGATCATCAGGATGTTTTTAGTCAAATGTGAGACGAGCCTTTGTGTTCTTTTTTTTCAGCAGTGGTTTTGGCCTTGGAAATCTCCCATGATGCCATTGTTGCCCAGTGTCTTTCTGATGGTTGAGTCATGAACTCTGACCTTAACTGAGGCCAGTGAGGCCTGCAGGTCTCTGGATGTGGTTCTGGGTTCTTTTGTGACCTCCTGGATGAGTCGCCGTTGCTCTCTTGGAGTGATTTTGGTTGACAGAAGGTTCACCACTGTTCCCAGTTTTCTCTATTTGTGGATAATGGCTCTGGCCATGGTTCTCTGGAGTTCCAAAGCCTTTGAAATGTCTTTGTAACCTTTTCCAGACTGAAAGATTTCAGTCTCTTTGTTTCTCATTTGTTCTTGAATTTCTTTGATGCGTTTCTTTCTGAGATCTTGTAGCCTACTTCTCTTTGTCTGACAGCTTCTATTTAAGTGATTTCTACATTCAACTAATCTGGAGGTAATCAGGCCTGGGTGTGGCCAGTGAAACTGAACTCAGCTTTCCAAGAACTGTGGTTAATCACAGTTAACTCATGATTTAACAAGGGAGGGGGTTACTTTTTCACATAGGGTCAGATAGGTTTGGATTTTTCCCCTAAATAATTGAAATCATCATTTATCATATCAGATATGAATGTGTTGTATAAATGGAGTGATGAAGTCTGCAGAGACTTTCTGCAGCAGATCTGGATCTAAACCCTCCCCACTGTGGTCTCTGCTGGGCCCCTGCTGGGTCTCTCCTCCCCCCTCCAGAGCGTCTATTCAGCAGCTGATTCCCAGTGAAGCAGCCCATCTCTGGGACTGTTAAATGTTAAAGTCCCAGCCTTTTAAGCTCTCTGTTGGTTCAGAAGGTGAGCTGATCAGCCCGGTGACACTAAATCTTTAGTTTCATGCTTTTATTGTTCGTGGTGAGAGTCAAACTTCTCCTCGGTCCATCAGCAGCTTCACTTCCTGTCTGAGCAGACAGCATGGCCTCGTCCATCTCCGTCTCTCTTTGTCTCTCTCTCTCTGGGACGAGACAGGAACGTCGACACAGCAGCGCTAACGTCCACGTACGGAGGTTTCTGCAGGAAGTCAGAGAGTGGGTACAAACAGAGAGAGTCATGGGAAAATACACAGAAAGCTGAGCTGTCAGAAAAGCAGCTGCTTATACTGAATGAATGATATCTAGTAGAGTAGTGATCTGTGATCTTCTGCTAGCGTGGCCTTCTTCTGCTCCTCTGCAGCATGCTGCACTAGTTCATGCTCTCCCTGTGGTCTGCTGGGAAACCTCAGCTGAGTCACAACTGACGGGCTCCACCCACATCCTCTTTGCTTCCTATTCTAGTTACAGCTTCATTATTCTTCCCTAATCATATTTACCCATTAATGACCCATATTTGTTTACAAATCAAACTAAAGCATCCATAAGTTAAGCTTAGTTCTCCAGGATCTTCTTTTAAAGAATCTGTCTCCACATGCAGGTATGCATCTCTGGGGTCCACAGCCATGCACAGAAAACTCTCAGTTTGCATCAGTTTTTATATTTAAACACTACCAATCAAAACTTTAGGACCAGTTGAAAAATTGCAAGAATTTACATTTTGCACTGTTGGATCTTAAGAAGGTTCCAAGTAGAGCTTCAAAATGCTAAAAGAAGAAATGGGAGTGAGACAAAAAGAAATGTGAGTAAGCAATTTACTGACAACAACAAACAGGCTGTTCATCAGCTGACAGTTTAAGACCACAGCCTTTAAAAGCCAAAATCTGGGCAAAAATGTGGATTCAATGTGATCTTCCGTCAGGTGTTCACACTGTCATGACCTCCTGATGATGAAGGCAAAAAAGCTTTCTGTCTTTGAACGTGGTCGGATTGTTGAGCTGCATAAAGCAACGCGCTATCGCTGCTGAGGTTGGACGCAGTAAGACAGTCATTCTGAATTTCTCTAACATCCTGAGGGTTATGGAACAAAAATTTCAAGTAGTAGACGCAAAAAAAATGTCTGATTGGCTGTTCGTCAAGACACGGGACGATCCTCGACCCAAATTAAGGCCATTACTGGCGGGGACGTAGCTAGGGATTATGGGCCCCTAGAAAGCATATCACACAGGGCCCCCATTAACTGGCAAGCCAAGAAATAAATGGTGCATCATTTTTTACTAATATGTATTATAATGTATTTTTGAACTATAATTCCCCATTTAAGACCATTTTTTACTGTGGTTAAATTAAATTTACTGGCATTTTTTCTAGCGCTGGACTATAGCATTGGGACATTTCTTTTTTCTTCTGAAGATGGTAAATATTCATAACCAGACATGCCAGATAAGTTTGTTTCACTTATCCATCTGGAAAACCTTCAGTACACAGCGTTTGGAAAAGAGCAGAGGCTTTGAAAAAAAACCTGGACTGTGATTGGATCAACGTTCTGTCTGTCACATCTTTACGGGCCAATCAGAGCAACAAAACACGCAACGTAGCCGCTACCGAGGTGCGTGTGGAGGAACAACGCCAACCATGGCGACTGTAGACATGTCAGTACACGACTTTTGTGGTTTTTGAAAACAACTCACTGCTGTTCTTTGTTCTTCTTTTAACAAAGAAATGTCATCAAGTTCTGATCAAACTGGCGTTTCAGCAGCATCCACGCTAATCTCTTCCTCCATAACTGCACCAGCTCTTGTTGCTGCTTGTTTACGTCACGACTCCGCCGCGCCTGAAAGTACTGCCCCTCGTTGCTGATTGGTCCTGTCACTTTCTAACCGGGCCCGAATGGTTCAGATGGGAGATTTGCAAGATGGATTCACCAGCGAGAAACACGGAAACAGGCGTATCCGTCTGCTTTGCAAGGTTATTTCCATTGCACTGTTGTGATATATTTTTATATTGAAACCTCTGAAAAACTTCCTCATGAGAGCATAAAACCTTGATATTTGAGAGGTTTTTTAGAATTCAGGTGTTTCTGTCTCTTTTCAGTGATCCGGATCATTTGGCTTTGTTCAGCAAAACGAGTCGGCTCTTTCGGCTCTCAAATGGCTTTTCTTTCAGGTACCAGTTTGTCTTCATTTGACCTGACAATTTTAGCAATATCATAACAAATGATTGATACTTGAGCAGATATTTTACTCCGACTATGCTCAATTTTTTAAAATAGCTTAAAATATCATCTAATTAATTTTCAAATGTGCGCCCCCCCCAGAATACCCTGCAGGATAGATGAAGTCTGCTCACTGGCTGGGCTGTATGACACCTGAAATAAAACATTAATGTTACACCATCAGACATGAGTCCTGAATGCATGGTGTACCTGTGGTAGAGGAGAAATCTCATCCCTACTAATCAATCAAATAACACACAGACACACACAGTCTCTGTAGATTATATATAGATAGTAAAGACTGTCAGCCCTCCACCCCTCACCATACAATCAACACGTAAAATACATCAACATACGAAAAGCTGAGTCGGTCCCGATTTTTGCCAACAAGCTCCTATTTTTTTTTTTTTTTTCAGTTTACCACAACTTCTCAAAATTTTGTTGTGAAAATCTGACTCTCTAAATATGAATGAAATATAAGGAGAATATAAGGTGACCACTGTGAGCCTGTTTTATGCTACAGATCTTCTCTGGTCCTGGGTGCAGTCATGAGACTACCCCTCTATTCATTTTCAGTGTCCAGCTTTTATCTGAGTTTTGTCTTGGTTGAAGTAGCAGCAGAAAACCCCATCTCGCAGTGGTAGGATGTTGCAAAAGGAGAGAGTGTGGCCTGGGCTGTCCTGCCTAGAAGTGGGTACTCTTTTTCTACTCTGATCAAAAATGCAGATGTCTTGGACTTGAGCTGCAACCTCATTGCTGAATCTGAGGCGACATCCTGTGCTACAATCACTGGTCTTGCTTTGCCTTGCCTTGCTGCACGCCCCTGTGACGACACCGTGCCCCCCTGGGCCTGGGAGGCCCACGGCCCACTTTGGGAACCACTGCCAGAAATAAGGTTGGTAATGATGATGAAACATTTCTCAAATGGGATCTGGCTCTTATCTTCACGTAAAAGAGCTGGTGTACGTTCCAGATGTGTCCGGGGGCCTGTGCCTTCATCCTGACGTCACAAACATTGTTGACTACGGCAACTCCATTTGGACAAACCACAATGCAGTTGATTGATGAATTAATATTTTAATCATTCATTTCTAGATAGATGTTCTTGTTTTTTACTTAAAGTGAGTGATTTTTTTGTAAAGTAATTATTGCTTTTTATTGTAAATTCTGTTGTTTTTCATGAAGGATCCTTCTTTTGGAGGTAAAACTAATACTTTAACTATTTAACGGTAGAAAGATATTCAGAATGAAAAGTATAAATGTTGATAAAAGTAAAAAAAAAAAAAAAACATTTTAATGTGTAATTTTTCTGCTTTTCAAAAATGAATTATTCATTTGTCTCACACAATTCAGGTGTATACGTAAAAGTTTTTTGTTGTATCGGCATTTCATCCACACAGAAACGGCGTTTTGAGAGGCCGTAAACGTTACTTTTTGAAACCGGGTCCCAGAGTGAACAAATCTGTGAATGCTTACCATTTTCGACTCTTTGAGGACGGCCATCCGCATCTTTCTTGAAACGATTACGTCACACATAGTGTAGCACACTTACTCCGCCTGCACATATCGAACCAAAACAACAATGGCGGGTTACAGGGCTGTTTTCATGCTGCAGAAGCTACTGAGCTTCTTATGGCATTTACAGCAGAATCTGATGCTCCTTTACCACCACTGAGAACAGCAGACACCAGATGTTCTTAAATCCACCGCGGAGAACAACCAGGAGAAAGTTTGTGTCAGTTTTCTGTAATCTTCTTCTCTCTTTTGGTGCATTTCTGTGGCAGCGTTACAGCGCCACGTACAGGCTTGGCATAGGTAGTACAGTGTTTCCAGTCGTTTTCAGAGGTTCCGTGGTTACACGGATATTTCCTGAAACAATCCCGTATTTACGGAAAACGTTCAGAACAAAATGGAAATATATCGTTTTCATCCCCCGTGTGGACCAGGCCTAAGACATCAATCACAGATCGCCCTTCTGATAAACAGCAAAAGCAAACAGCGAGTCACGGCCATTTCAGACACAGTAAATGTCGCAGAATTTAAATTTTTTTAAACTAAATCCACCAAACATACAGAGGGTTAAAAAAGGGTAATTTGGAGAAAAAGAGAACAACGAAGTACAAATAATGTTATGACACTGACGTTAGCTTTCAACGTTAGCGACGTAGAAAGCTAACTGGTTCACTATCAGATGATATGAGCTTCCAGCCAATAAAAATGCGCTACGTCATCAGCAGGCGCTGGACCCTCTCAGATATTAAGTTTGGTTTTCATGAAGGAGACTAAAACGGACTTAAATGTTAGACACACTGACTGGTGAGGTCAGAGAGCAGGGGTTAGTCCTCCAGATCACTTAAACGGGCCCAGACCACAGTCTGCTCCTGTAACGGCCTTCCTGCAGCCCTGATCCAGAAAATATCTGGAGCAATATTAAATATAAAACCACTTTGGAGACCCTGGAACAGCTGAAGTCCTACATCAGAATGATAAAACCTTTCATTTTAACGTGATAGAAACATTTACTCAGTGATGTTAAAGGAACAGCTTATGAAACAGAGAGGAAAACATGACCCTGTCCCAACTTTAATGAGACATATTGCTTGCATTAAGCTCAGAAAGTGCCAAAAAAATCTCAGTTATCAATAAAAGATCTCAGTTTAAACATCTAGTGTGATGACTTTGTTGATTTTAGTCAAATATGTTCTTTAAGTAATCAGTTTGTTCCATTTTTATTTAGTTTAAGTCCCAACTTTTTTGGAATTTTGGTTATATTTTCATGTGTTTTATGTGTAATTAAAGGGTTTCAGCATCTGTCTCATGATAAGGCTCCATCCTGTGTCTCTTAGATGTCAGCTGATCCAGTGATCCCACTTTTAATCCACATTTCTAAACCGCATCTTTAACCCTTTAACCCCTCAGGTAAACCCCAATGAGTCCTAAACCCTCAGCCTTTGACTGGCGGGTCCATCCTAAAGGAGGAAGTGGTCTTTGTGCGGCGTGGGTCCCTCCTGGGTGTCTGTGGAAGGCGTGTGGGAGTGCTGTGTGGGCTCCACTCATACAGAAGGCCTCAAAGGCCCTCCTACACACCCAGGCCACGCCCCCTCGCAGCCTGACATCCAGCTGGAGTCTGTCAGCAAAAAACAGCCAGCCAGGCAGAAACCATAGAAGAAGAAGACAACAAGGGGAATGAGGGGGACAAAGGCCGGGAGAGAGCGAGTGAAGAGTCGGTGGGATCATCCTGGCGTGGAGAAAAGACGCACTCCTACACGCACATTCCTCCATTTGTGTATGAACCAATCGGACGACAGGGCTGGATACACCTGCAGAAGGAAGCGGCACGTCTGTGAGCGTGTAGGAGGGATGGGCCTGTCCCAAAACCAGCAGGAGAGTTCAGACCTCATCAGACCTCCACAGATCCTTAAAACAACAGCCATGAGCTTCAGTAGGGCAGGGCAATAAGCCCAAAGATTCACGGGTGTGTTTAAGACTAAATCTAGGGTGAGACCATAAGCTTTATACCCACATATTTAAGACTAGATCTAGGGTGAGACCATAAGCTTTATACCCACATATTTAAGACTAAATCTAGACTGAGACCATAAGCTTTATACCCACATATTTAAGACTAGATCTAGGGTGGGACCATAAGCTTTATACCCACATATTTAAGACTAGATCTAGGGTGGGACCATAAGCTTTATACCCACATATTTAAGACTAAATCTAGACTGAGACCATAAGCTTTATACCCACATATTTAAGACTAAATCTAGACTGAGACCATAAGCTTTATACCCACATATTTAAGACTAAATCTAGACTGAGACCATAAGCTTTATACCCACATATTTAAGACTAAATCTAGACTGAGACCATAAGCTTTATACCCACATATTTAAGACTAAATCTAGGGTGAGACCATAAGCTTTATACCCACATATTTAAGACTAAATCTAGGGTGAGACCATAAGCTTTATACCCACATATTTAAGACTAAATCTAGACTGAGACCATAAGCTTTATACCCACATATTTAAGACTAAATCTAGAGTGAGACCATAAGCTTTATACCCACATATTTAAGACTAAATCTAGACTGAGACCATAAGCTTTATACCCACATATTTAAGACTAAATCTAGGGTGAGACCATAAGCTTTATACCCACATATTTAAGACTAAATCTAGACTGAGACCATAAGCTTTATACCCACATATTTAAGACTAGATCTAGGGTGAGACCATAAGCTTTATACCCACATATTTAAGACTAAATCTAGACTGAGACCATAAGCTTTATACCCACATATTTAAGACTAAATCTAGACTGAGACCATAAGCTTTATACCCACATATTTAAGACTAAATCTAGACTGAGACCATAAGCTTTATACCCACATATTTAAGACTAAATCTAGAGTGAGACCATAAGCTTTATACCCACATATTTAAGACTAAATCTAGGGTGAGACCATAAGCTTTATACCCACATATTTAAGACTAAATCTAGGGTGAGACCATAAGCTTTATACCCACATATTTAAGACTAAATCTAGGGTGAGACCATAAGCTTTATACCCACATATTTAAGACTAAATCTAGAGTGAGACCATAAGCTTTATACCCACATATTTAAGACTAAATCTAGGGTGAGACCATAAGCTTTATACCCACATATTTAAGACTAAATCTAGACTGAGACCATAAGCTTTATACCCACATATTTAAGACTAAATCTAGGATGAGACCATAAGCTTTATACCCACATATTTAAGACTAAATCTAGGATGAGACCATAAGCTTTATACCCACATATTTAAGACTAAATCTAGACTGAGACCATAAGCTTTATACCCACATATTTAAGACTAAATCTAGGGTGAGACCATAAGCTTTATACCCACATATTTAAGACTAAATCTAGACTGAGACCATAAGCTTTATACCCACATATTTAAGACTAGATCTAGGGTGAGACCATAAGCTTTATACCCACATATTTAAGACTAAATCTAGACTGAGACCATAAGCTTTATACCCACATATTTAAGACTAGATCTAGGGTGGGACCATAAGCTTTATACCCACATATTTAAGACTAGATCTAGACTGAGACCATAAGCTTTATACCCACATATTTAAGACTAAATCTAGAGTGAGACCATAAGCTTTATACCCACATATTTAAGACTAAATCTAGACTGAGACCATAAGCTTTATACCCACATATTTAAGACTAGATCTAGGGTGGGACCATAAGCTTTATACCCACATATTTAAGACTAGATCTAGGGTGGGACCATAAGCTTTATACCCACATATTTAAGACTAAATCTAGACTGAGACCATAAGCTTTATACCCACATATTTAAGACTAAATCTAGACTGAGACCATAAGCTTTATACCCACATATTTAAGACTAAATCTAGGGTGAGACCATAAGCTTTATACCCACATATTTAAGACTAAATCTAGGGTGAGACCATAAGCTTTATACCCACATATTTAAGACTAAATCTAGACTGAGACCATAAGCTTTATACCCACATATTTAAGACTAAATCTAGAGTGAGACCATAAGCTTTATACCCACATATTTAAGACTAAATCTAGAGTGAGACCATAAGCTTTATACCCACATATTTAAGACTAAATCTAGGGTGAGACCATAAGCTTTATACCCACATATTTAAGACTAAATCTAGACTGAGACCATAAGCTTTATACCCACATATTTAAGACTAGATCTAGGGTGAGACCATAAGCTTTATACCCACATATTTAAGACTAAATCTAGACTGAGACCATAAGCTTTATACCCACATATTTAAGACTAAATCTAGGGTGAGACCATAAGCTTTATACCCACATATTTAAGACTAAATCTAGACTGAGACCATAAGCTTTATACCCACATATTTAAGACTAAATCTAGAGTGAGACCATAAGCTTTATACCCACATATTTAAGACTAAATCTAGAGTGAGACCATAAGCTTTATACCCACATATTTAAGACTAAATCTAGACTGAGACCATAAGCTTTATACCCACATATTTAAGACTAAATCTAGACTGAGACCATAAGCTTTATACCCACATATTTAAGACTAAATCTAGAGTGAGACCATAAGCTTTATACCCACATATTTAAGACTAAATCTAGGATGAGACCATAAGCTTTATACCCACATATTTAAGACTAAATCTAGACTGAGACCATAAGCTTTATACCCACATATTTAAGACTAAATCTAGACTGAGACCATAAGCTTTATACCCACATATTTAAGACTAAATCTAGGATGAGACCATAAGCTTTATACCCACATATTTAAGACTAAATCTAGAGTGAGACCATAAGCTTTATACCCACATATTTAAGACTAAATCTAGGGTGAGACCATAAAATTTATACCCACATATTTAAGACTAAATCTAGAGTGAGACCATAAGCTTTATACCCACATATTTAAGACTAAATCTAGACTGAGACCATAAGCTTTATACCCACATATTTAAGACTAAATCTAGACTGAGACCATAAGCTTTATACCCACATATTTAAGACTATATCTAGTGGTAGACCATAAAATTTATACCCACATATTTAAGACTAAATCTAGACTGAGACCATAAGCTTTATACCCACATATTTAAGACTAAATCTAGGGTGAGACCATAAGCTTTATACCCACATATTTAAGACTAAATCTAGACTGAGACCATAAGCTTTATACCCACATATTTAAGACTAAATCTAGACTGAGACCATAAGCTTTATACCCACATATTTAAGACTAAATCTAGAGTGAGACCATAAGCTTTATACCCACATATTTAAGACTAAATCTAGGGTGAGACCATAAGCTTTATACCCACATATTTAAGACTAAATCTAGACTGAGACCATAAGCTTTATACCCACATATTTAAGACTAAATCTAGGGTGAGACCATAAGCTTTATACCCACATATTTAAGACTAAATCTAGGGTGAGACCATAAGCTTTATACCCACATATTTAAGACTAAATCCAGGATGAGCTCAACATCTGAGATAAAAAGTTAGACTTGTTAGTTTCAAGGTGAAAACACAAAATTGTCAAAACCATGTGTTTAAAAGGCAAATATATGCAATAGAATGTCAAAAACATGAGTTTCTTCAAAATTTCAGATAAAAATCATGAGATGAAATGTCAAACATGAGATAATATTCAAAATAAAGAGTTTAAAAGGTCAAAATATGGGACAAAATTCAAACTAAGGAATTTAAAGGGTCAAAATATGAGACAAAACTGAAAAATCACGAGTGTAAAAGGTCAAAATATGGGACAAAATTCAACATAAGGAATTAAAAATGTCAAAACATGGGGAGCAGGTGGCCTAGTGGTTAAAGGCGCTCCCCATGTACGTGGGTGGCCCGGGTTCGAATCCGGCCTGAGGCCCTTTACCGCATGTCTCTCCCCCACTCTTGACCCTGTTTCTGACTCTATCCACTGTCCTCCTCTCTCTATTAAAGGCACAAAAATGCCCAAAAATAAAATCTTAAAAAAAAACAAACCAAAACAAAAAAAAGTCAAAATATGAGCTAAAAATGAAAAATCATGAGTTTGAAGGTTAGCCTAAATAAATGACAGGAAATTCAAAATAAATAGTTAAAAACTCAATGTTTGGACTTACAAAGGTCAAAACATGATTTTACAAACATGTAAAATAAAAAAAATTAAGTTGTGAATCAAAAATGTCACAATATTACAAAAAAAATAAAAATCGGGAGCACAGATGGTTGAGTGGTTTAAGGCGCTCCCCATGTACGCGGGTGGCCCGGGCTCGAATCCAGCCTGTGGCCCTTTACCGCCTGTCTCCCCCCCACTCTCTTCCCCATCTCCAAGTCTATCCACTGTCCTTCCTTTATCAAATAAAGGCATGAAAAGGCCCAAAAATAAATCTAAAAAAAAAAAAAAAAAAAAAAACTCAAGAGTTTTAAGGTTCAAAATATGACTTAAAATTTAAAATCATGAATCCAAAAATGTCAAACTATGAGATAAAATCAAAATTATGAATCTACAAGGTTAAAATATTCAATAAAAAGGTGAAATCCAAATTTTAAGTCAATAATTGTTAGATGCAAAATTAAAAAGCTTGAATGAAAACACAAATGAATTCCTTTTCCTTCATTTCTGCCTTTTTGCAATAATTTTTACCCGTATTTTTGTTAATTTAAGGATATTTTAAATCATCAAGGTTAAGTTTACATTTCTATCCTGGAGGAAATCTGCAGACCCCATATTTTAGGGCCAGTTAGAATAAAATTGATATGATCTTGGGGGCCGGGTTTAACTGTACCATGGGCCGGATTTGGTAACAAAGAAATTAATTTGTATTTTCATGGTATATTCTCATTTTGCATCCCAAGATTATGACTGAAACTTTGGATTCTGACTTTTAACTTCATGTTTTGACCTTTTAAATTCATAATTTTAACTTTTCTCTCATATTGTGACCTTTTAGATTCACAGTGTTTCATTTTAAATCAAATCTCGACCTTCTAAACTCCTCACTTTGACTTTTAATCCCATATTTTCACTTTTTAAACTCCTGATCAAGAATTTTATCTCATATTTTGACCTTTTAAACTCTTGATTTTATATTTTATCTCATATCTTGACCTTTAAACTCATTATATTAACTCTCTATCTCCTATATTTGCCTTTTAAAAACTTTATTTTGACTTTTATTTTTGTATTTTGACCTTTAGGACTTATAAAGTTGACTTTTTATCTCAGATTTTGAGCCTTTAAACTCATTTATTTATTTATTTAGCATTTATTTGACATGGACACACAGTAACACTGATGCTGTGATATTTAATCATTTTAAGTTTTTTTTTTTAGAAGTCTTAAAATCATTTATCACCACTGTTTATTTTTCTTATAATTAATTACCTGTGAAACACGGTTGATAGTTTATGGTTAAATCTTGACCCTGTTAGACCTGTCAGACCTAAATTCAGATTTCGGTCCCTGCTGTGACTGCGTTTGACGCCCCATTTGAGAATGATGCACGTTAAAATCAAACAATTCAGTTTAACTTTGAAGTATTAAATGTAGATTCAATAAGAAGCCTTGGTTCATAATAAATAATCATAAATAGAATGAATCTATCCATAGACTACTCACAGCCATTAATGCTATTTAACCATATTAGAAACAAATAATGGAACAAAAATCCAGATATTAGGACTCTGGTTAGCTCAGGGGGAGAGCAGAAGTCCATGCGTGCCCCCTTACTCTCTCTCCTCTATTTCCTGTCTCTCTTCAGCTGTCCTTTCAGAATAAAGTCCAAAATGTTCATCTTAAAAAATCGAAATATTACCTGATACCAAAGTGAAGGCCCAGTTCTTTATTATGGTGATGTGACAAAGAAATAAAGAAAGGATGGAGGAAGACGGGATTAAAAGGAAGGGTGATAGAGAGGACAGAAACATTTAAATGACTTCAGACAGAGAGAAGGGATCAACATGGACCTGAGGATGGATGTAGACCTGCTCAGAGGACTACAGCCTCTGGTCTGAGGTCTGGTCTAGACCAGCTAGACGGCTGCAGCATTCATCACCAGGGGGTTAGCCCCGTCCTATTTATCAGACCTTTTAATCCCATAAACCCCACCTCGGCCCCTCAGATCCTCTGAGCAGTCCCTCCTGGTCGTCCCTAGAGTCCGGCACAAACTGCTTTTTCAGTGGCAGGTCCACGTCTGTGGCACAGTCCGCCTCCTCGGATTAGAGGTGCAAACACTTCACATTCATTCAAGGCCCAGCTCATAACCCTCCTGTTTTCCTTTGATACTGCTAAAAGACTTCTCCAGTCTGAGCTACATTTCCCCTCTGAATGTGTTTGCTATGCCGTGTTACTCTGTCTCATCTGTGATCTCCTGTATTGTTTGGTTGTTCCTTATCATGAATTCAGTGGGAAGCACTTTAGTCAGCTGAAAGCTGCTTTAAACAGCTGTTTTATAAATAAAGTTTACTTACTTACTTCTGTCATTGATTTAAAATTTAATTTATTAATATTCTCATGAAGCAAACACTGAAATCTTCAGTCTGGTGTGAATTTCTAGTGTTTTTCCATCTTTGCTGTGCATGAGTTTATTCTAAAAAGAATCAGAGGCCTGTCTCAAACTGAAGCCTGTCCCAAAGAAAAGCTGGACCAGGAAATTAAAGGCTGGGATTTTAATGGGTTTCACTGCTTTATATTCTAATTTATAATTTTAAAAATCCCAGAGTTAGTGATGCTGAGAGGAATTAGGGCCCTCTGCAGTCCTTTTTTAAATCTACAGTAAAAACAGAAATTTTTCTGTTCACTTCTGCAGGAATGATGAATAAATCAGAGTCTTTTTAATAAATCAGTAAAAACTGAGAACCCTAACATGTATTTATCGATGTGACTTTTTTATGTGAACAGGCAGCTCATGAACCTGCAGCTGAAATGTTAGTCATGTGGCGCCCCCTGGTGGTCAGACCTGCTGTTCAGTGATAACATGCTGTAAGAAAATATTAACTTTACAAAAAATACAGCACATAAAGCCTGTTTATTATAGTCATAATATTCTAAATTTAACAGAAATACAGCACATAAAACCTTTATATTATAGTCATAATATTCTAAATTTAACAGAAATACAGCACATAAAGCCTGTTTATTATAGTCATAATATGCTAAATTTAACACAAATACAGCACATAAAGCCTTTATATTATAGTCATAATATTCTAAATTTAACACAAAAACAGCACATTAAGCCTTTATATTATAGTCATAATATTCTAAATTTAACACAAAAACAGCACATTAAGCCTTTATATTATAGTCATAATATTCTAAATTTAACACAAATACAGCACATAAAGCCTTTATATTATAGTCATAATATTCTAAATTTAACACAAATACAGCACATAAAGCCTGTTTATTATAGTAATCATATTATATTAAAGTTTTAAATCTTTATCTAATGACGTGAGAATATGAACACATTAAATATTTAAAGAAAACACTAATCATAACAGAAGATAAAACATTACTCTGTATTTTTAAATAATACATTTGGTGACGAACAGCCCAGCAAAGATAGACAGTTTTAGACTGTTTATTAATTATTCAGAGATGAACGGAAAAAAAAAAAAACTTTTTCAGTTATCGTGAGACACTGCGTGTGCTGCATTCATTGTACCATTCTGAAAAACCGTCGTTTTAATTTTAATCTCTGTAACGTCTACAAACGGTGATGAAGCATACAGTTTAGACACACACTCAGAAACACAAACATTAAGTTAAATTAAATCAGATTAAATGAACCAATAATGACGACTTAACCTACCTACGAGTTTGCTACAATGAACATAAGTCTATTCATGGCATACACAGAAGTAAACATAATTAACGGGACAACCATCAACGACGCACATTAAAAAGGACACAAAGTGATGGAGAGATTTTTATTATTAAATAATCATTCATTTTAAAATGTCAGTCATTTCGGGCTGAATATAACGGGCTGATTCTGTATGAAGTTCTTATTTACTACTTTTCTGTGGTACGTGAACGCAGCCTGTCGTCAGTTAGCATTCCGGCTAGCTTTTGCGAACAGTGAAAATCTAATGAGTTAAAGTCCTGACTTTATCTGACTAAAGGACTATTTTACAACAATGAAGGGAATTCGGAATATCAGTATTGTGGCAAGGGTAATTTTAAACCTTATTAATAATCGATAAATGTAAGAATTTTAGGGTCTATATGGTAATGTTTGCTAACGGTAGCCTAGCCGTTAGCTGTGCTCTGTATCACCACGGTTATCATCAGACTGAGACACAAACGGACTAAACCGGATTAAAATAAGGCTAAACCGGATTAAAATGAGGAAATATCAGGACTATCACAGGTGTATGGACTGACATGTTACTATGATTCATTATCTGTTAAAGTTAGCTCTGTATCCAGAGTATTTTTTCACATTTAAAGTGACTTTATTAGGACTCTCATCGATAACCGTCACCTGTCCGTTAACTTTCTGAACTCTCTCAACAGTCTGCTGCTGTTCATTAGATAATATCAAACTGTATTAGCTTTAAGGTTAGTTTTTCTTTAATAGAAGAGAACTACTGTCGATAGATAAACTGGGTTTATTCTCTCTTTTCCTCTAAAAACATCAAAATAATGATTTTATCAGAACTAAACTTTCTTAGACCGGGTCTAACCCGCTTTACGCCCATATTAACCTTTAACCGATATAAAAGCACCATTTCTATTCTGGTGTGGTTCAGTATTAGGTTGTCAAAGTCTTAGATACCTTTAGATATCATCTGGTTTAAGAAATAAAGTAAAATCTCTGATTTGTTTGGGTATGATAAAGTGAGCAGTGGCGCAGTTTCTCAACTTCTTTTGTCAATGCACCTTTTAAAATGAGTTAAATCCAAAGTCACCCAGTCTAAATGCACTGATAAAAGATTGTACACCTCTATACTGTTAAACTATACTGTCCTGTCAGTGTCTGTTAGATCAATCCTCTTCTACATCTTCCTTTTCAGTTTCCTCTCCGTGCTGAGATCTGTAGAAGGACCAAAGATACGACAATCTGAAAGTCACAAACTGTAAGTCAGACCATCAATAGATTTCTATTTATTTTTGTTTTTATATATTTCAGGGCATTTCCAACCTCTAGTTCAATTACTCTGGTCTGAATCAAAGACCAGTTTGTTCAAGGATTCTTTATTAGTCATTCCATACCATATGATTACATAAGAAGGAGCAAAACAAAGATAAAATCAGCTGAATAATTACTGTACATCCATCCATTCTCTTCTGCTTATCTGGGGTCAGGTCCTGGTGGCAGCAGGCCCTAAAGCAGAACCTAAAGGGGCCTACCAGCTCTCTCCTCATGATTCCAGCCCAAAACATGACTCCGCCCCCTCCTTGCTGATGTCACTGCTTTATTAGGACATGGTGGCCATCCACCAACCATCCACTACTCCTCCATCTGGACCATCCAGGGTTGCACAGCACTCATCAGTCAACAAGAATGTTTGAAAATGAGTCTTCATGTATTTCTGGGCCCACTGCAACCGTTTCTGCTTGTGAGCATTGGTTAGGGGGGCTGAATAGTAGGTTTATACACGACTGCAAGCCTCTGGAGGATCCTACACCTTGAGGTTGGTGGGACTCCAGAGGCACCAGCAGCTTCAAATACCTGTTTGCTGCTTTGTAATGGCATTTTAACAGCTGCTCTCTTAATCCCATGAATTTGTCTATCAGAAACCTTCCTCATTATGCCTTTATCTGCACGAACCCGTCTGTGCTCTGAATCAGACACTAATTTCTTCACAGTACGATGATCATGCTGAAGTTTTCCTGAAATATCTAATGTTTTTATACCTTGTCCAAGGCATTGCACTATTTGAGGCTTTTCAACAGCAGAGATCCTTTTCCTTTCCCATATTGCTGAGACCTGTTGCCTGCTTAATAATGTGGAACATCCTTCTTAAATAGGTGTCTGAGATTGATTTCAGTGATCCAGAGAGCCCCGAGACACAAAACAATCCATGAGTTTAACTGAAAAACAAACATTTTTATTTTTATGACACTAAAATCCAATTTTGCAGTTTCCAAGAAAATCAAGTGAGGAAAAACTTCATTTCAGTTACATTGTGTAAGAACAATCTAAATCAGTTAGGGTAACAGGTTAAAATGCAAACTAATGGAAATGTTAAAAGCAATTAAAAAGGTCTGATTAATCGTGATTAACTCCAGAAACTGTCATGTTATAATGTTTAAACAGTTCTGCTTTTCTGTAATACTACCAACACACTGCCCTATTCTCTGAAGGCTTTTGCTCTCATTTCACAGCAAAGCAAAACAGAAACAGGATGTTTTTCTGCCTAAGGTTATTTGCTTTACCTGTGTTAACCTGGCACCTGCTTTCTCTCATGTTTGACAGTCAGAACAGATCAGAGTAGGTCCAGGTGATGTCCTCTGTCCTGTAAAAATGTCCTTTTATGTCCTATGTCATGTTACTAAACCAAATAAAAATCACCTCTGTTTGTGCAGCATTAACAGAGGTTATATCAGTGTTAGACTGGTGTGATAGTGCATCTAAACATTCCTGACTTGTGATGAACAGCAGAGTCACAGTAGGCTCTAGTGGACAAGTGCTTTTGTTCTAATCTAAACTAGGGCTGAATTCTTTGCAAAAATAATCCAATAGCGATTTTTTCCCCCAGCATTGTGATTTGATACAGTGTTACTAAAACTATGACCAAAAATGTTCATCGACAGCTTTCTTTTCCATGAAAGAAACTAGACTAAGACTAACAAAAATAGCTCTGTGATGACTAAAACTGACAAAAACTAAGTTTAGTTTTGGTCAAGATGACTAAAACTAGACCAAAATGTAATGTCGTTTTCACCAGACATTCAAAATCCATGATATTTCTCCACTGTTATAATCATAAAACAATGCATCTGTATCTATTCTGCCTCTCAGCAGTAGAAAGCAGGGACCCCAGGTCTGGCAGAGTGCAGAGAACACACTACACCAGATTAAGGCATGAGAATAAATGCTTTGACTAAAAGTAAAAACTAAAATGTGACGACTTTTTATGGACTAAAACTAAACAGGATTGAAATGACTAAAATGTGACTTAAACTAAAATGCATTTCATGTAAAGACTAAAACTAAGACCAAAATTAAAATAGCTGTCGAAATTAACACTGCAGTGTGCATTGAAAACAATGAAATTATTCAGAAGCAATAAATCCATGGTAGCATGAATCTAAGTAAGAGATTGCAACAAGCTCTTAGCTATAAAGGAGTAGGTTGGGGTGGAGGAGGGGAGGCTTTAAGCTATAAAGGGGGAGGCTGGGGTGGAGGAGGGGAGGCTTTAAGCTCTAAAGGAGGAGGATGGGGTGGAGGAGGGGAAGCTTTAAGCTCTAAAGGTGGAGGCTGGGGTGGAGGAGGGGAAGCTTTAAGCTATAAAGGAGGAGGCTGGGGTAGAGGAGGGGAAGCTTTAAGCTATAAAGGAGGAGGCTGGGGTGGAGGAGGGGAAGCTTTAAGCTATAAAGGAGGAGGCTGGGGTGGAGGAGGGGAAGCTTTAAGCTATAAAGGAGGAGGCTGGGGTGGAGGAGGGGAAGCTTTAAGCTATAAAGGAGGAGGCTGGGGTGGAGGAGGGGAAGCTTTAAGCTATAAAGGAGGAGGCTGGGGTAGAGGAGGGGAAGCTTTAAGCTATAACGGAGGAGGTTGGGGTGGAGTAGGGGAAGCTTTAAGCTATAAAGGGGGAGGCTGGGGTAGATGAGGTGAAGCTTTAAGCTATGAAGGAGGAGGCCGGGGTGGAGTAGGGGAGGCTTTAAGCTATAAAGGAGGAGGCTGGGGTGGAGGAGGGGAAGCTTCAAGCTATAAAGGAGGAGGCTGGGGTGGAGGAGGGGAAGCTTTAAGCTATAAAGGAGGAGGCTGGGGTGGAGGAGGGGGTGGAGGAGGTGAAGCTTTAAGCTATAAAGGAGGAGGCTGGAGTAGAGGATGGGAAGCTTTAAGCTCTAAAGGAGGAGGCTGGGGTGGAGGAGGTGAAGTTTTAAGCTATAAAGGAGGAGGCTGGGGTGGAGGAGGGGGTGGAGGAGGTGAAGCTTTAAGCTATAAAGGAGGAGGTTGGAGTAGAGGATGGGAAGCTTTAAGCTCTAAAGGAGGAGGCTGGGCTGGAGGAGGTGAAGCTTTAAGCTATAAAGGAGGAGTCTGGGGTGGAGGAGGGGAACCTCTGCCAGCAGTAGGCTCTTGGTTATCAGTCAGTAGTGGCTAGGAGTATGACTTGGGTGAACCAACGCTAAGCTTCACCAATACCAGATATGAATGATTAAAAGAATAGATCTAATTGCAATTATTGTTGCTCATATTGCAAATTTGACATCAATTGCTTTTATTGAATGAGGATTATTGTTTTTATTAAGTGAAAAATTCATAGAACATGAAAAGGACAATTTTTGTAAACCATTTTATCGAAAAAAGACACTTGAAGGTTTGCAAAATGTGCATAAAATCTCTGTTGCTACAAAAAAATGAATGTATTAAACTGGTCTTTTGACGTATTTCAAGTTAAAGCCTTTTTGCACTATCTGCGGTTTGTAAATTGCAGCATGCCATATTGCGATTTCTTCTCATTTGCGATTAATTGCCCAGCCCTAATCTCAGCCCCTGTGGTTAAGATGAAGACAGAGGATGGTTGTGTTTGGTATGCTATGTCCTGCTCTGTTTGGTCGCTCTCTCGCTGAACTACATCACAGATCCCGTGTTTTATAACATAGCAGAGAGGTGACTCAGCTCAGCCGGACAGGAATGTGAAACTTAAAGCCTCTGTCCTCCCCTCCCTCCCACAGTCAGACCTCCTTTAGTTTTGTTTTCCTGGTTTAATCCGACCCTACAGACGTCCTGGGGTTGATACTGAACCATTAAAGCAGCAGTAGCTCAGATAGAAATGTAAACACTGAGGTCATGTGACCGTTTCGCTGGAACAGAGTCTTTCTCAGCTGCTCTGATCAGCTGGAGTTCAACTTTCAGTTTCGTTTCTGCCTCACTCGGCTCAGAAAGAAAAGGGGTGGGGGGAGGGAAGGGAGCGGCAGGTTTATAAGCCTGACAGGAAGATCTGTGTTCAGTATTTAAACTTCTGATCGACACATCACAGCCTACATTTTAAAGACTCGGTAAGATAGATTCACTTTTCTCTCTGATTATTCGTCTTACAGCTTTGTTCTAGTTTATCCACATCCTTCTGTTTATAATGACAGTGATATTTACCTGCTGTTTTTATATTTGGATAAACAACTACAGCTTTGTTTAGCTCTCTGACACCACACTTAAACCAAAAATCAGTTTAAGGGTTAATTTTAATAAACTTGGATAAGCAGACACCATTGTAAACATTTAGGTGTGAAATAATTCTGGTGTTTCTGGTTGCATTCATCTCCCAGCAGCCTGAAAAATTATTGAAGTAAACAACTAACTCAGAGTAGGGCTGCACAGTTTTGGCCAAATGCTTTCCATGATTATCTTGGTCAATGTTAGGGGTGGGAGAAAAAATCAATACAGCATAGTATCGCGATATTTTGTCTGGTGATGTATCATGTTACAGGGCTCCAGACTAACTTTTTTTTTTACTAGGAGCACAGTGGTGCTAACTTAAAATTTTAGGGGCGCAAGCAGAAAATGTAGGGGCACACACTGTAAATCAACGTGCAAAATAAAAATTCACGTTTCCTCTCATTTTGACTGTATTACTGATAAATACACGTTTTATGTTTTCGACTGGCATTGTTTGCTCTAAGTGTTGTGTTTTAATTGTGTAGTGCCAGTATTATCAGCAAATTTCGTGTGCCCCGCATGTTGTGGGTATTAGGGCTGCAGTTATCAAGTCTTTTTGTAATCGAGTACTCTAATAACAAATACTGCATTTTTTTAAATCAATCCCTTTTTCTTTTTTTCAAGAGAAATAGAACCAGTCAAATGATAAAATACAGTGGGTCCCTTAAATGGACTACTTGTATGTTAAAAATAGGTATTAAAAGGTTATCTAAACAAAATATCTAAAATAGTTCTGATGGCAATTTAAATTTATTCAAGTTGAAAGGAAAGGAAGTTAAATAATTCCATTAGATTATGCCATAATTGAGGTTTAGGGATCATCTCCCAGGAAATTCTGGCTGCTAGTTCTTTATGTCTTATATTGTAGTTTACTTTTTCACTTTGTCATTAAGGTAAAGAGACACTTAACTATTTTAACTTCCTCTGCTTCAAGCATTAGTTTAATATTTCACATTCTAGCAAGAAATAAATCTCCATTATCCACACAATAGTATGACGATTTCTGGAAGCTGGACTTTTACATTCCAGAAATTTGATCTATTTCTCAAAGGGTGCTCATGTTTAATTTTTGCAACCACATTTTTGTTTGATCCACCGTGACTTTTTAACACCATATCTGGACCTTGGAACAAGTTTTAGGGTAAAGCTGCATCTGTGATCTGTTGAATCCTGACTGTATGATGGTGAACTCTGACCTCTTTGCTCTCTCTGTCTCAGTCACTGTTAGTAGCAATAACGTTTCTATTTAACTGGCATCTAATCATCAAAATGTAGTCTTATGAAATGCTTCGGGGTGCCAAAGGATTTTGAAAAAAATATGCTGAAAGAAAGATGTGCGGGTGCTGAATTTTAAACCGTTAATTAAATGCGTGACATGCACACGCAGGAGAGAGAGAGAGAGAGAGAGAGAAAGCACCTGAGCAAGGCTTGAATAACGAAGCGTGTCTCTCTTCAGTGAAGTTGATAAAATCCCCTGAAGTCTGCAGAGATAAACTGACCGCTGTCTCGTATGAGCGCGTGGTGCAGGCTGCTCGTAATCTCGGAGTTTTGCACACTTTCACCGTTAAAGGCTCTTCAATCTCCGTAGGAAACAGTTTTTCTTTATTTAAACCTTTTTTACGATTAAATATCGCTACAGCATTAGCATAGTGCCACATCTGCCATTATTTCACAGCCAGTGAATGTGTAAAAACACAGCAGGACGAGTGTCTGTCAACATGAATGCATTGTTTTCTTTCTCTTCACTCATGATTTTCACACAGCGCAGCACGTTTACTGAATGTGACATTATAATAACAGTAAAAACAAATACATTGTGCCACACAAATAACCATCCGTGTACAACACAGCACTCCGTGCACCACAGCGTGATGTCAAGCTTATACCACAGCATATATGGATACATGACGGATTTAAGCGAAGCCTCGAGGCAGATAATATGCCTTCTTCTTTTGGAGTTAATGTCGGTTGGCAAACCAGCTCATTTGTTATCGCCAACAACCGGGCTGAAGTGTGGAGCAGGAGTTTGTCAGAAACAAAAAATATTAATAATAATATTAAAAATCAGCAAATTTACTGCTCACACATGCGAGTAGATGAAAAATTTACTCACACCGTCTCAAATTTTAGGGGCAAAATGCGACCATTTAGGGGCAGTCTGTAGCCCTGCATATCGTTGCAACAGGGCATGGATGAGATGAACAAGACACATGAGGTTTACAAGAAGTGCTACATGAAAATAAAATACTGCATAAATATAACAGACTTAAGGGCAAGGCTAATGCTAAATCAGCTAAACAGTTGAAAAAATGGTACACATCACAATATAATGTGATATATAGTATCGTAATTCTCACTGTATTGCAAAATGTTTAAAATCGCAGTAATGTTGAATCATGACCAAAGAATGGTGATAATATCGTATCGTTGGGCTACTAGTGATTCTCACCCCTAGTCAATATTGATATCAGAGTTTAAATCTTACTGTTTATCAATTTAAAGGCTTTTTCTATTGTCTAACCCTCAGATGAGGTCAAATAAATAGTTACACTCAGGGTTTTAGTCAGGGATAGAGTGATTATCGGCCGGGCCGACTATCGGTGCCGATATTCAGCATTTTGACTCATATCGGCATCAGCCTTTTTTTTATTTAAATCCAACAGCCGATAAGAGATCAATTTAAAACTGGGTTATTTTGGCTCTGATGGAGTCACTACTCTCTCTCTAGCATTGTCCCACCTACAGCACCCTCTGATTGGTTACACGCAGAGCCACGGCACGGGTAACAGCCAATCAGCAGTAAAAGCTGTGCGCATGCCCCACACACGGTGGAGACGAGCGGAGAATAAGTTTTGTGGTGGGGATGCTCCGGAGAGCAGTTGTGTGTTTGGAGGGTAAGTTAAAGCAGCAGACACTCCTGAAGTTGTAATAAACACCCCAGTCCTCTAATAGTAACGTTATATAAACATAAGCGGCAGCTCTGCTGGCTCGCAGGCCCTCCTGTCTGTTCATCACTGGAAACAAGGTCGCTGATAATACCGATATGGAAATAGTCCGTGATAGTACAGGGTGTGTGTGTGTTTGTGAGAGAGAGAGATTGAAAAACCTAGTGAACTCAATTCAGTCCAGTTTTAGCACGTTCAGGTGAAGGCTGATTAGCTTTTTTAACGTTAGCCCACCGGTCCGCTTTCTCCTCCTCTGGCTCTAGACGCTCAGCAGACTGTAGCGATGGGGAGAATGTCTGTTATGGTAGAGAATAGTGTTTGTTTGTTAGAAAGCCACATGAGGAACTCTACAACTCACGACTACTACCGTTACTGTTGGCGGTAGCCAGGCAGCTGTCAGGTCCTTCTTCGGTTTTACGGCGGTTGGCATCCACGACTCTGGTGCATTACCGCCCCCTGTCTGTTCCTATGATAAACACTGATTATTAAAGTGAAGATGCTGTGGGCTTTTTAGTGTTTTTAACGGTTTAATAACTTAACACAAGGCTGCTGACAATATTGATAGGGAAGTAATAAGTGATAATAGTAAGAAGTGTGTTTGTGTGAGAAAAAAATGGCATATTGTTAGATGAAGTGTGTCCTGAAGCTGTCTTTGATAGTTTCTATTACAGAGGAGCAGGATATTGCAGTTCAAGACTTAAGACATAATGTAACTGCCTGATCAAGCCTACATGAACTGCATGGTGTTCAGGAGTGAATAGTCTCTTCCATTGCTGTTGAACTATTGTTTCAGCTATAGTAACATTAATTGACAGTAGCAGCCTTGTTTTGAAGAAGTTAGGTGTTTGCTGGAGTTTGTATTATTCAAAATTTTGACGCCAATATTTTCATTTTTACTGCAAATGAATATCCACTCCAAATATCGGTTATCGGCCTCCTTGACTACTAATAATCGGTATCAGCATCGGCATCGGCCCTGAAAAAAGAAAATAATAAAAATAATCTACATTACTTAATTTTTAATTCAAGATCTGACCTGATCATAAATATCAAATATTGATTAATTCCGAGGCATATAACCCTTTGAATGCCAGTTAAAGTGGTAAACCCTGATGTTTTAATGTAAAAACAAAGAAATGAAATATTTTTCATAACCTAGATGCAAACTAGTTTCTTTTGAAGGGGGTTATCACAGCCTTGATTATTTTAATAATGAGCAACAGTTTGGATTTTTGTGCATTAGTATTTTTGAAAATTTTAAGATTTTAATAAATTCTTACACTGAAGGTGTAAGTGGCCAGAAGTGAATATCCTACATAAATAGTGATCAATATAATTACCTTAAAAAAATCTGTCCACTTTTTTATATTCATGTTTTAATCAAAATCAGACCTTATCATATATATGAACTACTGAGTACTTTTAATTTAACCCTTTAAATGCTTAACCTTGGTGTTTTAATGTAAAAAATATATATTTTTATACTGCGTCCAAATTGGATTTCCTTGGAGGGGGTTATCACAGCTTTGCTTGTTTCAATAATGAGCAACAACTTTGATTTTTATGCATAATAATTTTGTGGATATTTAAGTTTTGATAAATTGTTATACTAATTCCCTTATAAGAAACCAGGAAAAAAAAGCAAATTCTCCTCAAGCCAAATATGGTAGAATGGTTGACATTTTATAAACAGGAAAAACTGTAAATTTGAAGCAATGACTCCAGAATGAAAGCCTAATCTCTAGGGGTTGGAGAAAAAAATGGTACAGCATAGTATCCTGATATTTTGTCTGGTGATATATAGGGCTGAACAGTGTTGGACGATTATCTAATTGCAATATCTTCCCCCAATGTTGCCATTGCGATTTGACATGCCGTTATTACTTACAGTCGGTAGAAAAAATATGAGAACCCTTTGAGATTTCTTGGATTTCTGCATAAATTGGTCATCAAATGTGTTCCGATCTTCATCTAATTCACAACAATAGACAAACACAGTCTGCTTAAACTAATAGTGCACAAAAAATGATATGTTTTCATGTTTTTATTGAACAAAACATGTAAACATTCACAGTGCAGGGTGGAAAAAGTATGTGAACCCCTAGGCTGATGACTGGTTGACCCTCCGTTGGCAGGAATAACCTCAACCAAACGTTTCCTGGAGTTGCAGATCAGACCTGCACAACGGTCAGGAGGAATTTTGGACCATTCCTCTTTACAAAACTGTTTCAGTTCAGCAATATTATTCGGATGTCTGGTGTGCATCGCTCTCTTGAGGTCATGCCACAGCATCTCAATCGAGTTGAGGTCAGGACTCTGACTGGGCCACTCCAGAAGGTGTATTTTCTTCTGTTCAAGCCATGCTGTTGTTGATTTACTTTTATGCTTTGGGCCGTTGTCCTGTTGCATCACCCATCCTCTGTTGAACTTCTGTTGGTGGACAGATGGTCTTAAGTTTTTCTGTAAAATGTATTGATAAAATTGGGAATTAATTTTTTCCGTCAATGGCAGCAATCCGTCCAGGCCCTGAGGCAGCAAAGCAGCCCCAAATCATGATGGCCCTTCCACCATATTTCACAGTTGGGATGAGGTTTTGATGTTGGTGTGCTGTGCCTTTTTATCTCCACGCATAGCGTTGTGTGTTCCTTCCAAACAACTCAATTTTGGTTTCATCTGTGGACAGAATATTTTGCCAGTAGTGCTGTCGAACATCCAGGTGCTCTTTTGTAAACTTCAAATGTGCAGCAATGTGTTTTTTGGACAGCAGTGGCTTCCTCCGTGGTGTCCTCCCATGAACTCCATTCATGTTTAATGTTTTACTTATTGTAGATTTGTCAACACAAATGTTAGCATGTGCCAGAGATTTCTGTAAGTCTTTAGCTGACACTCTAGGATTCTTCTTCACCTCACTGAGCATTCTGCGCTGTGTTCTTGCAGTCATCTTTACAGGACAACCGCGCCTAGGGGGAGTAGCAACAGTGCTGAACTTTCTCCATTTGTAGACAGTCTGTCTTACCGTGGACACATGAACATCAAGGCTGTCAGAGATACTTTTGTAACCCTTTCCAGCTTCATGCAAGTCAACAGTTCTTAATCGTAGGTCTTCTGAGAGCTCTTTTGTGCCAGGCATGGTTCACATCAGGCAATGCTTCTTGAGAACAGCAAATTCAAAACTGGTGTGTGTGTTTTTTATAGGGCAGGACAACTTTAACCAAAAGGCAGCTTAAATTGTCAGAAAGTGGCAAAAAAATGGTGAGAAAGGGCAAAAATTCAAGAAAAAAAAGTGGCAAAAAATGGCAAAAAGTAGGAAAAAAGTGGTATCTAATGACAAAATTTAGCTTAATTAGATGAAAAGTGGCAAAAAATGATAAAGGGGGCAAAAAAAGTTTCTCTTTTTTAAGATTTTCTGGGGGAATAATATTTAAAATTAAGACATAAAAGAGCCAGAAATATTCACAAAGAGCCACACGTTGAGTATCACTGGTCTAGACCGTATCGTGGGGCCACTAGTGATTCCCAGCCCTACTAATCTCATGAATGCATGTTTTAACTGTGATGGCTGTAGGAACTAAAATTGTGTTTTTTAAAGAGTTTCATTGGGACACTTTTGGTCACGAGTGGGTACAAAACATCTACAGAGATTATTATTGACCTGTGGAGGTGCTGAGGTCAACATTTTTAGATTCTATAATATACAAACTTACCCTCCAAAATGCATGTTTGCATTAACACAGTCAAAATAACGTAAAGGAAAAGGAAAATCTATAAGGCAGATCCAAGGATGAAGACTTATAAATCATACTGTCAGCTGCCAGGGCTGGACTGTGACAAAACTGTCTGACCAGACTTTTTTTGGTCCACATCTGTCCCTGATGCTTGGCAAAATATAACCCAGCAGTGATCCAGGATATTCATATTCAAGAAAAAATAAGTAAGAAGTCAGAAACTTAGACTGAAACATGATATGAAAACTTCTATAATGAATTTTAATGAAAGTCATTACCAGTAATAGCATTTCTTTGATTCTCTGAATGCCAAGATTGTGATTGAAATAAAAAATATAGTCAGCAGTGCAGAGAGTAAGAACTATTCCAAAGGTGAGTTCATTTCTTACATATTTATGATATCAGACTAATACTGTAATGTTTTTATAGCTGCATTCATAAACATACATAGCTCACAGGGTGTGCCTGTGAAGGAACAGGTCAGTCACTGTGCTTGTGTTATTGTTTTACTGCAGGTAAGTTTGAAAGACAACAGTAGTGGACTTTAGAGTCAGAAGTATCTTTATAAACCCCCAGAGGGCAGTGTGGTTCTTAATAGAAACATGTACAAACCAAACAGAATATTTAAGAAAAAAGTGTGCGCAAACCTGTACCACAAAAGTTGGGATGTGAATAAAAAAGTGATTTAACACTATGCAACCTTTATTACAGTGAACACAGCACAAAGTCAAACTATTTGATGTCCAAATTGATCCTTTTTTAATTTTTGGAAAGAAACATGTTCAGAATGCCTGGAACACTTATCAAAAAAATTGGGACAGGAGTTTTCTACTGTATTCCATCACCTTTTCTTCTCACAACACTCAGTTGTGAAACTGAACCAAACACATGGACTCTTCTGCCAGACAAGAAAGGACAACAGGGGAGACTAAGGGCCAATCCAGTTGCTATGCCTTAACCCTTCCCTTTGCCCCTTTATACAGAGCGGTAAGGGTGAAAACGTTTTCTTAAGAAGCGAGACGCCACTTGATTGCAGTTCATCATCACACATTGCCGATAAACAGCTGTGTCATCGGAGGTGACAATAAAGCTTCAACCATCTCGTTCATACTATAGATCTCTGTGTTGATCTTCTCAACTTATTTATACAGTTAATAGCCCTTGTTCACACGTGTACAGACCAAAATACAATAAAGTCCCATCCCCAGTGGCTTCAGATTGAATATATGAGAACTGTTGTATTTTCATAATACCATATTTTTACATTTATACACCTTAGTTTGTTGTTCCATTACGCAACTGATCGCAGTGCATGGATGGAAATTCATCATACCCCTTGCTCCTAGAAAATCTTCATTTCAAGGGCTATCTACAGTTGAAACCAGAAGTTTATATACACTATATAAAAAGGTACATCAACTTTTTTTTCTCACCGTCTAACATTAAATCAGATTAAACTTTTCCTGTTTTTGGTCAATTAGGATTACCAAAATTATTTCTATTTGCTAAATGCCAGAATAATGAGAGAGATCATTTTTTAGACCATTTTTTATTATTTTCTTGAGAGTCAGAAGTTTACATACATTTCATTAGTATTTGGTAGTGTTACGACCTGGCTCAGGGAAGTAACAAAAGAGGCAGTCCACACGTAGTTTAGAGGAATAACAAAATTATGTTTATTTGTAACAAATGGTCAAACTAATGAAATAACTAATGTGCTATGTAAATCTGAGTTATCAGTCATGTCTGGAATGTATGGATGAGTGAATGTGTTGTTGGATTGTGGTGAAATGTGCATCAAACCGAACAAAAGGGTGAGATGTCGGCAGCAGGCCCAGCTGAGAGAGAATGAGAGTCTCAAACAGGCTGGCTTATCTGCCTGTCTGAAGGCTCTGCTCAGGTGAGCAGCAATCAGCTGACATCTCCTCACAGCCCCACCCTAATGCCAACTCCAAACACCTGAAAGAGGGGATACATTGCTGAGAGCAAGGCATGGAGGAAATCAGGCAGGGTAGAAACTAAATGGGAGGGGTCGTCACAGTAGCATTGCCTTTAAACTGTATGACTTGGGTCAAATGTTTTGGATATGCTTCCACAAGCTTCTCACAATAGTTTGCAGGAATTTTGGCCCATTCCTCCTGGCAGAACTGGTGTAACTGAGCCAAGTTTGTAGGCCGCCTTGCTCGCACATGCCTTTTCAGCTCTGCCCATAAATTTTCAATGGGATTGAGATCAGGGCTTTGTGATGGTCACTCCAAAACATTAACTTTGTTATCCTTAAGCCACTTTGTAACCAGTTTGGCAGTATGCTTAGGGTCATTGTCCATTTGGAAAACCCATTTGCGCCCAAGCTTTAACTTCCTGGCTGATGTCTTGAGATGTTGCTTCAGTATTTCCACATAATGTTCTTTCCTCCTGAACCATCTATTTTGTGAAGTGCACCAGTCCCTCCTGCAGCAAAACAACCCCACAACATGATGCTGCCACCTCCATGTTTCACAGTTGGGATGGTGTTCTCAGGCTTGCAAGCTTCCCCCTTTTTTCTCCAAATGTAATGATGGTCATTATGGCCTAAAAGTTCAATTTTAGTTTCGTCAGACCACAGAACATGTCTCCAAAAATTAAGGTCTTTGTCCCTGTGTGCATTTGCAAACTGTAATCTGGCTTTTTTATGTTTCTTTTGGAGTAATGGCTTCTTCCTGGGAGAGTGTCCTTTCAGCCCATGTGGGTACAGGACTCGTTTGACTGTTGATAATGACACACTCTTACCAGCTTCAGCCAGCATCTTCACAAGGTCTTTTGCTTTTGTTCTTGGGTTGAGATGCACTTTTCGGACCAAAGCACGTTCATCTCTGGGACACAGAACCCGTCTCCTTCCTGAGCGGTATGATGGCTGGACATTCCCATGGTGTTTATACTTGCGTATAATTGTTTGAACAGATGAACGTGGCACCGTCAGGCATCTGGAAATTGCAACCAAGGGTGAACCAGACTTGTGCAAGTCCACAATTCTCTTCCTGATATCTTGGTTGATTTCTTTTGATTTTCCCATGATGTTACACAAAGAAGCAGTGTGTTTCAGGTGTGCCTTAAAATACATCCACAGGTGTGCCTCTAATTAACTCACATGTTGTCACTAAACCTATCAGAGGCTTCCAAAGACATGACATCATCATCTGGGCTTTCCCAAATTGTTTAAAGGCATAGTAATCTTAGTGTATGTAAACTTCTGACTTTGAAGAAAGTAATAAAAATTGTCTAAAAAAAAATCATTTTGTCATTATTCTGGCATTTAGCAAATAGAAATAATTTTGGTAATCCCAATTGACCAAAAACAGGAAAAGTTTAATCTGATTTAATGTTAGATGGTGAGAAAAAAAAGTTTATGTGCTTTTTTATATAGTATATGTAAACTTCTGGTTTCAACTGTAGATAGCCCTCAGCCCTAGCCCTCAATTACAAAGAGAATTGAAACACCCCTTCACCTGCAGTGAACACGCAAAACCAAGGGAAAGGGCTAAGATAAGGACTAAGGGATAGAAGTGGGATTCCCCCTGAATACTTTAGGCAGTGTTGGGCAACACATGGCTCTGGAGCCACATGTGGCTCTTTTGTGAAGATTTGTGGCTCTTTTATGTCAATTTTGAAACATTATTTTAAATTTTATTTGAAATATTATTCCCCCAGAAGACCTTAAAAAAGAGAAACTTTTACCTCAGATTATCTATAAGAGGTCACATTTATCAGTTTGTTTTCCAGATTTACACCGTATGCTTTAATTGTAAACCTTTATTTTTTTTTTGTCTATTTATTTCCATCGCCCTTATTTGCAATTTTTTGCCCCTTTTTTCCTTTTTTGACACATTTATCCTGCCTTTTGCTCTTTTTCCCTTTTTTGTATTTTCTGCCACTTTTTGCCCATTTAAGCTGCCCTTTGCCATTAAATAGCACCATTTTCCCAATTTTGCCACCTTGTTCCTGCATTTTGCCCATTTTAGTCACTTTTCACTCATTTTTTGCTGCTTTTGACCATTTTTTCCACCTGTACCTTGTTACTTATCACCAATTTTGCCTCTTTCTGCCCTTTTTGCCATGCTTGCTCCTCATTTTTGCCCCCTTTCACCCATTTTTAGCCTATTTGGCCCCTTTTCACTCATTTTTGGCACTTTTTGCTGCTCTTTAGCCATTGCAGCCACCCTTAATTTATTTTTATTGCCACTTTAACCTTTTTTGTCACTTTTCACCACTTAGATTGTGGCTCTTGCAAAAGTATTTTTCAACAATTTGGCTCTCTGGTTGAGCAAGACTGAGTAACACTGACTTAGGGGAAAGGGAGACAATGAGACACAGGTGAAACACATGAAGCAATCACAGACACTGATGAGCTCTGAAAAGAGACACAAGGTAAGGTTACAGAATAAAACAGGGAGCAAAAGATGAGAAACATGAGGAGGGACATTATAGAACATAGAAACTCTTTCATGAACCTGTAGACACGTCATCGGTAAGTGTCTGCAGTCTGATGACCCTAAAAATGGACTTCTTTCCTAACTTGTTGATGTCAATCCTGACTTGACCAGTGAAGGTTTCAGTTGTTGGATTTTGTACTTCATAATCCACTATACACCTCAATGACTGACAGGTCATGTTGTAACTTATGCAGAATGTGGCTTGGCATTATCCTGCTGAAACAAGCAGCCAGCGAAGTGTGTGGGAATAGAGGGAACCCTCGTTCTTCACCAGTTCAACCCACTCTACCTAAAGTTGCTAACTATGGCCTGTTATTATGAACAGAGGGGAATACGCCCCCAACATCCCCAGCTTCACCAACATCCTCATCCTCTGCCTTTGAACGTGATGCCATCGTTAAAAGCCTTAAATGGGCTTTAGAAGGATGATGTAATCCTTTTTGAGTTTTTTAAACATTAACCCATTGACCTTTGAAAATGATGTCATCCTTAATGTTGATGAAACATTCCATCCTTGCCTTTTGCATGCAGACCAGTCTAGGCCCCCAGTTTAACCAGTACCCCACCATATTGTCTGAATGGTATACCAGCGTGCCCTGTAAATCATTGTGAGCCTGTCGCCGAGTTTTAGTTGAATTAAAGTTGTTTGTAGTTGTAATATTTAAGGCAGTGAAATTCCATAATAAATGTTTCTCCCTTTCCTACGACAGATAAACTGAAGATGGAGACGGTTCTGGAGAATCTGGTGTCCATGGTAAAGAAGAACCCAGAAGGGATTCCCTTAAAGAAGCTGGCCGTGGTCTACAGTCAGATGTACCACAAAAACCTGACGCTGTCCTCTCTGGGCTTCGACTCCATGACCAGCCTGGTCTCCTCTCTGCATGATCACCTGGTTCTGGATGGGGAGCTGGTCTTCCACAAGGACCAGTGGCGTAAACAAAAAACTAAAGCCAGAGCTAAAGCCAGAGCTGAGGTCGAAGCTGGAGCCTCAGCTGACAGAGGGAGAAGTGAGGTGGTTCTGGAGGACATCGTCACCATGATGAAAGATCACCCAGCTGGCATTCCTCTGAAAAAGCTGTCCATTCTCTACAGCCAGACCTACCACAAGAACCTGACACTGTCCTCTCTGGGCTTCGACTCCATGACCAGCCTGGTCTCCTCTCTGCACGACCACCTGGTTCTGGACGGGGAGCTGGTCTTCCACAAGCACCAGTGGCGTAAACAAAAAACTAAAGCCAGAGCTAAAGCAAAAGCAGAGGTCAACGCTGGAGCCTCAGATGACAGGGAGAGAAGTGAAGCGGTTCTGGAGGACATCGTCACCATGATGAAAGATCACCCAGCTGGCATTCCTCTGAAAAAGCTGTCCATTCTCTACGGCCAGACCTACCACAAGAACCTGATGCTGTCCTCTCTGGGTTATAAATCAATGCTGTGTCTGCTGGAGGCCCTGAGTGAAGACCTGATCCTGATCGGGGACATAGTCTTTCATAGAATCCACCAGAATCAGAGCCAGAATCAGCCTGTAGATCTGAGAACATCTAAACCCTTAGGGGACAGCCGGCCACAGACTCCGCACAGCTCTGATGGTCTCAACTCTGCCCCCCGTGAGGACCCCAGCTCTGCCCCCTCAATGCAAACTGCACTCAGCTTCCTGGGTCCGCCTCTGATTTCCACATTTCCTTTACCCTCCTCCCAGAATCCTTTACTCTCCCAGAATCCTCCAGTGAATCCACTCATGACTACAAGCAGACCTGCAGAGGCTCTGAGCAAGTCTCAGCTCTACAACAGAGTCTTACAGGTGAGTCATACACAAACACCAAACGGTACGTTTTCATGCATAGTAAGGGTGTACTCACACTAGGCTATATAAAGTCCGGTACATTTGGCCAGTGTGAGTGCAATCGTTCCATGCTTCGGCATGGCACGCTTCGCGGCCCTGGCACGGATGGACGAGGTGGGCCTAGGCACGGCACGGATGCAAATGAAGGAGTACAAGCGCGGGAATGTGACGTAGCGTAAAGTAACAAAAAGAAGACCTGCCTCAGAGAGCACACCAGGCAGCAGCTGCATGCTAGAGACAGCAGGATCCCAGTCCAGTCCACATTTCTGACCAGTTTCTGGCAAAGTCAGGCTTTAATGACCGTAAGAGGATTTTTGGTTTGTAAAATAAAGCTTCTTCCCTTGTTTTAGTCACAAACAGCAGCTCACAGGATAACACACACCTTTCATCCTCCGTGCGTAAAGGAGAGAGCTAAATACATGGACATGTGTGTGCAGCGTTAATCACACGGCTGATTTAACCTCTCTTATTATAAAATTATAATCCCAAACTATCATCCACTGAATTAACTTACCTCTAATTCTATTTCATGTCACCAAGAAGTGAAAGTGGGATTTTGATCGCTGACGTTTGAATGGAGCATCGTTTATTAATCCTGAGGCACATTCACCTCCAGCTCTCATCAGATGGTTAAAATTGCTCTCCTCACCTTTAAATAAATCTTTTATCTGATCACTTAATCCTGCTCTGGACACAGCTGTCCTGTGACATGAGAGCTTGTTTGATGCAGCGCTGAAAAGCATCCAAACGCAGAGAAAAGGCTCAGTTCATGGCGCGTAAAAGAATTCCACGGGGATCCAGATAGTATATTGACACGCAGAAGAGTGGCTGTAGGGGCTCATACGAGTTAAAAAGTCCGGGTTTCATTCATCAGAAGTGCTTGGAACTCTGATCAGGCTCCAGATTTTATGCTGTGAGCAATAATTCTCTGCTATGAAGCGCTTTCTCTTTCTCTCTCCTCACCGTTCTCTTTAACGTAGACCGTAGTTAACGTAGATACTGATCCCAAGCCAGGTGGAATAACTCCGGTCTCAGATCATATATCGTATAAATCTGTTGCTATTTTACAGCCTAAAAACAACACTTATATATACAGAGTCATCAACACGTATAAATTCATCAACGGTGGATGCTTTGTGTGATGACGTTGGCGTGTGACGAATCCGTGCCCAGGCCTGGATGCGTTGAGCAGTGTGGGTGCAGGCCAAAGGGGGGACAGGGGATGGGTTCAAATGGGAATCAGCACTGTTAGAATACGGCACGGTACGGATGGCCTAGTGTGAGTACACCCTAAGAGGAGCTCCAGCTCCGGCTGGATCAGGATAAACTAGGCTGCTGATCTTGTCCCAGTAGAGAGATTTTGCAGAAACTTGATGACCACGCTATCACTCCCTGTGGTTGAAGTACTGGTGCTGATATTTGGTTTCTATACAAACCTTCTGATGTTAAGTCTACCTAATTAGCTATAGTCACCCTTATGTATGGGAGCATATGCCGGCTCAGGACTTCACCACATCTGGTCCAACCCACTGGGTCCTGGGCACCCACTATGTGGTGACCTGGATCAGGCCCAGGAAAGCACACCATGTGCCTGTAAAAGCAAAGCTGCCACTCCTATATCCATCAGCTGACCCTTCCCTCACCCAATCTCCTGAACACCTCAGCATTAGACATGCAGTCTAACAATGCTACCCAAAAATAAAAATAAAAAGTTATCACAAAGGAGTCCAGTAGATGCCTCTGACCAACAGTGTGGCCATATGAAAAAACCCTCGGATATGGTGTTACCATATAACTGCCCATTAAACTGAAGTGTTGCTAAGTTAAACTAAAGTGTTGCTAAGGTAAACTAAAGCATTGCTAAGGTAAACTAAAGTGTTGCTAAGTTGAACTATAGTGTAGCTAATGTAAACTAAAGTATTGTTAAGGTAAACTGAAATGTTGCCAATGTATTCCAGGTTATGAGGAGTTATAAGCTGTTGGCCCCATCCATGGATCAGCTGAAGGCGGCTTACCTACAGATGTTTGGGGAACTTCTCCCTATTAATCAATATATGTCAATGTATGACTCCTGGGAAGCGTCCTGTCCTAAGACTCCACCCTTGAAACCAGCACCTGGTCAGAGCAAAGGTGTATGGAACACACCTGCAGGTAGACAACCACGACAACATTCAGCTTCATATGTTCGAAAAAGGTCATCAACTGTCTAAACAAATGTGTGATTCTCTCTACAGCAGCTCCAGCCGCCTCCAGCCTCCCATCATCCTCCTCTGACTTTCCTGTGCTCAGTAAAGATGCCTCCAGCCCACTGTCGTCCTCTGACTTCCCAGCGCTCGGCACTGAAGCGACCAGAGAGAAGAAGAGTAGAGGGAGAGAGGCGTCTCCGAGAGAGGGCAGTGCCAGTGCTGCCCCTGTCTTTAAGGAGGCGTATCACGCCCAGCTGAGGGAGATCCATGGAGGAAACATGAGGGCGGTGGAAACGTTGGAGAACGATGAAGAGCTCACGGGATGGAAGAGGAAGAAAGTGATGGATCAGGAGTCGGTCAACATCCTGATGGAGGAAGTGATGAGAGAAATTGCAGCAGAGGGAGAGCTGGTGACCAGAGAGAAGGTGAGGATGCAGACTTCTGATTTCTCATGGATGATCATCAGCTTTTTTACTAATTAATATAAAGTCAGAGCCTTTATTTTATGTAAGCCCAAACTGATTTCTTTTTTAAAACATTGACAGAACCAAAAGATCCACGTTAGAGTTTAGGAAATGTAACATTTTAATGTAATTCAGACCACTTAATTTATCCCAATGAATAATTCAGTTTTCACAGTCACATTAAACAATCAGTACAAAGACACAGATGCTCATTGGCGTGTTGGCCCCCTCATGTGGCCGCTTTAGTTATTACAGACCCAGCCTCAACAGAGATTAGAATGCACATTTAAGAACAGCAGCAGATGAATAAATAAATTAGACTAAGGTACCTTGTAGATGACATTATAAGTCTGCATTCATAGAAGTATGAAAGAACCACCAGCATTAGAACAGTTCAAACTGCCATGTACAACAAAGGAAAACACAATAATAAAAAGCTATCAGTCCATGAGACTACTATCCAGGTTTAACAGCCTCATGGCAGGAGGTATAAAAGACTTAGAATAACAGTTTGCTCTTCGAGAGGGCGCTATAGAGGGGTGGTCTGAGGGCGTTAAAGTTAACTTAACAGGATGTGGTCATGATGGGGAAGTACAGTACCGAAAATGTACTGAACCGTGACTTCAAAACCGAGGTAGGTACAGAACCTAAATTTTTCTGTACTGTTACACCCCTAGTGGCCATCCACCAACCATCCAGAACTCCATCCATCTGGACAATCCAGTGTAGCACAACATTAATCAGTGAATTAAACGGTTTAAAATAAGTCTTCTTATATTTCTGAGCCACTCGTTTCTCCTTGTGTGTGTTTGTTATAACCTTGCAAAGCAGATGGACACGCCCGTTTCCTTGTTTTTCACTGGCGAATCCGTCTTTTAAGCACCCATCTGAAGCATTCGATTAGAAAGTGACAGGACCAATCAGTGAAGAGGGGCAGCACTTTCAGGCGCAGCAGAGTCGTGACGTTAACAAGCAGCAGCAGGAGCTGGTGCAGTTATGGAGGAAGAGAGTGGATGCTGCTAAAGTGCCAGTTTTATCAGAACTTGACAACATTTCTTTGTTAAAAGAAGAACAAAGAGCAGCATTGAGTTGTTTTCTTTTCAAAAACGACAAAAGTCGAGTACTTACATGTCTGTAGTCGCCATGTTTCGCATTATTCCTCATTAGCTGCGCAAGTGCAGCTCGATCACTGCTACGTCACGTATTTTGTTGCTCTTATTGGCCCGTAGCAATGTGATAGAACGTCCATCCAATCACACTCCACACACATCACAGTGGTCAGCTGACGCTTCTGAGAAAGACTGCAGATGACCGTCACAACATGTCAAGGTCAAAACATCTCCTACATTAAAATGTCTGAAAAAAAATTATAGTTGAAGTTTTCCTATGCTGAAGGAAGCTAACAATGATCACATCTGAATGAGTGTAGGTAAAACTCCACTCAGCTGGTCGGCACGGCATCTTGGAGAGCGTCCACATACAGAATTAGGGTTCTAAAGTCTGATCCTGGGTTATTACAGAGAAGAGAGTCCTCTACACAGGAACGTAGGAGTCAAACACAGATGAAGAGAAAATATCATGAAGAGTTTGACCAATCAGCACGGCTTAAAGAAAATGTTTATAGAAGAATGATGATTATTTCAGAGAACAAACCCTGTGTGCTAACCTTCCACCTTTAAAAGATGTCCAGGACATGTCCTTATCTGAGAGCAGACACTAAGGCTAGGTATGGGTATCACTGCATCCCTGCCTACAATAACACTTATAATTGTCTATTAACAATTAGATGTAAATGTTGTCAGAGTAGATTCTAGTTTAAATGTCTGAATCCTGATTATCTCTCCTAATAATCCCAGGCGATATCGAGAGTGTGCCAGCTGCTGCAGATTCCCTCTTTAGATGCAGGTAGAATCAACCCATGGAATATTCCGGCTCTCAGAGACCTCCAGTACATCATGAGAGAGATCAACATGTTCATAGAGGTGGGTTAAATGTTTCTGAAGATACCTGTTGAAATAAATCTGGTTTTTCTTCTGTTAAAGTCCTCTCTCTCTGAAACAGTGCACCGAGACCGTGACGTCCATCTGCACGCTCTACGAGCTCGGACAGTCGCTCGCTGGCCTGAAGGACAAGAAGCACTACGAGGAGCTGAACCTGGGGCCGCTCTGCAAACTGCCACTCGTCCACCGCATGTTCAAGATCGACAGCAACACTAAAGACGACGACATCCGCCAGATACAGACGATCGACATCCTAAAGGTAAGATAAGCATGGTTAGATGACTACTGCTAAACAAGCTGCTTCATATGTCTTCTATTTAAAACATTTAAAGGTGCAATATGTCAGATTTTTACATTTAGATGTCTGCTTTAATTAAAATATCCAAAGGTATATTTTTGCAGAATTCTGGTAGTTAAACCAATCAAATATTCAACAGTTTGTGCCCTCTAAAGAGCTGGTTTTCTACATAAAAATACATTAATCATCTCTGTCTCTGTTTTTCAGCAACTTCGTGTTTTTCGGCGTCAGGTGAGCAAACCTAAGGTGGACCTGGCTGAGTTCATGAAGTACCTGGCTGATCACTACAACTGTGACTCTCCATACGAGCTGGGGATCAGGATTCACAGCATCGGACTACCTATAGCGGTAAGACACAGCGTGGATGATTTTAATCTTCTGCCCTGTTACTAAAGGAGGAAAGACTTAACCCTTCAAAGAGTTCAGAAGATATCACATTCGCAAGCAAGGAAGGAACATGAGGCCCAACCTCCTTTACCTTACACCCGAAAACCTCCAAAATCAAATGAATTCATCTTCAATCCAGAGCTCACTTCTGGCTATCACTGCTGTGGAGCTATAATAAAAAAAAAAAGCCCTGAAAAAAACAAAAAACTTGATATTCAACTGGGCTAGAGTCAGGACCCACCACCACCTCCCTGTCCACCAATCACCACTTGAATTTCTGACATTTTTCAGTCATATCCAAGTGTTTCTAATGAAAAGTAGGGCAGTTTGGACTTGAAAAGGAACAACAGACGTGATGAATCACCGAGATATAGATATATCCTTCAAAATAAAACCACGTCCTCAACTTTTTTTCCTGACACATCTACAACCCACTGTAAATAGCTCTGTGATCCACTTTTGGATCCAGACCCACCAGTTACAAACCAAGGTATTAAACACCTACAAAAATGGCAATAAAAGGAAAACTGTCCCTGAAAGGGGAGCCAGCCCCCGTCATTCATAGACCCCGCTCTCATTGACTGGCTTAGCTTACTGCTAGTAATCTTCAGCTTAGGTTTCATTTCAGTCTAACCAGTAACCTCACTGGATTTACTGTCTAATTAGTCCATCAGCGTGTCCTTTAAAAGCATGTTTATGATATTAATCTCAGTATAAAGTATGGAGTGTTGGTGTTTGTCCACTTTTACGACTGTCAGTGGGGAAGTAAAGATTCTTTTACCCAATCAGAGGGCTGCAGTGAGTCTAGCTCCGGTTGGACAGGTACACTGTACCCCAGAAGAAGTCTGACTGTACAGAGAAGTTATGTTGGTACCTTAACGGACATTTAAAACAACTGGTACCGGGGCGCAGGCCTAGGGGTTTAAGGCGCGCCCTATGTATGCAGGCGGCCCCGGTACGAATCCAGCCTGTGGCCCTTTACCTCATGTCTCTTCCCCACACTCTTATCCTTGTTTCCAAATTTGTCCACTGTCCTTCTCTATCAATAAGAGCATAAAAAGCCCGAAATACGTCTTTAAAAAAATACATAACTAGTTCTGCATCAAACCAAACTAAACCAAACCATGTAAACACAGCTGATAAACCAGCCTTATTATAAACCTAATCTTGTTTGTCTGATTCCTCCTCAGACCTTAATAAAAGTGAGTCGAGCCGAACACCAGACCCTGGAGCAGGCCCGGGATGTGATCCAGAAAGAGCTGATGGAGGAGACGGAGGATCGTCTGAGGAAGGTGAAGAGGAGCGTGTTGGATCCTCTGCAGGGAGCCGCTTCCTCCACAGGAAACTCCGAACTCAGGAGAAAGTACGCCTCCATGACAGCAGCAGAGGTGGTGCTGGCCATCTACTCCAACGCTGAGGGGGTGTTCAATCCTAGGATGACGAAGGTGGGTGGTCAGACTCGTCAGTATTTACTATCAGTGAGTATAAAGACTCTGGTCCATTCACAGTAAGAATGATGGTAGATCTATGGGGCTCCTTTTCCTGAAGAGTTTGTCCTCATCTCTGCACAGTGTGAATGTGGTTAGCTAAAGGGGTTGGATGGTAATAACCACCGATTTCTCAGACTCCAACATCATCATCAGCGCTAGACATGACAGATTTATTATATGCAGACTTTGCTCAGCCTTATCTTGGTGAAAACCCGAGTAAAACAGCTTAACTCTTGTGTGCCTTTGGTAAATTTTCTCTCCAGCACGTTCAGAGTTTCCTGCTGCAGGTGTCAGGTAACCCGCTGGCGAAGGCTCTGTTCCAGCTCGCCATCTGTGGAGGATCTCTGGCGGTTCCTCAGGACCTGGTGCCCAAGGAGAAGAAAACCTCAGAGCAGAGTAAAGCAGAGGACGGCCCCCAGGTGTCCCTCCCCAGTGAAGGTAGGACTGCAGGATGTCTGATGGAGTTGGCTAATGGTGAGTCTGATCCACAGAGGTGACATTTCCTTCTTTCTCACAGGTAAAGTGAAGCAGTTCCTGAAAGACAGCCTGTCATCTCAGAACTCGGCTGTCACACTCGCTCACATTGCTGCTCTGGAGAAGAAACTGACCAAACACTTCCAGGTCAAAGACTTTGTCTCCTTAAAGCACGGAAACTTCCTGGAGTTCCTGGTCAAAAACCTCCAGGTATGAGGGTTTTTATTCACAAAACTTAGAATAGACGTCAGTCTGATGCATAAGCACAGTCTGTTTACCCCGAAGGGAAAAAGTGTCTTAAAGGGAGGTTGACGGATGAAACATCCCAGATTTACAGAGCAGAGAAGGAAATATTTAATGAATGAAGCGTGGACAGAAAAGATCAGCAGTGCTTGAAGCAGTGTCTGATGCTGTTAGGACACAGTGTTACTGTTCAGCATCAGTCTCCCTCCACAGTGAAGAGAAGAACACTGATTTTTTTCTGCCTGTCTGTGTTGGTGAAGCTGCTGCAGGACTGTCTGGGCTCCTCTCTCATCCTCAGCAGCTGCAGCATGGAGCTGTCCGGCAGCGGCTTCAGACCGTCCAGACAAGACGTGTTTGAGTTCATCAACCAGTGTGGAGACATTTCATCCACTGATCCAGAGGAGGTGATTTCTAACTTTTAAACTTCTGCCTTTGTTTTTATATAAACTCCAATACCTCCTCCTGTGCCAGCCCGTGCTGTCGCATTAGAACCACAGTAAAGGCTGCTTTGAATCATATATCATCTTTATATCATTGTAGCATTGTACCATAGAATTGTATGGTAAGGTATCCTGTGACTTCTGTCCTGTTTTATTACACTGTACTGTATTGCAACATGTTCAGAGTTAAAGATGGGGTTTAAATTTTTTCCTTGCCTCCTGATGAATCTTTGGTTTGACCTGGACTTTAGATAAATATAAAACATGCTGATGGAGTGACTTTATCATCTATCTTCCTCCAGCTGTCCCACATCGAGTCAGCTCTGAGGACCCACTTCAAGGTCCGGGACAGTCGGGATCTGGGCTTTGGGACCCTGCACATGTTAGCTGGTCTGGTCCAAAGACAGAGATCTCTGGGTGGAGGAGGACAGAGCCTGGTCCACTATGAGTCTGCTCTATTCGCCAGACAGGGCAAACAGAGGTCAGAAGGGTGTTTTTTAATTCAGTGAGTCCATTTTATCAGAAAAACATTTGCTTGATTTGCAGTTGATCAATTTAAGCATCTTTGTTGTTATGATAATCATCCGGCCTTATTCTCAGCAACTTGTCTTCATCTTGGTTTAAACCTTTAAAGTTAAAAATGTTTTAATTTATCAAGAGATCAAAAGGTTGGTGAATGACTTTACATAGAGATACTGATATATTGAGATACTGGATTATTTCTGCAGTTATTTAAACATTATTCTCTCTCTCTCCTCCATACAGTGTTGAAATGGGGGGTGAGGCGGTGGGACGTCTGGGGGAAGTGTCCAAGGATCAGGCCCTCTCCTGTCTGCACTGCTGCCCCCTTCTGGAGGATTTAAACCAGTGGAGTCAGTGGGAGCTGGTATTCAAACCTCATCACGGCCCGCTCAAAGATTTCATTGAGAGAAACGCAGGTACGAATTAGACTCGTTAAGACCGCCAGAACTCTGCTCAGCATTACAGTATAAGACGATCCTGATTTTTCCTCATTATATTTAAGATAAAACAGCCATATTTAAATATCTTTAACCAGGTAACAGTGGGCTGTATCCTGTGTATTTGACAGAGGAGATGGTGGTATTTTCCTCCTTATATTGACGATTAAACAGCCATACTTAAATATCTTAAACCAGTTAACAGTAGGCTATATCCTGTTTATTTAACAGAGATGATGGTGGTATTTTCCTCCTTATATTAAAGATAAAACTGTCATATTAAAATATCTTAAACCAGGTAACAGTGGGCTGTTGGCGCTGGAGGTCACGCCCGGTCTGCTGCTTAGGATTACCTCCCACACTGGAGACAAGCACTTCTCAGCTGCTGTGATGAACCTCGACCCGGTCGGTACGGCCGGACATCTGGTTTCCATGGTGATTGCTGATGGAATTGCCAACGCTCCCACTGCCCTCCTGGCCAATCACATGCAGAGGTCGCTGGATATAGCCGTGGCTCGAGAAGGTAGAGATGCTCTGTTATACTAGAATATTAATATTTGATACCATTCCAGCGAGAAATCAAACAATGAAGAGCAAATATTTGGTGGTTTTTAACATCCAGATGGACAAAAACATTAGTAATGCTTGGACAAAGCTGGAGACCATGGAAACCCTTCATGACTTTTGGGCTTACATTTAAGGAGTGCTATGAATGTTGGAGTTTAAGTGTTTAATAGTTAAAATTCTTGAAGTGTTTTGATCCTGACATAAAGGTTTATTTCTCAGAGATGTCTCAGGATGAAGAGGACATATTGTGCTACAGAAGAGTGGCTAAATTCCTCCTGGAGTGTTTCATTAGAATCCCCTCTAGAATCAGCCAGGCTCTCCTCAACAAGGTGGGTCACACCACACAGCTCTCTGAGATCAGTCACGTAACCTGAGAGCTTAGACTTCAGAATAGAAATAAATGTTTGGAGGGCTTCTCTTTAGCTTTCTGTATTTTGGTCATTTTAGACCAGGGTTCCTCAAGATCCTTGAAAAGTCTTTGAAAGTCTTAAATCAGACTTGGCCATAAAAATTCTTAAAAATCCATATTGTTACTTTTGACAGGGAGCCAATTTATCAGATTTGTATTCTTCGCATGTTCTCATTGGAACTAACAGCATTTCCATCCTGTACAGAGCTTACCTGTCTGAACTGTTCAGCTCAGCAAACCTGCTAAAACGTAAAATCCATCATTTCATAAGCAGTTTATTAAACCAGCACCAGTGTACAGAGAAATCACATGTGCCTGTCATTTCTGACTGTTGTTATAAAATAATTTGTGCATTTTGCATTAATCAAAGATGACGCCTCCTGCTCATTTGTTGTGAACCTTCTCTCATGTATACAGCCTTCAGGTGTTTTCCCTCTGGATGAATGAAGAATCTATCTCTATCTATTTATCTGTCCAGGTGTTCTTGGAGCCCTTCTCTGGTGTCCTGGGTCAGACCAAGTCTAAACTGGTCCTGATCACTGTGGCCCAGTCTGACCCTAGACACCTGAACTGTCTGCACCGTCTGGGGATCCTGCTGGGCGTCACCGAGTGGATGAAAGATTTCCAGAAGAAACTGAACGCACCACAGAACCACGGGGACATGCACACAGCTGCTGAGGAACATGCCAAGGTCAGAATTTAAGCAGGAGGTATTTTTAAAACACAGATGTCCATGGTTATGTTCCTAGTTTAAAGGTAATCCAGGTGTTCGTTTTGATATTTTAAAACATTTAGGTACATCTTTGTTCTTGTGTTAAAAAGTTTATTTTTCAGTAAAAAGCTTAAAACCTTAAGACTGCCTCATGTTATTGAGATAAACTGGTGATGTACTCCTCTAAACATGAAGGTTTGAGTCTGCTTTAAGATCACGACCTCTGTATGGAGAAACACCTCTTTCAGTCCTTTGAGTTTGCTCCCAAATACACTTTTTGTGGCGTTATCAATTAAAATGCACCATAACCATGGCCTAATGCCAGCACCAATATTTCCACCATTCACTCTAGTGAGTGATGTCATGGTCACATGACCTCAGAACATCCTGGCAAGCAGATAAAAGAATGAAGCAGCTTTATTCAGTGCTCAGCCAAAATGCTTCATATACTGTATGTAATGAGCTAAACAAGTCATAAAATGATTATGAATATTTAGTTTTAGCTCAGATTTCATTACACATAATCCTTCTGTAAATATATTTTTTACTCCAGTCTAATCTGATGGATTCTGAGAGCAGCAGTCTGTCTGCTCTGAACACGAGTGAAGATGAGTTCATGGACGAAAATGTGATGGACACCAGCTCTGTCTCCTCCGGTCTCGACCAGAATCATCAACCAGGTAAAGATACAAATTCATTCCAACCTCTCTTCAGTCTCTAAATGGTTCAAGGGTCTTAGTTCTGTTCCTGAATGTTTTCTAGTACTGAATGGCATCGAGCATGATGAAGAGGAGGAAGACGAGGATGAAGAGGAGCTGTATGAGCTGACCTCTGTGCCTAACGGAGAAACGTCAGCGGTCAGCAGCGATGCTGATGGACGCCAGAAAGAAGACGACTCAGGCACGTCTGATTCTGAGGAAAGCGAATCAGAGGATGACCAATCAGAGACGGCGATCGACATCCACAGAGCCATCATCGAGGACATCAGGTGTGTTTTCTAGGGTTCTCTATGGGGTGTTTGTTTGAGAACATCAGGTGTGTTCTCTAGGGTCCTCTACAGGTGGTGTGTTTGAGAACATCAGGTTCATTCTCTAGGGTTCTCTACAGGTGGTGTGTTTGAGAACATCAGGTTTAATCTCTAGGGTTCTCTACAGGTGGTGTGTTTGAGAACATCACGTGTGTTCTCTAGGGTTCTCTATCGGTGGTTTTGTGCAGCGTAGTCCGGTACCCAGGATTTGACATGGACATCCAAGACATGTTCTGTTCTGAGCTACGAGGATAGCCGTGCCTCTGTAACAGCTTTTCTCCCTTATGTTGTCATAAACATGCTTCTTTTGTGAATGATGGGAGCTGTCTTCCATCTCAAAGACCTGTATTTTCATTTAAAGTTATAAAAAACAAACCTGGTACCAGATAAGCGCTGTTTAGGAACCAAAAGACCGTCCGTTCTCCCTGAGATGAGACTGTCAGTAAATAACGGCTCACTTTAAACGTCCTCCTTCGTACTTCTCCAACAGAAAGAGCGAGTTTGGGATCGGCGTGGAGCTTAACGCTGAAGGTCAGAAGCTGATGCAGGTTAGTCAGGAACGTCTGGGCCGGAGCTTGGATCGCCTCTCCACCGAACTTTACAGCAAAGACACGCACTTCGTCCTGGAGCTCATTCAGGTCTGCTCTAAATGTGCTCTGCTCAAGTTTATCACTTAAAATCATGGCTTTTAAGATTTGATAATTAAGATTTGATGGAGGCAGGCTGCTCCACCGTTTAACTGCTCACGCCTCTTTATTGTTATTTCCCAGAATGCCGATGACAACAGTTACTTGTCAGAGGACAGTGTGGTTCCTGCTCTGGCCTTCGTGGTGGAGAGAGACTGCATTACCGTCCTGAACAACGAGACAGGCTTCCAGGAGAAAAACATCCGAGCCATCTGTGACGTGGGCCGCAGCACCAAGGGCAAACACAAATACGGCTACATTGGTGAGTCTGTGATATCTGACATGTGAACAGAGAGAGATCATCCAGACCAGTCTGTAGTTCAGTTGATCAGAGTCGTGGTCATGTTTTAAAACTGGCCGCTCTTCTCCTCAGGTCAGAAAGGAATCGGCTTCAAGTCTGTGTTCAAAGTCACCGACTGTCCTGAGATTCACTCCAACGGCTTCCACCTTCGCTTCGATAAGACCTGTGGCCCCATGGGATACATCCTTCCCCACTGGGCCGATGATGAGAGGATGCTGGACGCTCAGCTGAAGGAGCTGAACCTGCAAAGGTGAGACCACCGACAAAGAGGGGACCTCTACACATCTGGGTTTAAACGGTTCATACATTAGGAGGAAAACCGCTTCTCAGCTGGAGCGTGTTGGTCATGTCATCTCTAACATTATTCACCACTTTCCTTATCCAAAAAGAGTGCCATCTACAGCACCAAGTAGAAATCAGCTGACACTTTTTACTTGCATCGATTTTACAAGTTCTCTACACTCTAAAACTGAACGAGTTGAAAATATTTTTTGGTAACTGATTGTGTGAAAGTTTTAAAGTAGTGTTTTTAGTTAAAGTTAAAATATATAACTCACATTTGTCTCATCCACCAGATTCTTCCCCTCTGTCTCTCACATATTTGATTTTTAACAATCATTCCACCCAAAGTCAGCTGATTTACAAAGACTGAAAGCTGACCTTTGAACCAGGAAGTGCTCAGTGTTCAGTGCATCATCCTTGCTGTGTTGAGGTTTGGTGGAACCTCTCTAAAGCCGGGCATACTCTGCGATTTCGAGCCGACTCTATGACAGGTGGTGGAACGTCAGCTGTGACTGAATCACTTACAGCGCGTGAGCATTGCACAAAATGTATTTGCTCACACTATACAGATCAGTGGTGGCTAAAACCTGACTCTCACCATATGAGTGAATGGACTGTGAGAAAAAACCTGCAGTTTCCTTTGAAACAGTCTCACACTTAGTCATTTCTCCCTCCCTTGATGATCTCTGCAGGAGGAGAAACCTGAATATTGACAAGTTTACTATTTTCTAAAAACTGATGTTTATTTTTGTCCTCATCAGCTGGACCACAAAGATCTGCCTCCCCCTACGCCCCGACAACCATCAGACCAGAAACCTCTTCCATGACGTCCATCCCTCCCTGCTGCTCTTCCTGCACCGCCTACGCTCCATCACCATCTACAACCGGGTAGGGTGCACACCTTTCCTCTCTTTGGGTTATTAAAGGTCAAACAGTACATCATGGAGCCTGTCTTTATGCTCCGCCCACAGAGCGAGAAGCGTCTAGTGAAGATGACTCGAAAAGATCTAAGTGACAGCGTGCTGGAGGTGCAGCACACCGAGGGCGTGCAGCGCTGGCTGGTGGTCAAAAGTACGGTGCAGCCTAAGAAGGTAAATCACATGGTCAGGTTAAAACTCATGAATGATTCTGTTTCCTCAGACTCACAGCGTTCAGACACAGCAGGAAAAAACAGAAAATACCAAATCTGAATGTTTAGAGAAATCAGATTTTTTTCGTTTAAAGGATAATGCACCTTCACGGTTTTCTTTATGATCTAATAAATACAAGGCATCAGAAAGCCAACAGCATTTTAACCAAGCTTCACATGCATTCAATACAAGTCAGCATCAGCCACATAATCAGCATGATTACATTATTTTCTGTTGCAGTAATACAGTGTCCCTAACAGCATGAAAATAAGTACGGCCAAGCAGTACCTAGCTGCATGACATGATGATTTTATCCCTTTCTTTCACTTCTTTCACACGGATGAGGACAGGGGAGTTCTACACGCTGCTAGGAATGTCCTAAAGGAAGATTTGAATTATTTTCTTTCTCTTTTCTATCCCACAGAGATTGCTTATAATAAATGTGAATGATACCCACATCTATTCTATCAGAAACATCGTCTGAGTTTGTATAAATCACAAGGTGTGTTTAAGGAAAATGTCTTACTATTTTTGATGGCTCCTCTCCTCTCCTCACATCTATCTGTTTCAGATCAAAGAGGACATTGAATCCACTGAGCTCGCCCTCGCCTTTGAGCTCCGTAGCAACTCCACAGGAAGTGACATCATTTTCCAGCCGCAGAAACAACCAGTATTCGCTTACCTGCCGCTCCGCAGCTTCGGTTTCCGCTTCATCATCCAAGGTGAGGATGGAGCTTTGATGACCACAGAGCATTTAGTCTCAGTCAGACACTGTAACAACCAACACGTCTCCTCCAGGTGACTTCGACATCCCGTCGTCCCGTGAAGACGTGGACAGAGACAGCTCCTGGAACCAGTGGCTCCGCTCTGAGATCCCACAGCTCTTCCTGCAGGCCATGGACGTCTTTACCGTAAGATCAGTATACTTACATTTGTAATAAAATCAACTTTTTGACCTTTTTACTACCTGTTTTAACTGTCTTTACAGGAGCTTCTTTTCCTCCATTGCATCACTTTCTTATCACAGCATGCATCATTTTGTTCTCCTGGTTTCAGGATCATCCTGAGTTCAGGGGCCTGAAAGGTCTCTGCCAGTTCTTGCAGTTCATCCCCCTCCCTGACGAGGTCTTGGACTTCTTCAAACCTGTTGCTGGGCAGATTATACAGCTGCTGAAGGGAAAAGCCTTCCTTCCCACTCTCAGCTCTGGTATTACTCTTAACTATCTTCTTTAGTATCCTTTAAACCAACATTAAATGAAGTGTTTGGAGCACACTAAATGATTTATTAGATCTGAACTGAAATTTTAAAACATCCATTGGTGAGTTAATGAGCTAAATTTGGCAACTGTCACACATTAAAGACTGTCCCATCACACAAAAAACAATGAGTGAGGGAAATCCTCACTCCCCATCAGTTCCACCCAATGTTTTCCAAACATTGCCAACTATGGCCTACGATGTAGTAAATAAAATGGGAAAAAGCTCCCAGTATTTCCCAGTTTCACCAACATACCATCCTCTGCCTTTAGAAATGATGTCACCCTTTAAACATTGATTAAACATTCCATCCTTGCCTTAAAAATTGATGTAATTCTTAAGAGTTAATCTAAGGGTGCACTAGGCCATCCGTACCGTTCCTGGGCCTGTTTGAGCCTAAAGTCCAGTACATGTGACCAGTGTGAGGGCAGTCTTTCCGTGCTTGAGCGCGGCACGCTTCATGGCCCGGCACGGAAGGATGAGGTGGGCCTAGGCACAGCACAGATGCAAATGAAGGAGCACAAGCGCAGGAATGTGGTGGCCCAATAGTAGGTTTATGCATGGCTGCAAGCCTCTGGAGGATCCTACACCTTGAGGTTGGTGGGACTCCAGAGGCACCAGCAGCTTCAAATACCTGTTTGCTGCTTTGTAATGACATTTTAGCAGCTGCTCTCTTAATCTGATGAATTTGTCTGTCAGAAACCTTCCTCATACCTTTATCTGCACGTAGTTGGTATCTGATGAAACCATGTCTAGTTTTTAAGGTTGAACATTAACCTCTTACCTTCTCCCCCTGTCAGACGGTCAGGTGGTGTACAAGCTGCCGTCTCAGGTGGCCGTCTGCCAGGACGCTGTGATCCGTGACGTGATTGGAGGAGAGGAACTGGAGCGTCATCTGTCTCTGTCCTACCTTCATCCTGAGCTGAGCCGGGCTGCGCCCACCTCCCTGCTCACTCACCTGGGAGTCAGATACCTGCGGGGGTCTGATGTTACCACAGTAACCACTGCCATGGCCAAGGAGCTGATGAGAGTGGAGGGCATCCATTCAGGTAAGAGAAGAATTTAAAATTCTGTCTGTTATGAGACACTGGATATGGTAAAATAAAGACATATGAAGAGGATTTAACTGATCATCAGAATTAGTAAAGCAATTTTCTGCTTTATCTGTTTAATTTAAACTAACTGATCACTGTACATGAATTTAGTTAAATATTCTCTATGATTTTGTTTAAATGTGTCACAACAGACTGATTGACTCCGCCAAGAAGGTTATGTGATTGGGTGGGTTTGTTCGTTTCTTTGTTCGTTTGTTAGCAACATTACTCAAAACGTCATGGATGGATTTTCATGAAATTTTCAGGAAATGTCAGAAATGGCATAAGGAAGAACTGATTAGATTTTGGGAGTGATCTGGATCACCGTCTGCGCTCTCTGAGTGCTTTTCTAGTTCACTAAGTTCTCCCCTCTCTCTGGTCATGTAGAGGGCGGTCTGCATCAGCTCGCTAGCCTCCTGGTCTGTAACTTCCGTGCTTTGGAGCACGGCTACGGAGAAGCAGAGTCCATCCTTCAGACCCTGAGAGATTTACCCATAATCCCCCTTGCTGATGGACGAGTGGTGGCCCTGAATGGAGAGGGAGTGTTCTTCCCGATGGAGGAAACCAAAACCAAGAAGAAGAATGCTCAGGCTGACTCAGGTGAGCTCACCTCGAGGTTAACGGCTACCTATCAGCTTTAGTTTAGTGTCCCACAGGAACAGAAGGTAGAACCACAGTATTTTTATTTTTAAAGTACAGAGGCTTAAGAAGAAGAGACTGAATCCTCTTTTAACACATTCACTGCTGAAATCCTCACCTTGTTCACATGAAAGGCATCTGCCTTTTTATCTATAGGTTCTTTATTCACGCCGTCATCTGCAAAGAATCTATCCTCCGTGTAATTGAGCATTTTAAGCTACACGTTTAGCTTTTTCTTTTTTTTCCTTTCCAGGTCTTTATAATTTTGAGATCTGCCTTCTTTGTCCAGAGCTTTTATTCTTACTAAAACTATAACTATTAAGAGTCTGTAGAACATCAGTTAATGAATGCCACACTTATTCCAGAGATGTGAAATAGGGTTACTGATGTGAAAGCTGACTGTCTCAGGAGGATTTAGGTCTGTTCTCAGCTGTGTTTTTAGGTCAGTGGGTCTAAGTTTGAAGTTTGAGTTAAAGATAAAGCGCTGTGTTAACGTTTCAGAGTGACAGCTTTAACTCTGAGTTCTGATGAAATATTGAGCAGCACAGAGATCAGCGAGGAGACGCTGACACACGGCTCAGAGAGAATAAAGTAGGTCAGAGATGGTCTATGGCATATTTCTGAAGTTTACCTTTATTTAGATGCCAGCTTTGAGATGCAAAGGTTTACAATATCTACAACCTGAACAAAAATGTAATGTTCATAAATAACCCTACTAATTTAAAAATAATCATAACTCGACTATCTTCACATGGTTTTATTTGTAAAGAAAGTCATGTTCAGCTATAATGTTTTCCTAATTATCTTAACAGAATTATCCGAAGTATAATTGTACTATAATCTGTCTGTCTGTCTGTCTGTCTGTCTGTCTGTCTGTCTGTCTGTCTGTGTCGGTTTGTACACCACTCAGTTATTCCAGTTTTCCTCGATACCTCTCAGAGGACTTCTTGGGTCTACCAGTTCAAAAATTGCACCATGACAAAAATCACGAATATGTGCAAATTCTTAATAAACTCCCAAACATAATTTGGGGACTTCCCCCATGTTAAGAAGTGAATGTGGAATGGTATTGCATCTCCGTGACAGCAGAGGGCACCAGATGTACAGGCAAAGTGCGGGCGATTATGTGGCAGAACTGAGAAAGCTGGTGCAGGACTGTGACTTCGTTGATTCGTTGACATTGGTGTTGAGAGATTGTTCGATCCGTGGCATTAATGACGACAGGATAAAGCGGAGGCTGCTATGAGAGGAAAAGCACTCAAGTTTGCATAAGCAATGGAGGAGGCAAACTGAGACATTATTGATTTACATGGCATGACAGAGCCTGGTAAATGGAACAGAGCGTCGGGGTCAGTGAACAAAGTCAGCGACACACGACCAAAGCCCCAGCTGGACATTAGAAAATGCTACCGATGCAAGAAAAAACCACCAGGCCAAAGACGGCAGGTTTGCCAATAATAAATGTCATAACTGTGAAAAAGTGGGACACAAAAAAGGAGCCTGCAGAAACAAAACAGAGGGAAAGGAAGTTCTACACAGTTTAAAGGAGAGGAAAGAGGAATGAAGCGAGAGCAAATTCCATACAAGAGGAAGGGGGGGTTGTCACTGTGAGGGAGGGAGGAGAAGGAAGCAGCAGGTATTGATCTGCATCACTAATCATCCATTTAAATGACTGATGTGAAAAAAACAACAAATCAAGCCTGTCGAAAACAAATAATTACAGACAAGGGTTGCAAAGTCACTGTGTAAAAATATTTAGCGCAAATATTTAGCTTATGTTTATTTTTTAACGTGTAAAAAATTCGGATGAAAAAAACAGTACAGTCTGGATGAGGAGATGGCCATTTCTAGAGAAGAACCAATCAGAAAGGAGCTGAAAGTTAATGGGAAAAGTGTAACATTTGAAGTAGACATATGCTGTGGATTCAGCATCATGTCAAGGAAGGCATTTTATAACTTATTCCATGATCGTTAAAAACCCACACTTGCTTAGTGCAGGATTAAGCCCGGAACATACGGTGGCCATTAAGTGCCAGTTTTGAGAACAGTTAAAGTTACAGTGGGGTATGAAGGCATCAGCAAGATTTAGGTTGGAGAGGAAGTGAAAGGCTCAGGAACTGGTTTAGTAAAATACAGTTATCTCCTACAGCAGTACTTTTAGCATATTTTATAAAACAGCTGATATAAACATCAGGAATAGGTGAACAGCAGGATGAAAGGACAGACAAGAGCTTGTCTTCATTATGAAATTAAATAATACATGCCCTTAGCTACAATGATTTTATTAAACCATTTGAATCTGTCTCTTCTCAGGTCCTCTGTCTGCTCTGTATAAAGACGTCAGCGTGGTTCATCCATCTCTGCTCACCTGTGTGGATCCTCTGCAGAGTCAACAGGTCAGAGAACTGCTCAGAAGACTCGGTGTGCACGACCTGGAGCCTCAGCAGCTGCTGCAGCAACACATCTACCCTATCTTACAGAGCAACAAGTGGAAGGTAGGACATCACTATAGTATCACCACTAGAAACACATCTACCCTATCTTACAAAGCAACAAGTGGAAGGTAGGACATCACTGTAGTATCACCACTAGAAACACATCTACCCTATCTTACAGAGCAACAAGTGGAAGGTAGGACATCACTGTAGTATCACCACTAGAAACACATCTACCCTATCTTACAAAGCAACAAGTGGAAGGTAGGACATCACTGTAGTATCACCACTAGAAACACATCTACCCTATCTTACAGAGCAACAAGTGGAAGGTAGGACATCACTGTAGTATCACCACTAGAAACACATCTACCCTATCTTACAGAGCAACAAGTGGAAGGTAGGACATTCCTAGGGTATAGATCTCCACAGTGTGGGTCGTGGAGTTAAAATTATATTTGTCATGATTTACTTTAGTGTGGCACCATGGCTTTAGCTCCCGTTGAAGAAAACATCACTACTTCAACCTTGTTAGAAGAAGAATGGGTTTTATTCACAACCTCAGGGGAAACAAACTACACTACCCATTAGGGGTGCAACAGTAACCCATGGTACAGTCCGTACCTCGGTTTTTTGGCCAGGATTTTCGGTTCAGTTTCGGTACGTGTTTTGTGCGTAAAGAGGAGTTTTTTTTCTCCTGAAAGTATCTCTTTTTGCTTGTCAGTAAAAACTGCATTTTACAGTAAACATATTCCAGTATCACTGGTGTACTGAATAATATAACACTTTTTTTTTTCAATTTTGGCAAAAAAATAGACTGGTGGATAATATGTCCTTTATTCAGCTATAAGTCATAATCGCCAAGCATTTAGGTCTATTCAGAAATGTTTAAACTAACTCCTTTAACCTAACCCTTCCTTTATTGAATAGGCTATCAATGCTTAAAAACTGTTTATCTTGTCTAACTCTGACTCAAACTGTACATTTTAATGCTCTACAAATCAAACCTTTCATTCCAATAGTCTACCACGTCTTTATTTTACTACACTATGTACTCATTGCCACAATTACAATAACAATAAAAAACATTTTGATTATTTTGAAAGTAGGCTACTTTAACACAGTTTACAATAGACTGAGATGTAAAGAGCTGCATCAGTAAAATTAAACTATTTCTCATACTCTTTAAGGACATCAATATTTAAAACACTCAAAAGAAATCTTTCTGACAATAACATTTTTGCTGTAATTTAGAGAAATGGTTTATTTGATTGTTTTGTGTGCTTTTTTTTCATATGAGCTTTGACAGTGTTGGACGCGACGCACAGATGAGCATTCACGTAAATGTGTGTGCGTTGGTGAGCGAGTGTGTGTCTCTGCTCTGTGTGCTGTCAGACAAATAGCAGGGCCGTTTAAATGGGGCTAGATCTGCGTTTTTTTGGAGCTAACAGTGGACTCTATGGCGCTGAAAGAGAGTTTGTTTGGCTAAGTTAAGTTTACCGCTGCAGTATACAACAGTCTGTCGCGCTAAACATGTTAAGCTTCTGACTGATGCTAGCACAGCCAACAGCTGATGGATGTGTGATGGTGAGATGAGAAGGAGACATGATGCAAGTTGCTCCACTGTCTTGTGTTTAGGGAGCATTTTATCAGGATGCTTACAATGTCTAAAGTTTTCACTCCCTCGTCGTTGTATTTGACTGCAAAACCGAAATCAACCCACACCGCTGATTTGAATGATTCAATGATTCAAATGTCTCAACTCCTCGGCTCGTTTTCTTTTTTTTTTTACGCTTAAGCGTGAGAGCGGCAGCGTGAACCCGGCTCCAAAACAGCATGTGTGGGTGGAGCAACAACAATGATTGGACATTAACTCGTGGGGAGGGCTTTTCTCCTGCCAGGACAGACGCACATACAGACACACACAATGGCCTGTAAACCATCAGTGCAAAATGAAGTACAAATCCAAAAATCCGCGGTCCACAAGGGTGTATTGTCCCATGCAGAGCGGACTGAACGGTTCAATATTTTACCAAATACCGTTGCATCCCTACTACCCACAATCCTTGAGTGTCACTGCACACATTCTCTGATTGGTTAAGCTCACTACTATAGAGAATGTAACAGAAACCACAGTGCATTTCACCTTCCTTCTAACAGTATTAAAAAACCCTGTAAAGATGAAATGTTGAACAAAGGCTCTCACATTTTTTAAACCAATTATTGCTCTGCATGAATAAAGGGAATAATAATTGATTCTGGGAAGTGTAGTTACTTCACTGGTAAATATACCTTTACCTTTTCTACATTTTCTAATCCTGTTTTTGAGCCAAACCAAATGATTTATGCTCATGAGTAGATGGTTGACTTGGGTCAAGGATTAAACATGTTGATAGTAGATTTCCTGACATGAGGATTTGGGACATTTCCTTGTGGAACCAGAGCTCAGGGAAAAGTGAATCAGAGGTGTTATTAATATAAAATAACTAGTCTATTTTTAATTGAAGTATTTATACTAATATTGGACTGAGGATCAATTTAATTGAAAAGAAACTCAGTAGATTGGTGTTACTGTATTATGAATCCTTTTTAATTATTCTAATGCTGTGAGATAGTGGCTGACCAGTTAGCTGTAATCATCAAAATTTAAACTTAGAAAAGCTTGAAATATTTTACTTTTTGTCGTGAATCTAGGATATTTGAGTTCAGTGAGCTTTTCCATGATATTGGAATAAATGTTTTGAGATATTCCCGCTTCTGATTTCTGTCTCCTCCATCTTTTCTCTCCCTGTTCCTGTTATCCCTCAGACAAAGCACCCCAACGTGGTGGTCAGTTACCTCGTCTTCATCAAGCAGCATGCGTCCAGTCAGGAGTACGCTGACACTGCAGTACCTGTCCTCACTAACAAAGGACGGCTGGTGTGCCCGTCAGATGACAGGGTCCACTTCTCTGAGGAGTACGGCAACATTGACCTACCTGAGACTCTGCCTGGTGAGAAAACACACACAACAAAGGCAAAGAATAACGCCCATATACACATAACCATACTTGCAATAGAGCTGATTGTGGTTGTGATGCTGCAGAACATAGAGGTTTAGCATTTTTAATGGTTCATGTTTCTGTTAAAAGCAGCCTCAGACTCTGAATGAACAGTGTGGCGTGTTTTTACTCTTGTCTACAGCTTTCTTCTTCTGTGGATGTTTGAGACATGAGCATCTGTGTGTTATTGAGGAGTCTAGTCAGTGATGATGTGAGGATTCTTTCATTGTTAGGGGTAAAGAAAGCATGAAATGTGTGTGAGAAATGAGCACATAGTGTTTGCGAGTGGACAGAGTGTAACAGCTCAGAACCGCTGAAAAGAGAGAGGGAGAAGTGGAACTTCATGAGTGTTCTCCTGTTTCAGTTTTCTGCTCATTTAGACACACAAAGATTTTCGTTTTAGCATGATAGACAACCTGACCTCTCTGATGGGAAGTAGAGGTCTGATGGTGGGACAGGGAGGTCTGCTGATAGAACATAAAGGTCTGATGGTGGGACAGAGAGGTCTGCTGATAGGACATAGAGGTCTGATGGTGAGACAGAGAGGTCTGCTGATAGAACATAGAGGTCTGATGGTGGGACAGAGAGGTCTGCTGATAGAACATAGAGGTCTGATGGTGGGACAGAGAGGTCTGCTGATAGAACATAGAGGTCTGATGGTGGGACAGAGAGGTCTGCTGATAGAACATAGAGGTCTGATGGTGGGACAGAGAGGTCTGCTGATAGAACATAGAGGTCTGATGGTGGGACAGAGAGGTCTGCTGATAGAACATAGAGGTCTGATGGTGGGACAGAGAGGTCTGCTGATAGAACATAGAGGTCTGATGGTGGGACAGAGAGGTCTGCTGATGGAACATAGAGGTCTGATGGTGGGACAGAGAGGTCTGCTGATAGAACATAGAGGTCTGATGGTGGGAAAGAGAGGTCTGATGATGGGACCTAGAGGTCTGATGGTGGGACGGAGAGGTCTGCTGATGGGACGTAGAGGTATGATGGTGGGACAGAGAGGTCTGCTGATGGGACGTAGAGGTATGATGGTGGGAAGTAGAGGTCTGATGATGGGACGTAGAGGTCTGATGGTGGGGCAGAGAGGTCTGCTGATGGGACGTAGAGGTATGATGGTGGGACGGAGAGGTCTGCTGATGGGATGTAGAGGTATGATGGTGGGAAGTAGAGGTCTGATGGTGGGGCAGAGAGGTCTGATGATGGGACGTAGAGGTCTGATGGTGGGACGGAGAGGTCTGCTGATGGGACGTAGAGGTATGATGGTGGGACAGAGAGGTCTGCTGATGGGACGTAGAGGTATGATGGTGGGAAGTAGAGGTCTGATGATGGGACGTAGAGGTCTGATGGTGGGGCAGAGAGGTCTGCTGATGGGACGTAGAGGTATGATGGTGGGACGGAGAGGTCTGCTGATGGGATGTAGAGGTATGATGGTGGGAAGTAGAGGTCTGATGGTGGGGCAGAGAGGTCTGATGATGGGACGTAGAGGTATGATGTTGGGGCAGAGAGGTCTGCTGATGGGACGTAGAGGTATGATGGTGGGGCAGAGAGGTCTGCTGATGGGACGTAGAGGTATGATGGTGGGACGTAGAGGTCTGCTGATGGGCTGTAGAGGTATGATGGTGGGAAGCAGAGGTATGATGGTGGGGCAGAGAGGTCTGCTGTTGGGACAGAGAGGTCTGCTGTTGGGACAGAGAGGTCTGCTGTTGGGACAGAGAGGTCTGCTGATGGGATGTAGAGGTTTGATGGTGGGACAGAGAGGTCTGATGGTGGGACAGAGGTGTCTGGTGGAGGGACAGAAGTCTGATGGTGGGACAAAGGGGTCTGATTATGGGATGTAGAGGTCTGCTGACGGGAAGTAGAGCGCTGATGGGGGGACAGAGAGGTCAGATGGTTGTAGAGAGAGGTCTGATGGTTGGAGGGAGAGGTCTGCTGATGAGATACAGAGGTCTGATTGTGTGACAGAGAGGTCTGATGGTTGGAGAGAGAGGTCTGATGGTAGGACTAAGAGGTCTGCTGATTGGACAGAGGTCTGATGGTACAACTGAGAGGTCGGCTGATGGGACAGAGGTCTGATGGTACAACTGAGAGGTCTGCTGATGGGACAGAGGTCTGATGGTAGGACTGAGAGGTCTGTTGATGGGACAAAGGGGTCTGATGGTGGGACACAGAGGTCTGAAGTGGGCCCATGCAGCCCGGATACGCTGATTTTTAACAAGTCAGGAGACCTCATCTGAGCTTGGTAGCATCCATGTCTCCTGGAGGCTACTCAAGTACACATGAACCTAGGTCACCCAGAGTTATGGAGTTCTCTCAGCCAGGAACAAATTTAAAGGGAAATAAGATTGAAACACCTAACAAGAATTAAAGAACTTCCTCTTATTATGACAGGATCACCGAGTTCTCTGTTGTGTATTTGACAGTGAAAGAGTGATAAATTAACTCTCAGCCCTGAGGGCTCTGTTCGCTGTGTTAAATACTCTGAGTGTAGATTTCCTCTGAGATTAAACTCATTACATGATTGCTTCTGCTCTGAATAATTAATGTTAGCTCGGATTCTCTCTCTCCTCCTCCTGTCTTACTTTCCTCTGATGGTTCATGTGGCTTACACGATACTTCTTTATGTGTTTGAACTCCTCAGGCTGTGATTGGCTGCTGCTGAGTTCCTGCTACGTACAGACGGATGGAGATGTGGCAGGATGGCGAGATCTTTTCACTAGGCTGGGAGTCAGAGACGGACTCATCATCCGCAGACAGAGACAGACACTCAGTGCCAAAGACCTGGTGAGGATTCTTGATCTGTTTATGCAAATGTTTATTAACCACTGGATTATAAATAACAGAGATTAGAGTCAGGTCCTTTAAGGTACGCAAGGACCTGAGTCAGGTCATTAAAGGTACATAACGACCAGACTGAGAGAATTAAAGATACATAAAGACTAGAGCCAGGTCTTTAAAGGTACATAACGGCTAGAGTAAGGTCCTTAAAGGTACATGAGGACCTGAGTCAGGTCATCAAAGGTACATAGAGACCAGAACCAGGTCCTTAAAGGTATGTAGAGACCAGAGCCAGGTTCTTAAAGGTACATAGAGACCAGAGCCAGATGTGTCAACTCTTAAAAGACAGGAACCACTGTAAGCCTCTACAAGTGATTAAAAAAATAGAGACAGAAACATGGGATTCACCTGGATCTTTGTGTAATCATGTTGAAACCTAAAAACTGTTTAAGCAGGAGCATGTATTCATATGGAGGCTTAATCCTTTATGTCATTACGTTTGTTATGTAAGGGTTTATATTTCACCGATTTTATATTTCACTGACAGCAGGAGGTGGAAGGAATCACACTGCAGGGAATCTTTGTGTGCATAATCCTGTTTGAATGGATCCAAAATTAAAACCTTCAGAGCCATGACATGAATTACACAACCTGCAGACAGCACTGATTATAGAGCATCAGAAAATATTCAAATTAATTTATATTTTTATCATTAGAGCTTGAAATGTGTTCTTTTCTGACCTGTTCTCTTCAGGCCTGCAGTCCCTGGGCAGCAGAAAGTTCTGGATGGTCCCGGTCTGCAGGAGAGGAGTATGTGATCGATGATTATCCCTGTGAGGAGTTTGAGGCTCTTGCCTCGGCTCAGCTCTCAAACCCTCTCCTCCTTCAGCAGAGAATGGCCCTGCTGCAGCTGCTCAACAACAACTGGGACACCGGGTAACTCGCAGATAGCTATGTGTACTCTATGAACCAATAACTCAGGATAAAGACGTAACTCAGGATAAAGACTTAACTCAGGAAAACGACTTAACTCAGGATAAAGACTTAACTCAGGATACAGACTTAACTCAGGATACAGACTTAACTCAGGATAAAGACTTAACTCAGGATAAAGACTTAACTCAGGATAAAGACTTAACTCAGGAAAACGACTGAACTCAGGATAACGACTTAACTCAGGATAAAGACTTAACTCAGGATAAAGACTTAACTCAGGATAAAGACTTAACTCAGGAAAACGACTTAACTCAGGATAACGACTTAACTCAGGATAAAGACTTAACTCAGGATAAAGACTTAACTCAGGAAAACGACTTAACTCAGGATAATGACTTAACTCAGGATAAAGACTTAACTCAGGATAAAGACTTAACTCAGGAAAACGACTTAACTCAGGATAAAGACTTAACTCAGGATACAGACTTAACTCAGGATAAAGACTTAACTCAGGAAAACAACTTAACTCAGGATAAAGACTTAACTCAGGATAAAGACTTAACTCAGGAAAACGACTTAACTCAGGATAAAGACTTTACTCAGGATAAAGACTTAACTCAGGATAAAGACTTAACTCAGGATAAAGACTTAACTCAGGATACAGACTTAACTCAGGATAAAGACTTAACTCAGGAAAACGACTTAACTCAGGATAAAGACTTAACTCAGGATAAAGACTTAACTCAGGATAAAGACTTAACTCAGGAAAACGACTTAACTCAGGATAAAGACTTTACTCAGGATAAAGACTTAACTCAGGATAAAGACTTAACTCAGGATAAAGACTTAACTCAGGATACAGACTTAACTCAGGATAAAGACTTAACTCAGGAAAACGACTTAACTCAGGATAAAGACTTAACTCAGGATAAAGACTTAACTCAGGATAAAGACTTAACTCAGGAAAACGACTTAACTCAGGATAAAGACTTAACTCAGGATAAAGACTTAACTCAGGATAAAGACTTAACTCAGGAAAACGACTTAACCCAGGATAAAGACTTAACTCAGGATAAAGACTTAACTCAGGATAAAGACTTAACTCAGGATAAAGACGTAACTCAGGAAAACGACTTGACTCAGGATAAAGACTTAACTCAGGATAAAGACTTAACTCAGGAAAACGACTTAACTCAGGATAAAGACTTAACTCAGGATAAAGACTTAACTCAGGAAAATGACTTAACTCAGGATAAAGACTTAACTCAGGTCAAACCCATATCTCAAAGAGCTGCACTGCTGCAGCTGCTGAGCACCAACTTGGACACAGGGTAACTCATGTACCACTATGTTTACTCTGTGAACTCAGGATAAAGACTAAACCCAGGTTACATTTTGATGTGATATAATATGATGCGATACATTACGATACAGTATGGTCCAAAACAGTCAATATGATGTGATATGATACATTACAATGAGATGAGATACAGTATGATATAATACGATACTTTTTTTAACAAAACAAAAAAAAACAATATAGTAAAATGCTTTACAATACAATCATTTTATTAAAATATGATACAACATATAACTTTCCATAACATATAAAACCTGTCAATATGATGCAACATGTTACTATTCAATGCGATACGTCTATACGCCACAATACAATACAGTAAATGCTATTTGATACAGTTATGATACCGAGTGATATGGTATCACGCTGTGTGTTATGCTATGACAGGATATGATAGTTAAAATACAGTATAAGGTATACCAGATACAGTATGATCTGACAGGATAGAGGTCATATGATATGATATGTTGTCCTCTTTGTGAAATTTGTATTAGAGTCGTAAATCTGCTCTCAATCAGCTTTTAACACAACACTTGAATCAAATCATTAAATAATAATAATAGAAGCCCATGTAAACACATTCATATGCGCATGAACATGAAGTAGTACACACCAATAAATAGGGGTTTAACGGTTTTTGGGTTTTTGTAACAGTCGCGGTTCGGTGCGCGTAGTCCTTTAAAACATCGGGGGGGGGGGGGCTTAATACAAATATCACAGTATTTACCGTCGACCCCAGTGACAGTAATGCTGGTAAGTGTTTGCTAACTGCTATTAAACCACTTACGAAGAAGGGGAAGTAGCTAGTCTGGCATACATACATTTTAGAGACATTTCATGGACCGGTGAACAACGTCCCTTCTTGTGTTTGCATGAGCTAGTCTGTGATCCTTCACTGACGAAGCGGAGTCAGGATTTTTGACCCCAAAACCGAGGTACGAACCGAACCATGATCTGTATGAACCATTACACCCGTAGTAATAAAACACAGTGAACAGAGAAAGGTCTCTAGTCTCCACGTAAACATCCTCGATCCTTGATGTTTGCGTTCAGCAGACTAATTCTATTATCTAAGTAGCTGTTTTGTCAGTGACTCTTAAAACACTTCTCACTGAATCAAACACTAGAATACATGGGAGCTTAGTATCAATACTGGTACTAATGCTTTCTACTGAAGTGATGTCATGATAGTCACATGACCATAAGAGGTCTACATGAATGTGTTCACTCTCTAACATCACTGTTGGATGAATAATTAAGACATCACGCTGTTGTTCCTGCATCATTTATCCTTTACATGACCCCATCCCAGAGCATCAGCTCTTATCCTTCATACATGTTCACCCTTCTTTATCTTCTCTGAGGTTCAAACAGAAACGTTTATTCCATGTATCCTGTTTTAGGACAGAGCAGTAAAAGTAATCCGTCCTGGTCTACTCAGCTGAATGAAAAAGACAAATCATGTGAAATAAAAGTCTGAAAGCAGGGAATCACCAAGGCTCTAATGACCTCTATTTAACCAGCAGCTCTGTAGGCACACGTCGAGTTTAGCTGTCATCTTTTATATCCATCAGTTTAAGTCACTCAGTGATGATTCTCTGCAGCATAGAGGCAAGTTAGTCCGCACATTTAACTGATTATGAATCACGTGCAGCGCTGCAGACTAATGTAGGTCACCCAGATCTGTTAGAAGAACCAAAGATCTCTACAGCTGAGGATGCCTCCTCTCTTTGTGTCTCAGAAACACTACATGTTCTCACAAACGGACAAAACTGGATGAAAAATTACCATCATTTATGGGATGAGCAGCATGTCTGAATGCATAGGGACCAGCCAGGCTGGCTGGTAAGTGAAAATTTTTACCAGCCAGGCAGATATTTTACCAGCCAACCAAATAAAAACTGCTTTGAAGTGTTGTAATTTGCTATTAGTATTATTTAACATGTCATTTGGGTGTTGTATGCGATTATCAATCAATATTTTAATAGTATGCACTAATATTAGCAATAATGTATGCTAAAATATGAATAACTGTTTCAAAAGTTAAGTGTAATATTTGGGTTAATAAATTCTGTAGTACTTTTACTACAGTGCAAAAAGAGTCTTTGAGTAAGGAAATTTACCTGGATCATTGACTTCAGTCTCCTTTGGACAGTTGAGACATAAGATTTTAGCTCAACCAGACTGCAACAGCCCCATATAAACATGACATTACATTTACATTACATTTTAGTCTAGTTTTAGTCATCACCCTAAATATGTGTAGAACTACAAATGAACTTTCTTCTTTTGATTCTTGTTTTATAATGTCACCATTCTAACGCTCCTCCTTTTTTCTGGGATTAGGACCAGTAAAAATGACTCAAGAGATACTCTGGCAGAGTTACTTTAATTATGATTTTTGGTTTATTTTTCTTTTTATTATTCTGTTTTTCTAAGAAGTTTAGTTTTCTTACTTTAGGTTTAGTTTTAAACCTTATGGTCCACTTAAAAGCCAACACCAAATCCCAGCGAAACATTTACATTTTTATCCATATGATTAATAATGCGTACAGCGCGGTTAATCTGCAGTCTAGATCTGGAGGGGTGAACATTTCCTGCTCTGACGGACTACTGAGGAGGACTAGGCTGCCTGTGAGAGCTTTGGGGCGGGGAGGGGCCCACGGCGGCACCTGCTGCGCACTGGAGCAACAACGTCCTTTCACGTCAGAGTGTCCAAAAGTCTGTAAAAGTCTCAAAGTCTCTAAAAGTCTCCAGTAACACCAGAAAACTTGCTAGATTTGTCGCGAGTCGCTTTTTTTTTTCTTTGAAGAGTCGCTGCAGGGGTCTGAAAACTCGCTAGTATAGCAACAGAGCTGCTAAGTTGTCAACACTGCAGCTTTCCACCTTGACGCGCTGTGAATGACGTCATGACTGACGCACTTACATGACAAACAATCGTCTCGGCCTGAAATACACATTACTCTGCCAGGAAACCAGCTGATACCAGCATCATTCTTCAGTAACAAAAAAAAGAATTTTTCGCTGGTAAAAAAAAAATTATTCGCCAGAGTGGTGAGTGGTCTTTAAAATTTACCAGCCAGAGACAAAATCTACCTGTAATTTGGGAGTGGTGAGTGTTAGTTTTGGACCCTGATAGGGACACATTTTTACCCAGACTTTTTCCTACCAGCCTGCCAGTGAAAGTCAAAGAGAACACAGAACAATATATTAAAGAGAATTCAGCACCAAGGAGTGGGTTATCATGTCATTAGACAGAGATCTGAGTAGTTCTGTTGACAAAATGAAGCTCTTTATTCAGTCTTCTGCTCACTGCTGATGTATTTTTTTAAGAGTCAGCTCTCAACTCTTTCCAATCTGAGTTTTCTGGATTGCCTGAGTGAAAAAGCACGTAGCCAAACATTTTTTGACTCTCCTCTTTCTCTCTTTGTTTCAGACAACATTACTCTCAGTACCTCACTGCTCAGGTGATCAATCATGACGGACATCCAATCAAAAACACTCGCTCCTCCTTCTTCCACCTGCTGTGCACTCTTGAATGGATCCCAGCCTATCAGCCGATGGAGGGAGGCAACAAAGACAGGAAGTACCTCTGTCCAAACTCTGTGTATCTGACCTCCCCTGAGATCAGCAGCCTGCTGGGGTCTCATGTCTGCTATGTGGACCTGGAGCCCGGCGAGTTCAGCAGAGCTCTGGGTAAGAACCGCTGCCATGTTGGTTTGTGATAGGGATAAAGTCTGCTGGAGTCATTAACACTCTGTTATTGTCCTCCCCCTCTGTAGGAATGAGACACAGCATCAACGTGGATGTTCTGATCAAATACCTGAAAGAGTGGTGTACTAAACCAGACGATGAGGAGCAGACAGCTGCTGATGAAGAGTCAGAGGGGCGGAGCTTCACTTCCACCTTTCAACACATCCACAACGTGTACTCGTACCTCAACAACAACTGTCCTCCCGGCAGTCTGAAGGAGCTGTTCACGCACACGCCGGCTGTCTTCATCGAGTACAACAGGTGAGGTGGCGTCACTTGTTTCACTACACCTGCTGTTCCATCTCAGTCCAAACCGCCCCCTTTTCAGTAAAAAACTGACTGACTGAAACATTTAAGAAGTCTGGGTCGGGATCTGTAGATAAGGAGGTGGTATAGGGTCCTGGCTCCAGACCAGTTCAGTCTTAAAGGAGACTTCACTCCTGGATCGTTAGTAGAGGTTGTTCTAAAAGAAAGGGGTGTTCCCTCTCTGGTCCCGATAACAGATTTTAACATAGTAGTGGAACAGAACTAAACAACCAACCAGGACCATTTACAAAAGGTGGTCTAGGCGGGCTTCCAGCAGTTCAATTCCAGTTTAATCCAACTGATGATAAAATTTTGAGGACAGTCACTGATTTCTTTGCTTGAGTGCTAATTAGAATAAAATGATCAACATGCTGCCCTTCCTCACAGTCTGGTCTCAGGACTCTCCTACATGGACTGGTCCATCAACTGGTTTAGTTCCCAGGATTTGATTCAGCAGGTAGAACCAAGGGTATTAGTCCTTCTCATCATCAGAACCTCCACTTTAAGAGAACTGCTCTCTACTTTAACATCCAGCTGCCTGATATTCTCAGATAACAGCTGTTAAAGAGTCACTCATATGCACCCACCATGGGGTTAGAGTTGATGTGACACATCCATCCATCCATTTTCTATACCGCTTATCCTGTTGGGGGTTGCGGGGGGCTGGATCCTACCCCAGCTGTCATTGGGGGAGAGGCAGGGTACAACCTGGACTGGTCGTCACTCGCCAGTCAATCTCAGAGCTGATATATAGAGACAGATGATCAGGCATGCTCACATTCACAACGACGGCCAATTTAGAGGGATCAGTTAACCTAACGAGCATGTCTTTGGTGAACAACATAATCAGTTTAAAACAGAGAGAGATGATCCTCCCCTGGTACCCACACAAAAAAAACCCAAATGAGATTCAAATTACAAACTTTTTCATGACAAAAGAAAGAGGCTCGGACTTTTCTCAGAAATAAGAATCACCCTGATAAATACACAGTCGCTGAAATACCAAACTAAACTCAGAAATAATTTACACAGAACCCAAATTTCTAACACCGAATGAACACCAGTGCTGCTGTCAGAGTCATGGCCCTCTACGGTAGTCGTACTACACCAGCAGCCACGGTCCTCCACCTGAGGAACAACAAAGATCTTCACCCACAGGACAGACAGCTCACACAGGCAGAGGTCTCACTCTCACACAATAACATAGAATAGACAAACAAATAAAACACATTCCAACCTCCACAGAAATAACAAGTATACAGTTTCAATATCAGATAATAGCCGGGGCCGTAACAGTCACTAGTGACTTTTAGCTGTTTGTCTGTGAGGCTGTAGTTACTACTAGAGTAGTCCTGGATGCTTCTTTGTTTATCTAAACTAGCTCATCAGATTTGTCTCTACTGATAACGAGGATGTAACGATCCTAGATGTTGAAGAAATAGATCTGCCAAAGTTCTCTAACCGTTGAATCACTTGAGTAAACAATCTATTAATGTATATCCATGCGCACTCGTCCCTCCCCTTCTGCTTCCTGACAGCAGGGATTGATGGCTTCAGATTAAAACCACATTTATTCCTTAAAACCTTATTTATTCCTTCTGACTGGCCGACATGGAGCTGCTCGGTGTTTGTCTAAACATCAGGGACTCAGCACAAAGTTTTCAAACTGTGTTGTTGATCTCAACCGTGTCGACGGTCTTCTGAGAGTCAAAGAGGAGAGATCAGACACACCGGGGTGAGGAGAAGAGAGAGTGTGACAGAGGCAACTCTAGTGCAGTGATATTATTCTGCTCTCTCAGTGTTTCACTAAGTGATTAACACATTTCTGCATCTCTCTACTCAAGGACTGCCTGTTATGATTACATTTGAAGTTTTTTCTTTAGCTTTTGGTCAATGTTTTTAAAAAAATTCTTGAAAATCAAGATGAAAAGGAATCATGATAAAATTGTGATCATGATCTGACCCTGAGAAAAGCATGATAGGGTTTTTTTCATATTGCTCACCTGGAACATCAGTTGACATGGTCACAACTGAAACCATAACACCGGTGGAGTGTTTAAGCCTCTGTCAAAATTTTGATAAATATCCTTATCAGCTGAAACGTTTCTGAGACATTTGATCTCTCTGCTCTGAGTGAACCCAGGACTCATTCTGCAGGTAGGTTACCAGCTAACAGGCATCCATGAATGTAAGGTGGGACTAGAAAGATACTTTCCTGATCCCAAACTGGAGCATTATGGGTAATTACCAGTAGACTAGGCATGGTATTTTTTGCCTGCAAAGCATGTGGTGGTGTAATGATGGAGGGCAGATTATTGTTGGTGTGAACTTTGACCCACTTTATAATATTTCAGTGTGAATGTGAATTATTTTAATGTCCGAATCAGAACAAAACAAACGAGCTACAGATGTGGAAGCATCCTGAGAAACAAACGGTATCTCTATTCATACGTAGAGAGAGAGGGTGCGTGTTTGAAGGGCTTTACAGAGATCTTTAAAAGAAGTGAGAAGGGATGTAATATGACTGTGTTAAATATATGGGTGTATAAAGTCATGAATTTACTTTAAGTAGATTAACTGATCCTAGATAAATAAAAGTGTACCTACAAATCCAGATCTGATCCAGACTGACCCTTGTGTTGTCAGGATTAACCTCTCCTCTTCGCCCATCACCAGGAGAAATGACGGCTGGTGTTCTGGACGTTTCTACCACCTGAAAGAGGTCTGTTGGAGCGACCCTACCACCATGTTCCAGCGTTACAAACAGCTGACTCACGGAGCAGACTCCCCGGTCCAGCAGCCTAAAGTCCTGGCTCCTTTCTACAGCCCGCTGGAGGGCATGAAGGCCTTCTTCATCAGGGTAACATTAGAGTCTGTGTTCTGATTGGACTACATGTGTTGGTCTGAGACTGATGGTGGGGTTCTGATGTACTTCCTGTGGTGTTTCTGTGTTTAGCAGCTGAATGTGGATCTGAGTCCAAACATGAACCAGTACATCGGCCTGTTAGAGCTGGTCTGCTCATCCTGTTCCTGTCCAAACACTGAAGTCCTGCAGGACATCTCTGTACTTTATGCCAAACTGGGTAAGAAGGTCTACATTCTGTCATTTATTTATTTTTTATCAGAAACAGAACTTTGTTGATCCAGAATGAACCTGTGGGGCTAGAAAGAGTATTTTCACATCAGATGCAGTGGTTTCCTTCTGTGCCCAAGCACGTTTGCTCCTCTTCCTCTAATCCTGAGCAGACTTGTGTCAGTACACAGTTTAGTACAGTAGGTGGCAGTAGTCGTTATGCATATCAGCCAAGAAAAAGAAAAAAAGACAACCGTGGTTTCCCCTCAGGTCAACATTAGTTTATGCTCCATATGGTCAGTGGAGTCCACCCTGCTACCATGAATGTAGACCCTCTTCATACTTCCACATCTACCTATAGCTCAGAGGAGGAAAGGGACATGCTGCACGGATATGAAGAGACAGGAGACATTTAGAACACACCTTACAGCTGAACTCTCTGATCAGTTTCCTGTACTCAGGCATGATTAGGTTCACATCTTCCACATACTATACCTAAGTCCATGTGACTCATACCCTAGGACCTAGACCACCTCATGTTTTCTAGATAACATTACCTTCATACATCCCCCACATACTGTAAACTAGAATTTACTGTAGATGACCTGTCAAAGTGTTTTTGTCATTTTGTCATCTCTAACAAGCTATGAACTAGTGAACATGTACATCATCCTCTCCTGCCCACACCCTTGATGGTGTGTCCAACCCTGCCAGCATCGCACACAGATTTTAACAACCTGTGGTCAATATTCAGAATAACAGACAGCTGGTTTGATCAAGGGAACATTAATGTATTCACTTCTGCACCACTTTGAAAAAGCGTGAATGAAGGAAAAGTCTAAGAAAACAACCACAACACTCACAGTTTTGTCATATATATCGATGCCACACTGAGATCAAAAAGCAACTGAGTCTCAGACTGATTTAAAGAGGACTTTAAAGAGTATAGGGAACTTTTATATTTCTGTTTATCAGCAGGTTAATTTATCTTTCATCCCAATATTCAATATTATCTCTGTATTTTCCACAGCTCGGATATGTACCATCCCAGTATCAGGAGACCAGGAGAACATGGCTCTGCCTTCACTGAACCAAGCCTACTGCTCCACGCTCAAAGGTGAGAGCCAAACACAGAAACTCCTCCTCTCCTAGGCTGGCTGCACACTAGAGCCTGATTTCAGGCCGGGTTTACCCCCTAATGGTTGGGGAGTGGGTGTGACCTGATTGGAGGATTCTAAATCCCAAACATGTATTTAAAAGACATTTTTTTATTTAATTCTTGACTGTTGAGTAGGGATGGGAAATAATGTTGTATTTAGTATTATTTTAGTAGCTTTGCTGATACTGGTCTAGAAACTGGTCTTTTATTATAGAATGGTTGTGATATTGTGATTAAGAATCAAATCCTCCAGATAACCCCGTTTCTCTTTACCTTGCAGGTATGGTGTCTGATAAGAGGGTCTTTCCCACCAAAGAGAACACCTGGGTGACTCTGGCTCGTCGACCCATGATCGCTGACAACAAGGAGCTGGAGAAAGTCTTTAAATCTCACAGAGAGGTGTGCCTGCTCAACCTGCCGCCAGCAGAGAAGAAGAGCGCCCCCAGGAGGACGGGGCAAGGTGGTACGCTGCTGATACGTCCTGTTAAATTTTTACTCTTTCAAGTTCAATTATTTATTTCCTTCATTTGATTTTACCCTTGAAGAATGGGGCATAAAAAGCTTATGAAGGTGAAATCAGAGTCCTTCACATCACACGTGTTGAAACATAAAACGCATCCTGTTTCTGCTCAAACCACAGCAGATCGAGGTCACGGTGAGGCAGCGTTCAGTGAGAAGGACCGCTCCCTCTTCCTGGAGATCTGTGGGATCAAACGCTTTTCTGACTGCGTGAAGTCTGAGCCGGTGACGGAGCACTTCAGGCCATGTCCGACCATGCAGGCCATGGTCCGCTCTGTGGTCCCCTATATCCAGAAGTTCCTGTTTCACCACGACGAGCTGGCAGACGTTTATACGGAGCTAACAGAAAACAACATCGCAGAGAGGATCAGAAAGCTTCGGTTCAGTCAGGTCAGAAGCTCTCGACCATAACAGCATGCTAACATGCTAGCACGCTAATATGCATGCATGCTAATATGCTAATACGCTAGCATGCTAACATGCCAATAAGCTAGTTAGAAAGGCTAACACACTAACATAGATAGATAGATAGATAGATAGATAGATAGATAGATAGATAGTCATTTATTGTCATTGCATTGTAAAAACACAACGAAATTAAGTTTAGCAGTCTCCTCTGTAGCAGCAAACACAGTGGTCCAAGCGGTGGTTAGAAATCTGCAGCCTCACATCATCCAGCATCCGGGAGAAAGAAGCTTGGTAGGGCAGGTTTGTGTGGGGACGCTCTTAGCCTAGCCTGCAGCCTGTCTTGTAGCCCCACTTCCGCCTTCTGGCACAATACCGTCTCTTCCTCCCCACTGGCTGTAGGTGTCGTGCTGCTCCACATCCTCCTCCTTTCAGTCTCAGAGTCTCCGTCTGGAAAGATTTAAACTTCGTGAGCACGCTGTCAGTTCTGGTGTAAGTGCAGGGCTTTGTTTTGCTGCTAATGATGGAGCGCCGGGCCGCTGCGTTCATACCTGTCGCCCCATGCTACCTCAGTAGGTAGCATTCAGTAGTCTCCTGTTGATCAGGCAGTGTTCTGTGGCAGTTACTGGCAGTTGTTGTTAGCTTTTAAGCTAGCCAGGGGTTGTAGCTGAGACTGAGGTCTTCTTTTTCACCTTTTTTGGACTTTTCTTTGTGGAAATTTCCCATTATTTCTCTTAGAGGCATCCTGGACCATCCATCTTCTTTGCTTTCATAAGTTTCAACATATGTTGTCAACTTAAACTTGTGAAAACACTACAAGTCCAAGATATAAATATACAATATATACTAACCAGTAACATGCTAATATGCTAGAATGCTTACATGCTAATACACTAACATGCTAACAGCTGGTATTTAGAAAGGCTAACAAACTAACCAGTAGCATGCTAACATGCCAACATGCTAACACCTGATCCTTAGAAAGGTCGACAAGCTGAAGGCCTTAGCACACTGAGTTTGTTTTTTTGTCCAGAAAATGGGTCTCATGTCTTTCCACTCATGATTGCACTCTGACAGAAACTTGTGACAGTGACTGCGTACATGTGTGACGACCCTAACACCTGGTCCCTAATAACACTGACATGCTGTTTTCTGATGCCGTTCAGGTGGGGAAGCTATACATCCGTTATCAACTGGACATACCGGAGGGCGAGGAACTGGTGGAGCTACAGGATGTCGACTGTCTTCTGAAGGACCAAAAGGAGCTCTGCATCCAAAAAGACCACCTGTCAGCCAAACTGGAGGTCTGCAGGTCAGTAGGAGGATGGGCAGACTGGGAGAGAGAGCAGACTAAGCTAACGGTAGCATTCAGCCTCTACAGACTTAAGATTTCTGTCTGATAATCACAGACATGGTCGCCTCCCTGGGCAGATCCCACTGGTAGGAGACCCCAGGGTAGACCCAGAACTCTAAACTGCTCATACAGTTCTGACAATGTGACTGCCACCTCCTGTTGTACAGAAGTGAAGCCAAATGCTCTGCATAGGACACAGAAATATGAGCCACTAGGAGTGATATGTTCACGAGTTATTGATAAATGAAGAGTTTGACTAGCAGCCTTAAACTAATGATCCCCAGCACCATGAAGCTCTGGGATTAAACCCATGTGATGTTTGTGTTTCAGAGAGCTGGTGAAACTGTTCTGCACTGAGACCACTCACAGGAAGGAGCTGATGCGTTTCCTGAGTGGCCTGATTACCTCCATCAATGTGAGTAGGATCTGATCACTGATCCATACACAGACACTGCTCCTTCATGAGGCTGTTTCCTCAGAGGGAGTCACGTTTTCATGGTAATGTTCTCTCTCATCTCTGTGGAGTCCATCAGCTCAAGTTTGATCCTCTAACTTCACATGTCAAACAACTGAGCTTCATTATTTTACTGAAAGAGCTTCAGTCATGTGATCCCAATAATGCACAAAGGTAAGGAAGTGAAGAGCAGTGGACCTGAATCAGTGTAGTAAAGTTAGTCTGTTAGAGCTCTAGGTGGACTGAATCAGTGTAGTAAAGTTAGTATGTTAGAGATCTAGGTGGACCAGAATCAGTGTAGTAAAGTTAGTATGTTAGAGCTCTAGGTGGACCTGAATCAGTGTAGTAAAGTTAGTCTGTTGGAGCTCTAGGTGGATCTGAATCAGTGTAGTAAAGTTAGTCTGTTAAGAGCTCTAGTTGGACCTGAATCAGTGTAGTAAAGTTAGTCTGTTAGAGCTCTAGGTGGACTGAATCAGTGTAGTAAAGTTAGTCTGTTAGAGCTCTAGGTGGACTGAATCAGTGTAGTAAAGTTAGTCTGTTAGAGCTCTAGGTGGATCTGAATCAGTGTAGTAAAGTTAGTCTGTTAAGAGCTCTAGTTGGACCTGAATCAGTGTAGTAAAGTTAGTCTGTTAGAGCTCTAGGTGGACTGAATCAGTGTAGTAAAGTTAGTCTGTTAGAGCTCTAGGTGGACTGAATCAGTGTAGTAAAGTTAGTCTGTTAGAGCTCTAGGTGGACCAGAATCAGTGTAGTAAAGTTAGTCTGTTAGAGCTCTAGGTGGACTGAATCAGTGTAGTAAAGTTAGTCTGTTAGAGCTCTAGGTGGACTGAATCAGTGTAGTAAAGTTAGTCTGTTAGAGCTCTAGGTGGATTGAATCAGTGTAGTAAAGTTAGTCTGTTGGAGCTCTAGGTGGATCTGAATCAGTGTAGTAAAGTTAGTCTGTTAAGAGCTCTAGTTGGACCTGAATCAGTGTAGTAAAGTTAGTCAGTTAGAGCTCTAGGTGGACCTGAATCAGTGTAGTAAAGTTAGTCTGTTAGAGCTCTAGGTGGACCTGAATCAGTGTAGTAAAGTTAGTCTGTTAGAGCTCTAGGTGGACCTGAATCAGTGTAGTAAAGTTAGTCTGTTAGAGCTCTAGGTGGACGTGAATCAGTGTAGTAAAGTTAGTCTGTTAGAGCTCTAGGTGGACCTGAATCAGTGTAGTAAAGTTAGTCTGTCACAGCTCTAGGTGGACCTGAATCAGTGTAGTAAAGTTAGTCTGTTAGAGCTCTAGGTGGACCAGAATCTGTGTAGTAAAGTTAGTCTGTTAGAGCTCTAGGTGGACCTGAATCAGTGTAGCAAAGTTAGTCTGTTAGAGCTCTAGGTGGACCAGAATCAGTGTAGTAAAGTTAGTCTGTCACAGCTCTAGGTGGACCTGAATCAGTGTAGCAAAGTTAATCTGTTAGAGCTCTAGGTGGATCTGAATCAGTGTAGTAAAGTTAGTCTGTTAGAGCTCTAGGTGGACCAGAATCAGTGTAGTAAAGTTAGTCTGTCACAGCTCTAGGTGGACTGAATCAGTGTAGTAAAGTTAGTCTGTTAGAGCTCTAGGTGGACCTGAATCAGTGTAGTAAAGTTAGTCTGTTAGAGCTCTAGGTGGACCTGAATCAGTGTAGCAAAGTTAGTCTGTTAGAGCTCTAGGTGGACCTGAATCAGTGTAGTAAAGTTAGTCTGTTAGAGCTCTAGGTGGACCTGAATCAGTGTAGTAAAGTTAGTCTGTTAGAGCTCTAGGTGGACCTGAATCAGTGTAGTAAAGTTAGTCTGTTAGAGCTCTAGGTGGATCTGAATCAGTGTAGTAAAGTTAGTCTGTTAGAGATCTAGGTGGACTGAATCAGTGTAGTAAAGTTAGTCTGTTGGAGCTCTAGGTGGACCTGAATCAGTGTAGTAAAGTTAATCTGTTAGAGCTCTAGGTGGACCTGAATCAGTTTAGTAAAGTTAGTCTGTTAGAGCTCTAGGTGGACCTGAATCAGTGTAGCAAAGTTAGTCTGTTAGAGCTCTAGGTGGACCTGAATCAGTTTAGTAAAGTTAGTCTGTTGGAGCTCTAGGTGGATCTGAATCATTGTAGTAAAGTTAGACTGTTGGAGCTCTAGGTGGACCTGAATCAGTGTAGTAAAGTTAGTCTGTTGGAGCTCTAGGTGGACCTGAATCAGTGTAGTAAAGTTAGTCTGTTAGAGCTCTAGGTGGATCTGAATCATTGTAGTAAAGTTAGACTGTTGGAGCTCTAGGTGGACCTGAATCAGTGTAGTAAAGTTAGTCTGTTAGAGCTCTAGGTGGATCTGAACCAGTGTAGTAAAGTTAGTCTGTTAGAGCTCTAGGTGGACCTGAATCAGTGTAGTAAAGTTAATCTGTTAGAGCTCTAGGTGGACCTGAATCAGTGTAGTAAAGTTAGTCTGTTAGAGCTCTAGGTGGACCTGAATCAGTGTAGTAAAGTTAGACTGTTAGAGCTCTAGGTGGACCTGAATCAGTGTAGTAAAGTTAGTCTGTTAGAGCTCTAGGTGGATCTGAACCAGTGTAGTAAAGTTAGTCTGTTAGAGCTCTAGGTGGACCTGAATCAGTGTAGTAAAGTTAATCTGTTAGAGCTCTAGGTGGACCTGAATCAGTGTAGTAAAGTTAGTCTGTTAGAGCTCTAGGTGGACCTGAATCAGTGTAGTAAAGTTAGACTGTTAGAGCTCTAGGTGGACCTGAATCAGTGTAGTAAAGTTAGTCTGTTGGAGCTCTAGGTGGACCTGAATCAGTGTAGTAAAGTTAGTCTGTTAGAGCTCTAGGTGGACCTGAATCAGTGTAGTAAAGTTAGACTGTTAGAGCTCTAGGTGGACCTGAATCAGTGTAGTAAAGTTAGTCTGTTGGAGCTCTAGGTGGACCTGAATCAGTGTAGTAAAGTTAGTCTGTTGGAGCTCTAGGTGGACCTGAATCAGTGTAGCAAAGTTAGTCTGTCACAGCTCTAGGTGGACCTGAATCAGTGTAGCAAAGTTAGTCTGTCACAGCTCTAGGTGGACCTGAATCAGTGTAGTAAAGTTAGTCTGTTAGAGCTCTAGGTGGACCTGAATCAGTGTAGTAAAGTTAGTCTGTCACAGCTCTAGGTGGACCTGAATCAGTGTAGCAAAGTTAGTCTGTCACAGCTCTAGGTGGACCTGAATCAGTGTAGTAAAGTTAGTAGGGCTGGGACGATTCACTTTTCTCCCGATTCGATTTTTTACGATTTTTTTTTAGGTGTCGATTTGATTTAAATCGTGGTTCTACGATATTGCTGATTTTTGCAATCTTTAGTTAGCTTTTTAAACACCAGTGAAAAAGCTGAATGATAATGATCCCTGCAGACTATATCAGGAAAAATACACATCACATGTGTATAACAATACATCACAAAATGTGTCTAACTAGAGAATACAAAATAGTTATAAAATGGTCAAGTGCAGGATTTCTCAGTTTATTCACAACAATTTAGTATCAATTTCACAGAATTTGACACAGAATGAGCTAAATACAGAATATGAAGTGCATAAAGTCTATACATATGTGTGTAGTATATATATGTATAACTTATTATGTAATTTTAAGTTAATATCGAATTTAACGATGTAGAAATAAGCTATTTAAAAAATATATAGTCCTGCATCATTTCGCATTTTACCTATCTTTGTTCAATCTGAAGATGAGGATTTTCCCCATTTGTTGCACTGAATTAAAATGCTACCATGATTTTTTTTTTTTTTAAGAAAAGGGGAATAAATTATTATAGAGTGAATGTACTCCAATCCTTTATATTTCATATTTTATCAGTTTTTTATGTCATCACACAATGTGTTTGTGGAGGGAGAATATGGGAGACGAGCTGATCGTCACGTCCAGCTTTAAGACTGATGGACTGTGTTTTGCGGAGGGCGACGTACCAGGCCAGTGTTTCTTCCTTGTGTTACCAAAGCCGTCATTCTTAACGACACTACACGGGACAGGTCCTTACAAATAATACGACTGTGATTATGGTTGCATGAGTAGAGACCAGCGGTAGCTTCAACGGGCTTGTTTGTTGACGTTAGCCGTTAGCTGTAGCGCTAACGCGATGATGCCTAACTAGTAGATTCGTTGTGTTGTCTCAGTATTTTACTCTGGCGTGGCATATCTTGCAAACGACTGTCTAACTCCTGTCTAAGTTTGTGCTGTCTTTAATGTGCTGGGTAGGTACAAGCAACCGGCTCACGCAGACCTGAAGTCTCGTGTGTTCTCGTTGCCTCAAGAGAGAAGAGGCAAGAGTCAACTGCCAGCTAGCGATGCCTGCCGCCAACTAGCGGTCAGGGGGTGAAATTACACCACAAACTACCGCACCAACAAAGTGAATATTTAGCTAATTAATTAAAGATCGATACTGCATTTTAAAATATCGATACAATATCACGCCAGGAAGTATCGCGATATTTCAGTGTATCGATTTTTTGTCCCACCCTTAAAAGTTAGTCTGTTAGAGCTCTAGGTGGACCTGAATCCTAAACATGCTTTTAATGGAAACCTTGATATACTGTTAACATATAGGTTGTTTCCACCGAACGGTCCGGCTCAGTTTAGTGTGGTACGACACGCTTTTTTTGGTGTTTCCATAGAGAAAGAGTCCCAAAAAAACGACCCATACCGTCCCACTTTCCATAGGGGTGCCAATCTTACCTAACCGTACCAAAAAGGTGGAGCTACAAATAAAACCTTTAAAATAATTTATCCTTTTTTTGTATAATGCTGGCTTTTAGTCCTATCATCCACACTCCTGTTTATACATGACTGGTATACTTCTATGACAAATGACAAATGTGGGCCAAGACTGGCCTGCATCCAGAAGGCAAGGATGGATTTTGTTATAGACATTAAAGGCTGACATCATCTTCAAAGGCAAGGATGGACTGTTAGTGAAGCTGGGGATGTTGGGGCCTTTTTCCTTGTATTTTTGCCAAATGATGGCCAAAGCTGTTAACTTTAAGAGAGAATCATATGTTTCCCATGAATGAGCCTGTTCTGTGAAACAGCTATTTTATTAATATTATATTTATTTTATATTTTATATGTAACAACAGAAGCTACTGAAGTTAATTTACACTCCTAGTTTCACTGCCAGGCTTTGAAAAGACTTGGCCTTAGAGAAAGTCTGTCTAACAGGAAGTAGCCCTGCAGTGGTTCGTATTAGAGGAGGTTCTGTGATTGGTGGGTCAGTGGACCAATCAGAGAGCCAGTAGGGTTAATTCTGCTGTAGTGATGAAATGTTGAATGGTGTGATTATGAAGTGAAACTCTGGGATCGTTTATTGATGCCTCTTCTCTTTTTATTTCTCTAACTTTGATTTAAATTCAGTGAATTGACCAAACAGTCATTGACAGCACATTTTAATGAGATGATGCTACACTCATCTGAAGGAGAATAAACAGAATCTGCTCCACTAACAGCCTCACAGAGTTATTCTACAACATCACAGGAATGATCCCTGGGGACAGGAGGAAGTCAGGAAACCAGAAGCTTCAGTCAAACCCTAAAACTGTTCTTTTAACATGAAACGATCAGAGCCGTTCTAAATGTCATCATGTTCTGGTATCTGCAGGACCAGGACCCTCGATCTCTGCAGAGGTTCCTACAGAGGGAAGACATCAGAGAGCTGCCTGCCGACGAGGAGCCATGGGAGGTCCCGGAGCCCTCCAGACCGGAGGTGAACCTGGAGAGAGGTACACAGGACTCATTTTTAACATTGTAAGGCACACTTGAGACAATTCAGACCACACAGCGGCTGTTAGTGACGTTTCCACGGACATGAGCTCTCACAGAAACTCCCAGGTCTTCCTGTTGAAATCTGGACTAAACTCGGGTTTAAAACCTTGGTCAGCCTGATGTGGTCTAGAGCTCAGATTTCCTCCTGAAGTGAAGCAAACGTTGGCGTCTTAAATATCAGCAGGAAAATCAGCCTGTGAGCTCTGACTGCTGCTGTTTGTGACATCTTACATCTGCAGGCTGACCCGCTTTCATTATCATTTCATTATACAGACAGAGATAACAGATATGCTAATGCAGTTTGTTGCTGTGTGCAGACATAAAAGAGCAGCTGTTACTAAGGCAGAAATCCTCTCTGCAGTAACATCACTCCAACACATGAACACAGACTCAGATTTACCAGTAATCAAAGAATCAAAAGCCTCTTTTATTTCTGAATCACTTTGGTTCCTGTTTTGATGTCATAAGAAAAGATGCAGGCTTCAATCTGATCTCTGTTTTACATCCTCTTTTCTACTTCTGTGGTTTTAACAGTTTGATTTTTTTTTTTTTTATTTCAGTTCCATCCAGGGGTAAAACCCCCACAGAGGTGCCAGCTCGCCCTGCACACGAGGACGGGGAGGAGACCCTGGTATGCTGGCCTCCTCGAGCTTCGATTCAGAACACAGGAAGCAACCGCACAGGTACGCTGGCAAGGATGATGAGGAGGGGTTAAGCGGGGTTAGAGACATTCCTGCACATCCATAAGAGCCTGAGAAGTCTTTAACTTTGTCACATTTAGGGTCATAAAATACTACAGACGACCTCATTTTTACCACTGTTAGTCATCCGTCTGGAGGTTAGGGGGGTAACTTAAAAAGTTTCTTTCCTGCTCCCTAAACTAACAAACTGGGTCATAATTAAACTGTTTATTACCAATATTCAAGAACAGGCAGAGATAACAATTAAGACAAAAACACCGTGGGAGATATATGCTCTAAATATAAGAATTACACAGAAAATGGTTACCAAACAAGAATATGCACAGAGAAATTAACACGCAGTTTCACCATCGTTTTAAAGAAGCTTTAGACAGGAACAAACGAGTGCTGATTAGGGATTGGTACTGAATTCACTGTTTTTATTCTTCTAAGTACTGATTCACGTAAAATCAAACCAGTGTTCGTCGGCTAAAACTATGACTAAAACTTTTTGTCGACAGCCTTTTTTTCCACAACAAAAACTAGACTAAGACTAACAAAAATAGATCTGTGATGACTAAAACTGATAAAAAAAGTAAGTTGTATGAGTGCGTCCTAAAAGTTGCTCTCCATCTCTCCAACTTGGCAGAGCTGGTGCCGTAGGAAGCGGTCTGTCAGGATGGATGGATCCAGAGTAATTCTGAATGAGTGACAGAGCCACAGGCTCGTCCTCACTTCTTATTTTCATTGCAGATTGTAACAACTTGCCATGAATACAAAGAATGTAACAGACTCAGTGTGCAAGGTTCGAGTTATGCTTCTGCGTGGACGGTCACATGGTTGATCGATGAGTGAGGAGCAGACTCTGCTCTTACCAGAGAAAGATGACGTCTTAGTTTTGTTGGAAAAAGAACTGCATGAGTAAATATGTGCAGCACATGTAGTTCATGGTAGAGGAAGTAGTTTGTTTACTTTAATATGTAAAATATTATACCTTTATTTATTTTGACTCCACCCTCAATTGTTCATTTGTTTTAAACTAAATGGACCCTAACACACATTTTTCCAAGAGGGGAGGAATAGGAGGTAGTGGCGCTGGGTTTCAATTTGTGCAATATAAAGAAAAACCACTCGGTAGTTGTAGTTTAGGTTCTCATGTTGGAGTAATTTGTAAAAACAGTTGTGATTTTACATTACAATGGTGTATGATGTTGTTTTTATTAGATATTTGAAAGTGTTGATATTAAGAAATAAATATCTAAAACTCAGAAGATTTGAGGTTATTTTATGAATGAAATAACATTTATTATTGCATATTCACACACCAAATAACAGAAAATGGGTACCATTTTGTACCGGTACCAGTTCACATGTGTACCCATCCCTACTGCTAATGTACAGGATCAGTAATAACCTGATGAGCTCTGATCATCACTGATTTACCTCCTGATGTCACTGTTTGGTGACCTGACACAGCAAATGTTTCACACATACATCTGGAAAACCTTCAATACTAAGCGTTTGGAAAAGGGCAGAGGATTAGAAAAAAACTTGGGATGTGATAGGATGAACATTCTTTCTGTCACATCTTTACGGCCAATCAGAGCAACAAAACACGTGACATAGCTGCGACCGAGGTGCGCCTGTGCAGCTACCGAGGAATAACACGAACCATGGCGACTGTTGACATGTCAGTACACGACTTTTATCATTTTTGAAAAGAAAACAACTCACTGCTGTTCTTTGTTCTTCTTTAAATGAAGAAATGTCGTCAAGTCCTGATAAAACCTGCGCTTTAGCAGCATCCACGCTAATGTCTTCTGCCATAATTGCACCAGCCTCTTGTTGCTGCTCGCTTACGTCACAACTCCGCCGCTCCTGAAAGTACTGCCCTTCGTCGCTGATTGGTCCTGTCACTTTGTAACCAGGCCCAAATGATGGGAGCTTTGCGAGATGGATTCGCCAGTGAGAAACGCAGAAACAGGCGAATCCATCTGCTTTGCAAGGTTAACTGTTTGGTGCTTTCATACAGGATAAGTGAATTTTGTCATGTTTCTGAGTTTGTGAATTTAGATTTCTAACTTCTATACAAACCCATGTAATGTAGTGCACAGAGCGTTTTACAGGTAACAGCACCTTTATGTATTCTCCAATCAGAGATCTTCAACTATATTTTTACAGCTGCCAGATTTTGATTTGACAGACACATCAGGGGGCCAGAATTTCAATTTAACTAAAATAAAGTGATTTATTTTGGTCTAAGTAACACACTAATATACTAGTATTTTCTTTAAAGTGTCATTAATCGTTAGGCAGAAACTGTGAGACCAGTACCTTTCACCTATACTACAGCCAGCCAGAAGGGGGCGATGGAAATATTTACCTACATATTTCTAGGGCTTCTATGTTATCATCACTCGGTTTGAGGCTAATATGTTGCACCCTGATAGATGAAAAACACGTGCAGAAAATGGGTCTTGAGGACTGAACTGATAAATATTATTTACTAATACTGGAAAGGATGAAACATTAAACCATTTCTCATAAAACTGCTGCAATCTTGATCATTATAAGGCTGATTTAATAGAAGAAGAGATTAGAAACACTAAACTATGATAATGTCTCCAGGAGGCTGCATAACCACGATTCTTTACGATTGGCTCTTTTTTCTGACATCTTCAGTCTAGTCTGACACTCTGACCTGATGCCAGTGATGTAGTCCTGTACAGGTGATCATCAATCAAAGACACATAACTGATGGAAATTATTAGCGTTCGTGAAGCATGCTCTGACTATGGAAGACTCTGTGTGGTTCTCTATTGGAAATATTCCATGAAATAAATCATACTGTGGAAGATAATGTTAGAGTTATTTATTCAATCTGTGTTCATTAACCTCAGAGGTCAGAGCTGGGCACACCTTCAGAATTAGACCACTGTATTTATCCTAGCTTTGACTGGCGCATCCATCAACCAATGAGCTTGCACAGTTGTGAAGACAGCAGATATCGCCATGACGACAGCATGATGATAGGTTGGAATCACAGCTGTAGTGTTACTGGTCTGTCAGTCTTGACTAAATGAGAGTTTAGGTGATGTGGAAAATCCTGTAGTCTGATTTGGCCTGAAGAGATTTTAAACGTGACTTTGACTGAGACACATCTGAATCGTTTCATTCACTGCCCAGTTAGCATCTCAGGTTCTCTCTTTACCCTTTTTAGTGACTGTTTAGTGCACATAGTGTGACAGTTAGTGGTGTTACAAACGATTAAGAGGTCACAAAAATACAAGGAAGCGTTTGAACTCATGACTGGTTGAGGTGAAGCTGCCGAGTCTCAAACCCAAAAACAACCAGTGCTCTGTTTTTCTTTCTCTGAAGTCTGGTTTTAAACCAGATCAGCAGCTATGTTTCTAATTTCTCTTGGTTCCTCCTCCTCCAGCTTCTGCAGACGGAGCAGGCGTGGTGGACGCCGTCATGAAGATGTGGCCGCCGCCTGCAGGACCCAAAGACAGAGACCCAGAGAGAGACACCGCCGCTCAAGGTAGCCACAACTTCCCCCGTCCCAGCAGCCATGAAGGGCACCAGCCAATCAGGACCAGCCAAGAGGGGAACCAGCTGAGCAGGACCAGCCAAGAAGGCACCCAGCCAATCCGAACCAGCCAAGAGGGGAACCAGCCAAGCCAAGAAGGGAACAAGACAATCAGGACAAGCCAAGAGGGGAACCAGCTGATCAGGAGCAGCATACTTTCTGATCAGTCTCAGAAAGTCTTTATCCATCCACCTAGTCCTTCAGCAGTGAGCGCTAACGCTCCACAGGCTCCAGGTATACAGGCTACGCTCCACTAATGACTGTTATTTTAGTCAACAGGATTATGATCCAGTTTATCACAGGATTAGGGTGACTGAGGGGGGGCTGTTCTGATGCTCGGACTCAGAAATATTTATCTCAGTTGTGTTTATAGGTCCAGGTCAGAGTTGTATGCCAGTATATCATGAACCACAAGAAACTGACCAATCAGAGAGCATTTTCCGTAATCATCACAGTTGTAGGTCTCCTTGTTACTGCCCCCATGTGAGCCTGAGACCTGAGTCTGACTGGTTCATTTGTTTTGTCTAACAGACATGGATCAGCAGAGCAGGTCTGAAGGAGCCAAAGGAGGACAGGAACTCCTCACAGGTCTCAGCCCAGCTCAGGCTCCTCCTCCTCCTGCACCTCCTGTTGAGACGGCGGCCAGTGAGACGCCAGCGGTGAACATCCAGTATGCCTCTTTTTCTCCTCCTCATCTTCATCCCTGTCATTTACCAGCTGAGCTGATGGTGGTTTTGACCCTTACTCCTCATTCTCACCCTCCCCTCTCTCTCTTAGCTCTGCCCCTGAGGCCATGCTCCACCCCTCTATGTTTCAGGGGGCTTCAGCATCTGTAGACCGCCCCCCTCTGAACCTGGACTTCCCTGTTTTGAGCTCTCAGATGGTGCTGGAGGACATGGAGCTCCACTGTCAGAGACCGAGCACAGTGAGTCTCTCCTCCTTCTCTTCCTCATCTTCCTCCTCCTCTTCTTCTACTTCTTCCTCCTCTGCCTCCTCCTCTTCTTCTTCTACATCTACCTCCAACTCCTCCTCTCCTTCCTCCTCCTCTCCTTCCTCCTCTCCTTCTTCCTCCTCCACTTCTTCTTCTTCCTCCTCCTCTTATTCTATTTCAGGGCATTAGTTTGGCATTACACATTTTTATAATTAGTGATTATATCAGGCTGGGGATTGAGCTGAGTTGCTCACCAAAGCGAGATACGATGTCTGCGTTTGTGGCTGATGGACTGTTAGGCAGGGAAAGTATTTGTTATCCTAAGAGCAGGTGTTCTAATCCTTCACAGGAAGAGAAGTTCTGTTTCACAAGGCAAAAACCTCTGACATTCATTAAGGTCTGAGATGCAGAAAACTAGTCAGAGGTGCAGGCAGGACTAGACTCTATGAGAGTCCGTGCAGCTGTGCACGGTGGTTGAATTCTTCATCTTAAAAAAAAGAAAAAAATGGTTTTCAGGGGAATGACCACAAACAGTCAAGTCCACAGAAATCTATCTATAATTAAAAAGCAGCCTTTCTAAATTCACTTCATATTTGGAGAAATACTGAAATTATTTCTGTGAACAAGTCTTAACAGTTTATACATGCTATACAAGCTAAGAGCTGTGCAATCTGAGTTTGTAATATTAACAATAAAATCAAGGTTTAACTGGTTAGAATGGAACCAGATTAAATAAAACATCCGGGGTACATCGATCTGGTTTGAAAATACAACTCAGAGTTTTACAGACAGATTTAACAATCTCAGAGTGATTTTTATCCAGATTAGCTAAAATAAAAAATACTGAAATATGGAGAAACATCCTGATACAACCTTAACTTTAATTCAGTTTCAAATCCATCACTGATGATCCAGGATCTGATGAGAACCTTCAGGCTCTGCTTTGTGTTCTTAGATCAGGTCCATTTAATGTCAGGAAACTGGATTTATGACCACATATCACTGCCAATGTTCCAGGATCTCTGTCCAGTCCAAATATCCCTGATATGAGCTGATTTTAGTCTGATTGAATCCTGTTTTCATGGTCATGAGCTGAGAGTGGCATCAATGTAAACCCTCTACAGCAGCTCTGAATAAGCTTTGAATTAAAGAATTTTTACTTTCATTTATAAATCATTATTTTTTCTTCTACTTCAGAAAGTTTTAACCAGAGTAACTGAATTCTTCTGGAGAACCATCGCCTTCGACTCTTCCCACTGGTGGATATAGTATTATTGGCCGGTACCACAGTCTACTCTGTCATGTCTGTGTGTCCGCCTAATGGCCTGGGTTCAAATACAGCCCCTGGCCCCTTTTCAGCGCATCTTTCCCACTCTTTCTCTCTCTCTCTCTAAGCCACCGTTCTGTCCGAATAAAGGCCCAAATTAAACCTCTGAAAACATCAATAAATAAAGAGAGGTGGTCAGACCTCAGTGTAATCCCTCTGTCCTCCTACAGGTGGTGCTGTCAGAAGACCACAGGGACCTCACCACCATTGGAGAGTGGGGTGAGCAGCTGGTAAACTCCTTCCTGTGTCACTGGAGAGACAGCGGCAACCCGGGAAGCCCTGCCCACGTCCTGTGGTGCAACCAGAACGGAGAGAGCGGGCAGCCATACGACTTCAAGCTGACGTTCAGCTCCACGGGGACGCCAGGGGTGGTGTACGTGGAGGTGAAGTCGACCATAAAGAAGGAGCGGTCATTCATCCACCTGTCGGCCAACGAGCTGGACTTCGCTCTGAAGGAGAGAGAGCGCTACCACGTCTTCAGGGTCTACAGCGCCGGAGACTCTAACAACGTCCGTCTGTGTCGCATCCAGAACCTCGCACAGCACCTGCACACCAAGGAGCTCAACCTCTACCTGTTCGTCTAGGGTTACCCTAACACCTGAGGAACTTCCTGTTCCTATAAACACCTGAGGTTCCACCTGTTCTTAGCAGAGCCACGTGTTTCTACCTGTGTCGTCGTCAGAGGATCAGCACTGTTTTAGTTCTCTTCAGTTTTTTGTGACGACTTTTTTTTAACTGTTCCTGCACTGATTTATTGTATTTTAATGTGAATTATTCTAAAGTTTGTTTTTGTGATTTCTCCTGTTTCTGAGGAACATTTTGCACATTCCTGTTTTATGTTTTTTAGTATTTTATTGACAACAAACTGCACATTTAGCTGTTTGTTTTCTACAAAATGTTGGATGGAGCAGATAAACTGAATGTAGTAGATCTTTTTTATTCCCCAAACATTCCTAGAGAATAAAATACTTTGTCTGCACCCCATCGACTCTGGAGGATTTGTCTAAATATATTTCTGTTTCCACCCTACTGTTTAAGAAGCACTTATAAGTGAGTTGTTTTTCCTCTAAGATACTAGCTCTACCAGTGTTTTAAGACTCTGGAAAAACAACTTCCTGTTTCATGGTGAACAAAAAATTGCCATGAGTACATTTTTTTATGTGACTCGAGCTTAAAGTGGCAGATGTTAAAAGGCAACGACAGACTAACGATGACCACAATCATTTTACATCAGTGGGAAATTATTCGAACTTTTACAAGCTGCAGATTCTGACCTCAACCATAAATCCCTGCAAACATAATAGCTAAGATGACTGCAGCAGGCAATCTTAACACATCTGTGGGGAATATGTTATGTTTGTGGGGTTATTACATTGAAAACTGCTTATTCATATTAAGATTATTATATTAATATTTTTGCAGAATATCCTCAGACCTTCAAGTCCTTTGTCTTTAATTTATACAAAACATAGACAAAGTGTGAATAAATATTAGCTGTTTATTAGCCACAATTGAAAATACTCACATTTAGCCGTTAATAAACACTTCACTCATGATTTATAAAGGAGATCCTTTCTAAGAGCCAGCCTGCATGTCTTAGAAGAAGGTAACCCTCACCAACACTCTTATCGCTCTGTGTGATGTGAGTTTGTGCAGAGATCAGGAGCCTCCGGATTCGACACCTCCCTGTTTTCATGATGCAACCTGGTGGTAACCACAGAGTGATCCTTACAAACACTTAGACGTGGTTCCACGCCACTGAGAGAGTAATAAACACAAAGACAATAACAGCACGGACATAAAGCTTTAGTTTAATCATGCTTAAAGTAGATTTATCTTTTCAGAAAAATACGTAGAGAATGAAAATCCTCTTCATTTAAAAGTCCAAAGATGTCAAACATAGTGAGTCTGTGCTCATTCTCTGCAGCGTTGTGTCGATTAAATTCTCACTGAGTGAATCACTGATCCACCGTCATCGTGAGGCCGAGCTGAGACCACCAACATGTGATTTTATTTGTTCATAAAAAAGAAAAAAACACATTTATATTAGAGAAGGGACTCCTCTCAGCTCCACAGAACATCTGATGGAGCAATGAGGCGTTCGGGTGCAGCATGGAAACTCCAGCATCACAGCTTTTTTTCAAAAGAGGTATAAAGATGTGAAAACCAGCAGGAATAAGAGGAACTAAAAGGACTGAAACAATCCTTACTGGCAATATAAGGCCAAAGTCATCACCCAAGGCATTGGTTCACAACCTGGGGCCTGGAACCCCTGTGTGTGTTTGGGGGGGGGGTATTGATCTTAGAAGAACTTCAGGGATCAACCAGTTTGAAATAACATATCGATGACACTGCTGAATATCAGAGTATTTTAAAGTCCATCTTTATGCAGATGATCCAGATAAATCTTCCTCAGTGTCCTCAGTACTGAAACAAGCGTTCTCAGATTTCCCCCTCATGATGTCATGTCAGGTAGCCCCGCCCCCAGATTTAGTTGGCCTTTTCTGCTTAGAGGAAGAGAGTTCCGCCCTCCTCTCCTGAGAAGAAGATCAGGAGAGCCACATCCATTTCCTGAGGGGGGCGGAGTCAGACAGCTCATTAACATTTAAAGCCACAGACACAGAAACAGCTCGTTCTGAGCAGGGCTGAAACAGAGGAGTTTTTAGACATTCACAAATCCAATACTGGAGTGTTTTTACAGCAACAGACTTCACAAGCATGTTTCAGAGACCCCTGACACCGATACAAACGTGTCTTAAAGGGGTCACATATGTGACCTTTAAAATAATCAGGTATTTGTCTCGGTCAACGTCCATCTTTAACATCACACATTTCACAGCCGTCTAACCGACGCCCAGAGAGTTACCATGGGGCCGTGATCATCAACCGGTGGCCCAGGGGCCACATCAGGCCCCCATATCTTCCCATCCGGCCCCTAGAACATGATAAAATTCAAAATATGTGCAGAAGAAAAATTCTAGAGGAAAAAAGGTTTAGTATTTTGGGAATGTCTTTTATTTATATTTCATTTACTTAATAAACTCCCTAAAGCTATTAAAACAACTCCAAAAACAACTGAGACTGAATCAGTTTAATCAGGAATGACTCAATGTTTCTTTTTAGAATCCACCTGTTAGTCATTATGGGCAATAATCTATGTTAAACATATATTTATCAATCCACCTGTTAGTCATTATGGGCAATAATCTATGTTAAACATATATTTATCAATCCACCTGTTAGTCATTATCAGCAATAATCTATGTTAAACATATATTTATCAATCCACCTGTTAGTCATTATCAGCAATAATCTATGTTAAACATATATTTATCAATCCAACTGTTAGTCATTATGGGCAATAATCTATGTTGAACATATATTTATCAATCCACCTGTCAGTCATTATGGGCAATAATCTATGTTGAACATATATTTATCAATCCACCTGTTAGTCATTATGGGCAATAATCTATGTTGAACATATATTTATCAATCCAACTGTTAGTCATTATGGGCAATAATCTATGTTGAACATATATTTATCAATCCACCTGTCAGTCATTATGGGCAATAATCTATGTTGAACATATATTTATCAATCCACCTGTTAGTCATTATGGGCAATAATCTATGTTGAACATATATTTATCAATCCACCTGTTAGTCATTATGGGCAATAATCTATGTTGAACATATATTTATCAATCCACCTGTCAGTCATTATGGGCAATAATCTATGTTGAACATATATTTATCAATCCACCTGTCAGTCATTATGGGCAATAATCTATGTTGAACATATATTTATCAATCCACCTGTTAGTCATTATGGGCAATAATCTATGTTGAACATATATTTATCAATCCAACTGTTAGTCATTATGGGCAATAATCTATGTTGAACATATATTTATCAATCCACCTGTTAGTCATTATGGGCAATAATCTATGTTGAACATATATTTATCAATCAACTGATCAATTTTTGATGAAAAAATGGGAATGAACAATAAAAAAAATGTAATAAATGTAATAAAAATGTAATAATAAAAAATAAGACATGTAATAATAACATGGAAATCAAGAATGAAAAAAATTAAATATGAACAAAGAATAAAAATATAAAAATTTGAGTAAAAATAAAAATATTTAAATGGGAATAAGGCACAAAGACATGGAAAATAAAGATGGATAAAGGAAATCAAATTATGAAAATGGAATTAAAGAATAAAAAAAATAAAATGGGAGTAAACAATAAAATATAAAAATGGAAAGAAGATTACAAAACATAAAGGTGGGGGGAAAATATTGAAATGGAAATAAATGAAAAAAATTGAAATCGGAATAAAGAATAAAAATATAAAAATGGGGAAAAGGAATAACATTTCAGAAATGGGAATGAAGAAAACAAGTTTAATTATGGGAATAAACATGTAAAATTGGTATTTTTCATTTGATTCTTGGTTTTATAAAACTGACCTTTTCTATGGAAACTTTTGGCTGAAGGTGTTTCAGGAGTGCAACTTTCCTGCTCGGGTTTTTCACTTATCACTACACAGCATGTTAGCATCAAACCCAGTGATGGACAACAGGACTGCCACAGAAACACACCGCTGTCCACATTATTATGCAAAGACATTTTCTCTTATTTTCCTAAACATTGATGCAAAAGACAGAATATTTCTAACTCATCAGCCGTTAGAGCATAATTCAAATGTTTTTGAACAAGCTTCATAATAATAACTGTTATTTTTTGAAATAAAAACCCAAAAATGCACTTTTCCAAATTATTAAGCAAAACAGAGTTAAAAACCTTTTATTGGTTGTAAAGAACTGAAAATGGTTATTTGTTGAATCTGCAGCATTAGGAGGTCATATCTACTGAAATCAAAGCTATTTCAATCAAAAACATCTTAACAGGCCAAGTTCATGTTAACACAGGAGCCCTTCTTTGTTATCACCTTCACTATTCTTGCATCCATTGAACTTGTGAGTTTTTGGAGAGTTTCTGCTTGAATTTCTTTGCAGGATGTCAGAATGTCCTCCCAGAGCTGCTGTTTTGATGTGAACTGCCTCCCACCCTCATAGATCTTTAGCTTGAGGATGCTCCAAAGGTTCTCAGTAGGGTTAAAGGTCAGGGGAGGATGGGGGCCACACCATGAGTTTCTCTCCTTTTATGCCCATAGCAGCCAATGACACAGAGGGATTCTTTGCAGCATGAGATGGTTCATTGTCATGCATGAAGATCATTTTGCTACAGAAGGCACAGTTCTTCTTTTTGTACCATGGAAGAAAGTGGTCAGTCAGAAACTCTATATACATTGTTGAGGTCATTTTCACACCTTCAGGGACCCTAAAGGGGCCTACCAGCTCTCTCCCCATGAATCCAGCCCAAGACATGACTCCGCCCCCTCCTTGCTGTCGTCACAGCCTTGTTGGGACATGGTGGCCATCCACCAACCATCCACTACTCCTCCATCTGGACCATCCAGGGTTGCACGGCACTCATCAGTAAACAAGACTGTTTCAAAATGAGTCTTCATGTATTTCTGGACCCACTGCAACCATTTCTGCTTGTGAGCATTGGTTAGGGGGGGCTGAATAGTAGGTTTATACACGACTGCAAGCCTCTGGAGGATCCTACACCTTGAGGTTGGTGGGACTCCAGAGGCACCAGCAGCTTCAAATACCTGTTTGCTGCTTTGTAATGGCATTTTAGCATCTGCTCTCTTAATCTGATGAATTTGTCTGTCAGAAACCTTCCTCATTATGCCTTTATCTGCACGAACCCGTCTGTGCTCTGAATCAGACACAAATTTCTTCACAGTACGATGATCACACTGAAGTTTTCCTGAAATATCTCATGTTTTCATTCCTTGCACTATTTGAGGCTTTTCAGCAGCAGAGATCCTTTTTCTTTCCCATCCTGCTGAAACCTGTGGCCGGCTTAATAATGTGGAAAAGTTCATTTTGAGGTTTTAATTAAAAAAAAAAAAAAAAAAAAAAAAGAATACCAGTTATCATTATGAAGTTTGTTCAGAAACATTTGAATGATGCTCTAATGGCTGATGACTTGAAAAGACTCTGACTGTCATTTGCATTAATATTTAGGAAAATAAGAGAAAAATGTCAGTGTGGTTCTTTTCTCCTCTTTAGTCCAGATTTAAACAAACTGCTGCTTTTGCTGCATCCTCACTGATCTCTCCTCCGTCGCTGACAGGATTGGAGAGGTGGATCCACCTGATTGCAGACATGAATCTGGACCATCCACTGACTCTGGAAGGTTACCCAAAAAGCCTTTTCAAAATATTTATATATCTATGACTCTCCCTGATGAAGTAAAATGTAGAAAGAAGGGAAGAGAGATCATGACTGGCTCTAAGCAAACATTTATTTAAAAACTGATTCTGTTGAATGAAGGAGCCTTACTGAGTCTCATTTAAATCTCCATGTGTGACGTTGTGTTTTTACGGATGTAAATTAATCTAAAATTCCTGCTAAGTTTTCATTCAGTCATTTTATTCAGAGCTCTTCAGCTCTGGAATCAGCAGAGTTTGAGACTTTTACCCATGAGCCTTAGCGGGGATTTTACCTGGTCTTCTGCTTCATGGCTGCGTTGCTGCTGTTCCTAAACTTCTCCACTTTCTGATAATATCACTGACAGCAGGGATGAAGCTACACCAAAGGTGTCATCATCACTGTCCCACGCTTGAGGTCACTGATTTCTTCAGGACGGCCCGTTCAGCATCACAGATGTGTGAGATGTACGGGTAGGCGATTATTCACACACCTGATTGATCAGTGATTGGACGCATACTTTTGTCCAGATAGATCACTATTGGTAAAAGAAGCATTAAAATTAAAAATCATAAATGTAATATTTCTTATTTAAAGAAAATTGGAGAGCTAGTGAGAGTAAAAATGAATAATTTGACCGTCATATCAGAACTCTGATGTTCTCCAGGGTTCTTGTTTTAATCAGAGAGCAGAAAACTTCTAACCCGTGTTATCAACCAAAGAGCCAAACTGTTGAAAAAAGCCATCATAAGAGCCACAAGCTAAAAAATAAAAATGGGCAAAAAAGCTGTAAATAGGTGGGAACATTGGGTAAAAGTGTCAAAAAGTGACTAAAAGTAGTGGTAGAAATATGCTAAAAGAAACGGACATTGATTAAATGTGGCAATAAAATGGGGAAATGGGGCAAAACAGGCATGCAATGAAAAAAAATGGGTGAAAAATTGCAAATATGGGTGCAAAGTCACATAAAATTTAGTTGCAGGTGGTCAAAAAGTGGCAAAAATGAGTGAAGAGTGATAAAGTGGGCAAAAACAGCTGTATAACAGCTGTGTAAATGTAGCATTTAATGGCAAAAGGCAGTTTATATGGGTGAAAAATTTCAATGAAGCAGAATAAAAGTGGCTAAAAGTGATGAAATCAGGCAAAAATGGGATAAAAGTAGAAAAATGGTCAAAAGGTCGCCGAAAGTAGTGGTAAAAATGGGCTAAAAACAGCAGAAATGGATTAAAAGTGGCAAAAGATTTTTAAAAATGGGGGCAAAAATTGCAAAAAGAAAGGGCCAATTGAAACACAGAGAAAAATTCAAGGATGAAATTAAGCTTGACCATTAAAAGCTGCTGTGTAAGTGTGGGAAACAAACTGAATAATGTGACCTGAAATGGATCATTTCTGAGGTCAAAGGTTAAAAAGACAATATTTCAGATGAAGACATAAAAGAGCCACAGGCTGAGTATCACTGCTCTAACCTGACACGCCTGATGGATTTGTTTCACACATCAGTGAAAAACAAGGAAACGGGCGAATCCTCCTGCTTTGCAAGGTTAGAAAACTTCCCAACCTCATCAAAACATAAAAACATGTTTCAGAACAGGTTTCTTCTTAAACTGGATCAGTGAATGAGGCCAGTTCTCTTCCTTCTAAGGAGCGTAGCCCCGGTCTCTGATAATTCCCACAGTCCTTGAACGTCTCCTAGTCTGTACGGAGACAGAGCAGCGGAGGCTCCCGGCGGAGCTGCGCTGTAATTGGCCAGAGCTGAGAGGAGAGGGAGGGTTTTTCTCCCCCCTCTCCTCTTCCTTAGCTCACTACTGGTACCCCCCCCCCCCCCCCCTCCTCCCCCCTCCTCTTCCCTCCTCCTCCTCCCCTTCTGGAGGACAGAGCTGCAGAGACAATAGGACGCAGAGAGCCGGAGGAGGCTGCAGGATGCTCGGCTCCACATCCAGCGGAGGCTCTCTGCTCTGTCACAGCCGGCCCCCCTCGCCCCTGTCCAAGCCTTAGTATGCGCTCAGACTCCGCGGTGAGCTTACTGCAGCCCCGGATCCAAGGGCGGACTCCGCGGACCACCCCGTGGCCTCTCAGTGACGGGTGAGTACCGCAAAAGCCCAGGCTGGATCCACGTATCCTCACCTGCACTCTGACTCACCCATTCACACTCACCCATTCACTCCGCGCCACCGTCATCATCACCATCATCACCTTCACCACCACCACCATCATCATCATCATCATCTTCAGCGGCAGCAGCAGCGTTGGGAACAATTACATCATCATTTATGCATCATTCATTCTGGATTCATGTGGTTTTACTGGGCCTGATCTGTTGTGTGTGTGTGTGTGTGTGTGTGAGAGAGAGAGAGAGAGAGAGAGAGAGAGAGCGAGAGAGCTCATTAATCTGCAGCAAACAGCAGCAGCATGCATCCGGTCCTCTTTGAAGATTATTTACCAATTAAAAAGCTTCATCGTAATCCTAATTATAGATGTTATTATAGGAGTGTGTTCTGTTATTGCTTCTACTGCATGCATGTGTGTGTGTGTGTGTGTGTGTGTGTGTGTTGAAGCTGCTCTCTTATGACAAAAACCATAATAAAGATCATTCTGACTCCTATTACATCATCTGCATCCAATGCAATTATCAAACTTAAACAACACTTTTAGATTTAGAACATTAAAAAACATAAATGAATGTAAATATATATAAATATAAATACATGACAGGTGACTAATGTTAAAGCAGTAATCTAATCTGGATCATCCTGTTCTGTAATGACTGTGGGAGGACTAAATCTTCATCTAAACTCAGTGATTGCCGGCACTAGTGTGTGTTTATGTGTGTGTTTATGTGTAGTGTGTGTGTTGTGGGTGCAGTCTGAGCTGGCTCTGCAGGTGGAGCGGTCTAACGTTCCTCCGGATGTCAGAGAGGAGAGAAATGTTTACATCCTCCTGCACATGAGGCGTTCAGAGCTCTCATAATTCTGCTCTCTCTGTCAGAAGATTTACGCACAGGAAGTTTCATCAGTAGGAGGAGGAAGGCAGGCGCCGGGGGCCTCGGGCTCCAAGGGGCCCGGAGACATAGGGGGCATCAGATAGGCTGTGAGGGTTACCTGTAGAGTTATTTTCAGTGATATGAATGTGGTCTTTGTGGAACCAGTGGAACAAAAAGCATCTTTATTATCCTAGAGGTCCCTGTGGAGGACTCCTGGTCCCAAAACCCTCCAGAGAGTCCCAGATGTCTTCATATCAGCCCAGTGATAGTAGGGTACATCCCTAGAGACTGACTGGAACTATGAGCATGTTTGCTGTGCTGGCTGCATTTGTTTTAGTTCATCTAAACTGGGGCTGGCCAATTGATCGCAAATTAGATTAAATGGTAACATGGCCTGCTCTACAAGTATTTCTGTTACCTGAAATTTTAGTCAAAATACCGCTTCAACACTTTTTGCAGCAGAAACGTTGTGCGTTACACATCGTGCAATTATTCTAGTGGCATAGGATTTTTAGAATAGTGCACGAAAAAAGTCCTATTTTCTTCATTTTTTAAAAGTTTTTCTTGTTAAATATGATAATTATATGAGATTATCATTCCCTTTAATTCAACAGTTCATATCCAATTTGCAAAATCATCAAAATTTGATTTTTTTTTTTTTAAATTGTCCAGCCCTAGTTTAAACTGATGTTGTGTTCGCTGTCGTTCAGAATGACTTATTGCTTGTTTTGTTGGAAAATACATGAGATGAGGACCTTAAGAAATAATCACGTATTAAATCGCAATATTGGGTAAAAAAAAAAAGCAATTAGATTTTTTTCCCAAATTGTTCAGCCCTAATCTAAACCACGGGTGTCAAACTCAAGGCTCGGGGGCCAAATCCGGCCTGTGGCACAGTCACACCCGGCCCTCAAGATCATATCCTGTTCTTATTATAACTGGCCCTAAAATATGAGCTCTGCAGATTTACTACAGTATAAAAATGTAAACTTAGCCATGATGATATCAAATATCCTTAAGTCATAAAAATGTAAAAAAAAAATAATAATAATAATAATTAGAAAAAAAAGAAATGTGAGAAAAGAAATGAATTTGTGTTTTCATTTCATATTTTCAATTTAGCATCACACAATTATGACTTCAGTCTATTATTTAGACTTTTATTTCATATTTTAGCCCTTTACATTTATTATTTTCACTTTTTATCTCTTATTTTGACCCTTTAGATTTATTATTTTGACCTTTATCTCAGATTTTAACCTCTTAGGTGCACCATTTTAAATTTGAAGTCATATTTTTGTCTTATAACATGATTGTGACTTTCTTTTTTATATATTTGTCTTTTAAAAGCATTATTTTAACATCTAATTTTGTGTTTTGACCTTTTGAACTAATAAGTTTGACTTTTTATCTCAGATTTTGAGCCTTTTAACTCATCATTTTGACTTTTTAAATCTCCAAATCATTTATCATCAGTGCTAGTTTCTTTCATTTATTACTGGTGAAAATGAGGTTGAGTTTGGTTAAATGTGGACCCTGTTAGGCCCTCTGGTTGGACCTTAATCCAGAATCCAGCCCTTTCTGTGACTGAGTTTGACCCCTGATCTAGACCTCCTATCAGTTCTGCTCATTCATAATGAATGAGCGAGATGATGAGGACTGGTGCATGCTGGTCTGTGGCTTCATCTATGCTGAGATTTTAGTATTTCCTGGACTTCTCCACCAGAGCACAGATGCTTCTAGATGTTTTACTGATTTATTTGAGCTAAACAAAGAAGGGCCTCATGTTGGTCTACACCCTGGTCCTCTAAATCCTGAAACCTGCTGCTGTTTTAGTGCTGAATTCTCAGATCTGATTCATCAGAAGCCATGCTGCAGCGAGGGTCCCTCTTTATTTCAGAGCGATCTTCTCTGCTGTTTAGACTCCTGTAGAGCCTCTGCAGGAGGCTTCTGATCGGACTGCTGCAGCTTCTGGATGGAAAACACACAGAGAAATACCCGCTCCATCATGATGAGTCACTATCTAGGTCACTGAGACGCTCCGGTGAGTCTCTGTGGCAGCGGCGGTAACTTCAGCACGGTTAATCCTCGGCTGGGTGGACATGAAACCACAACTCTAAACCTCAGCGTTTGATAGCACAGAAATAAAAATACAGGATGTCATTATAGGGTGAGATTTACTGTAGGGCTGGGGATCAAGCTTTCATTGATATGATCAGATGTTTGGAAAGACCAAAAGGACAGTCAGGATTTATGAGAGGTGGTCTAATCTGAGCAGAGTTAGTTAGGGGTGTACTGACATCAGCTGATTTTAAAACACCAGCCTCTGTATGTCAGACGCCTTCAGGGTCAAGGAGAGAAAATGTCAGCATGGCAGGAGTTAGAAGACGTGAACGTTTCCAGAATCCACAGCATGATTATGAATGTTCAGCTTTTGTTCGCATCAAAACAAGAACTTTATTTCCCCGAAACAAACGGTCGGATTTTCTGAAGGGAATCACAGACAGATGAGACGGTCTGGTCGAGCTGGTCACCAGCTGGGTTCTAAACCAGTGGCTCTCACCTGGTGGGTCTGGGCCCTTGGCAACTGTTGCTAGGGATTGTTTGTTTATGTCTGCTAGCTTAAAGATGACGTTGCTGACTTTAATTTCTTGGTAATTTTGCAGTTATTTTGTCCAAATGTTGGAAAATCCTTCACAGTTAATTTCTTGTCTTGAAGATGTCACTCACTCGAGTCTTTTCTCTCTTTTCCTTTCTCTGTACTTGTCCTCCTGACGGGGCAGCTCGGCTAGCTGTCCGTTTGGCAGTTTTTCCCAGAGCAGTTTTCAGTGTGTCTGGAAAAATGGTGGTAAAAGTCTATGAAGAACGTGCAACCAAACGTTTATTTTACTCTGTTTATTGTGATAATAGGTGCATTAATTTTTTTCCAATATTTCAACTAGTGTATCCCATTTTCTTGCATTAAAGAGCTGCTTTTACCCTGTTAATTAAGTTATTTCTCAAGATCTCTGGAAATTGTCTCAAATGTAGACATTACTACAGGAAATTCTGCTCCTCCAAGATCTTAGTTGCAACATTTTTTATTTACTAAATGTGCGTTGTTGAACAGTTTTGAAATTTGGGTCTCGATATGTCATCAGGCCTGCACGGTGATGCAGGGGTCAGCGCTGTTGCCTCACAGAAAGAAGGTCTGGGGTTCAGGCAGGCATGTTCTCCCCGTGCATGCGTGGGTTCTCTGCGGGTACTCCTTCTTCCTTCCACCGTCAAAGACATGCTCGTTAGGTTAATTGGTGACTTAATTGGCTGTAGGTGTGAGTGTGAGTGTGAGCGTGCCTGGTTGTCTATCTCTATATGTCAGCCCTGTGATTGACAAGCAACCAGTCCAGGGTGTACCCGCCTCTCGTCCAATGACAGCAGGGATAGGCTCCAACCCCCCATGACCCCCAACAGGATAAGCGATACAGAAAATGGATGGATGGATTTAAAGATATTTAAACATACATTAAAGATACTGACGGGTCCTGAAGCTTGACCAGTGGAGAACCACTGTTCTAAACTTCTGGTCTGCCCCCTGCAGGAACATCACTGATAATGCACCCATGGTTCCCACACCTGGACTCTTCTCTAGGTCTAGGTCTGCTTCAGGAGTTTGGATGCATTGTGTTTATTTACTCATTTTTCAACATTTCAAACTGCATTCATTTTGATTGAATAACTGTGGCTGCTGTTGTGGTTTTATCCTGGACTGGTTTCCACTGTCAGAATCCTGAGAATCAGAGCTTTCTGCTGGTGTTTAACCTGCTATATTAACATTTTTAAATAACTGAATAATTATATGAAAATCTGCAGCCCCCAGTGGGCCAGCATGTCTTTATGGGCATAAACCCAGAACAAGTTTGATTGTCAGGCTCATAAGGACCCATGACCAGCACCATCTCTGACATCTGAGGTTTAAGGGTGCTTTCACATGACGGGCCTAGTTCCAGGTCTGAGAAATGAACCAAAGATCCAGTTCTACCACGCTCAGGTCCTGGCCTGCTCAGAGAGGTGGTCTACAGCTCTCAAGCTGTATCTGGGACGACTTTTATAAAAGTTGCCAACTATAGCGTACTATTCCTTTAAACAAGCTACATTCATACCTCCACCCAGACTCAGTCCTGTTTCCAGCCTTTACCCTGACCCTGTCACTTCCAGTGCCACCTTAAAGAGGTGTAGTGGTGAAATCTGCTCCTATGAAATGTGACGACTCTTCAAGTTCCTGACATCAGCAGTCATCAACAGCCTTTATGGAAACAGACGAGACAAAAATACCAGACGTTTCTACTTTGAGTGTTTTCTATGAAGCGTTAGATTGGAATCAAAAGGACCAAATAGCGTTAAGGCTTTAGAGCCAGGGGCAGGGGTAAAGTTAGAAATGCTGCTGAGCCTCTTTTATGATACTAGATCAATGTCATCAATTTTAAATCTAACGTGCAAAGGAAGTCCAGACGTTTGAACACTTCTTGAGCAGCCATCCTACTGATGAGGCACACGGCTTTATTGGAGATTGACAATCGATAAGGGCAATTCAACGCTGAAACAGAGAATTAAATGCTACTGTGTTTGATTTTGTGGGCTAAATAATTAAAAAGCCATGATTTACAACATGTTTGAGCTCACAATAACTGGGACACCGTACAGTTTTCATAAATAAAGCTTTAAAATCTCAAACTATCCATTTACCTCCTTCACCCTACCCCTTCATTGAACAAGAATCAGGACGTCTCGCCACTAAACAGGAAAGTGAAAACAGGTGTAGATTGTCTGAGTGTTTTTTTTCTTATCAGTACCACTCTGTTTACACTATACCTCTCTAAAATCAGTGTTTGAGGGTCTAGACCATCACTCTATCCATCCATTGAACAAGAATCAGGACATCCCGCCACTAAACAGGAAGGGAAATTACAGGGTTTGGCTAGAGTGTCTGGGTGCGTTGTTCTTATCAGTACCACTCTGTTTACACTATACCTCTGTAAAATCTATGTTCAAAGGTCCATGTAGTCCTAGAACTTCACCCTACCCTACCATTGAACAAATACCACGACATCCCGCCACTAAACAGGAAGGTGAAAACAGGGTTTAGCTAGATTGTCTGGGTGTTTTTTCTTATCAGTACCACTCTGCTTACACCCTACCTCTGTAAAAGCTGTGTTAAAAGGTCTATGTAGGCCTAGAACTTCACCCTACCCTACCATTGAACAAATACCACGACATCCCGCCACTAAACAGGAAGGTGAAAACAGGGTTTAGCTAGATTGTCTGGGTGTTTTTTCTTATCAGTACCACTCTGCTTACACCCTACCTCTGTAAAAGCTGTGTTCAAAGGTCCATGTAGTCCTAGAACTTCACCCTACCCTACCATTGAACAAATACCACGACATCCCGCCACTAAACAGGAAGGTGAAAACAGGGTTTAGCTAGATTGTCTGGGTGTTTTTTCTTATCAGTACCACTCTGCTTACACCCTACCTCTGTAAAAGCTGTGTTAAAAGGTCTATGTAGGCCTAGACCTTCACTCTACCCCTCCACTGAACAAGAACCACGACATCCCGCCACTAAACAGGAAGGTGAAAACATAGTTGTAGAGTGTCTGGGTGGGTTTATCTTATCATTACCACTCTGTTCACACCTTACCTCTCTAAAGTCTGTGTTTGAGGGTCCATGTAGGCCTTAACCTTGACTCTACCCCTCCACTGAACAAGAGTCAGGATGTCACGCCACTAAACAGGAAGGTGAAATTACAGGGTTTGGCTAGAGTGTCTGGGTGTGTTGTTCTTATCAGTACCACTCTGTTTACACTATACCTCTCTAAAATCAGTGTTTGAGGGTCCATGTAGGCCTAGACTATACCCTACCCTTCCATTGAACAAGAATCAGGACATCCTGCCACCAAACAGGAAGGTACATAGGGTTTGGCTAGATGGGCAGAGCCAGGGTTATTGGGATTGAAAGTGTGCTGTAAACGTGTCTGAGCTGTGACACACTGAGAATTTATGTCAGTAGGTGCTGCTTGTGCAGGAAAGAAAAAACGCTCTTTATCTGTCCAAACACGGTGAACACACACGGCGAGCTCCCAGGGTTTCTGGCACTCTTCTTCAGAACAGTGGCTGTCATTGTGCTCCTCTCCCTCTGTTCCCTCTCATTATTTCTCTCTCTGATGATCACACTTTGATCGTGTTTATCCCTCGTGGTTGTGGCGGTGTTGTGTTAGAAAATCAAACGCTGTGTGGGCAAACATTTGAATGTGCAGGAAGCAGGAGAGTGTTTTTGGCTCCTGGATCAGATAAAAACAGCGAGTAGAGGTGGACGGAGGATGAAGACGGCGTGGCTCTGATGGTTGGAGGTCAGTATGGCTGCAGCAGAGGGAGGGCGGGGGGTGTTATGAGGGTAGGGGGGTGGACGTGTCTGTGATCAGCTCCTTGGCTCGATGAAAGCTGCTGGTTGCATAAGCAGT